>NW_027288644.1:340823-681646 GCF_037038585.1 Patagioenas fasciata
CATCCCTGGGTGCTCGTGGAAAGGTTTCTGCATGGTTTTCGCTGAGGAATCGTGTGTGTGCACATGGACAAAGAGAAGGCGCAGCAACCAGGTTCCAGCGCCGAAGAAGGCAAAAGGCGAGGTTTCCGGCGCTATCTCCTTCTCTCCCCAGGGCTAGTCGCGCAAAGCAAGCCGCTAAGCCGGCGACCGGCAAGAGAGCTACAACGAAGCATGCCGAACGGAGAAAATAGCAGCAGCTCATCTGTTCACACCTTGTTTCTGCCATGTGCTTGAACGCCAAGACGTTCGCGCTTCTGTGAGATGAAAGACGTCCTTCTGCATATGTGCTTGCTCACACCGGTGCACTTGTTAGTGTATCCATTCAGTCCTGGGCTGCGGGGCATTCAGAAGTGGCTCTGTGGAGACGTCTGCATAGAGGCAGCTGTCAGAACACGCACACTCGATTGTTCACCAAAACATATGCAGACGCGTCCTTAGCCTGTAGATTTGGATGCACAGAGTTCCCTGTGTTCGCAAGAGACAAGGGAATCGCGTCTGTACGCACAGAAGCAATAGCGGACCGTTTCCCTCGGAGTGAACGCGAAAGAGCCGTCTATATACTCGCAGACACGCGAACGTGCCTCAATGCGGTCACAGAGGCAGCAGCTTTTGCACAGATGCTCCTGGTGATTCTGGCACTTTCCAGGCACACTCCTGAAAGTCGCGCACACTGCTGTTCACTCGCTAAACGACCTCTTGGGAAACACGTCTCCGGTCGACGGACCGCTCAGATTGCTTCTCGTGTAACTGTGAACTGTGTCAGCGCAGGGAATCCGTCTCTGTTGAGCAGATGTCAATCCTGCCTCGCTTTTGCTTTGTTGCCTCTACCAAGATGATTTCCCGTTTCTCTCTTCACTGGAGCAGGCAGACACAGCCAACGCACATCAAGTGTCAAGAGACACGCTCTGCTGAGCTCAACGCTTGTGCAGATGCACATGTGCGACGAAGTCAACACACGTGCTTGTGGAGAGAAAGAAAGGGACTCCCAGGCGTGTGGAGCGACGGGGAGAAAGAGCGGGCGCTGAGGAACACAGTTTCAAACAGACTGTCTCCACACAAACAGGCACCTGTCTGCAGGTATCCTAGATCTTGATTCTTGAACTTGAGGAAACACGCGTCTGAGCAAAACTCCCAAACGCTTCCAGGAAAGACACAGGCTCTCCCACAAGCACACAAGTGTTTGCCCTCAGCTATAGATCAGGGACAAGCCTGTGAAGAGATGCCCTGCTATTCTTTCGCCTTACGGCATCATGTGTTTCGTTCCTCTTGGAGATCGATTGTTAAACGTCTTTCCTCGGGCGACTGTGAAGCATTTGCCAGTGGAGGAGAAGTAGCACGGAGCAGCATTCAGTACTGCCTACGAGTGTCTTTGCTACCCTACTAGCGGAGCTCCAAGAACAGGCACACATCTTCAGGTACCTTCCAAATGTGGATTCCCCTGCAGCCCCGTAGGCGGGCGTGCAGTACGCCAACCATCAACGGACGTTTTTCCCCTCAAGCCTGTCAGGACGTTGCTCGTCCGTCTTTCCCTCAATAGATGGGAGTAGGCGCGCTTGCGGATGTGTGCGTGTGTGTGGCCACGCGTTTGCTTAGGCATCAGTGTGTGAAAAGGTAGGTGCTTTTCTCTAGCTGCGTGTGCGTGCACGTGGTGCTGGGTGCACATCCCTGGGTGCTCGTGGAAAGGTTTCTGCATGGTTTTCGCTGAGGAATCGTGTGTGTGCACATGGACAAAGAGAAGGCGCAGCAACCAGGTTCCAGCGCCGAAGAAGGCAAAAGGCAAGGTTTCCGGCGCTATCTCCTTCTCTCCCCAGAGCTAGTCGCGCAAAGCAAGCCGCTAAGCCGGCGACCGGCAAGAGAGCTACAACGAAGCATGCCGAACGGAGAAAATAGCAGCAGCTCATCTGTTCACACCTTGTTTCTGCCATGTGCTTGAACGCCAAGACGTTCGCGCTTCTGTGAGATGAAAGACGTCCTTCTGCATATGTGGTTGCTCACACCGGTGCACTTGTTAGTGTATCCATTCAGTCCTGGGCTGCGGGGCATTCAGAAGTGGCTCTGTGGAGACGTCTGCATAGAGGCAGCTGTCAGAACACGCACACTCGATTGTTCACCAAAACATATGCAGACGCGTCCTTAGCCTGTAGATTTGGATGCACAGAGTTCCCTGTGTTCGCAAGAGACAAGGGAATCGCGTCTGTACGCACAGAAGCAATAGCGGACCGTTTCCCTCGGAGTGAACGCGAAAGAGCCGCCTATATACTCGCAGACACGCGAACGTGCCTCAATGCGGTCACAGAGGCAGCAGCTTTTGCACAGATGCTCCTGGTGATTCTGGCACTTTCCAGGCACACTCCTGAAAGTCGCGCACACTGCTGTTCACTCGCTAAACGACCTCTTGGGAAACACGTCTCCGGTCGACGGACCGCTCAGATTGCTTCTCGTGTAACTGTGAACTGTGTCAGCGCAGGGAATCCGTCTCTGTTGAGCAGATGTCAATCCTGCCTCGCTTTTGCTTTGTTGCCTCTACCAAGATGATTTCCCGTTTCTCTCTTCACTGGAGCAGGCAGACACAGCCAACGCACATCAAGTGTCAAGAGACACGCTCTGCTGAGCTCAACGCTTGTGCAGATGCACATGTGCGACGAAGTCAACACACGTGCTTGTGGAGAGAAAGAAAGGGACTCCCAGGCGTGTGGAGCGACGGGGAGAAAGAGCGGGCGCTGAGGAACACAGTTTCAAACAGACTGTCTCCACACAAACAGGCACCTGTCTGCAGGTATCCTAGATCTTGATTCTTGAACTTGAGGAAACACGCGTCTGAGCAAAACTCCCAAACGCTTCCAGGAAAGACACAGGCTCTCCCACAAGCACACAAGTGTTTGCCCTCAGCTATAGATCAGGGACAAGCCTGTGAAGAGATGCCCTGCTATTCTTTCGCCTTACGGCATCATGTGTTTCGTTCCTCTTGGAGATCGATTGTTAAACGTCTTTCCTCGGGCGACTGTGAAGCATTTGCCAGCGGAGGAGAAGTAGCACGGAGCAGCATTCAGTACTGCCTACGAGTGTCTTTGCTACCCTACTAGCGGAGCTCCAAGAACAGGCACACATCTTCAGGTACCTTCCAAATGTGGATTCCCCTGCAGCCCCGTAGGCGGGCGTGCAGTACGCCAACCGTCAACGGACGTTTTTCCCCTCAAGCCTGTCAGGACGTTGCTCGTCCGTCTTTCCCTCAATAGATGGGAGTAGGCGCGCTTGCGGATGTGTGCGTGTGTGTGGCCACGCGTTTGCTTAGGCATCAGTGTGTGAAAAGGTAGGTGCTTTTCTCTAGCTGCGTGTGCGTGCACGTGGTGCTGGGTGCACATCCCTGGGTGCTCGTGGAAAGGTTTCTGCATGGTTTTCGCTGAGGAATCGTGTGTGTGCACATGGACAAAGAGAAGGCGCAGCAACCAGGTTCCAGCGCCGAAGAAGGCAAAAGGCGAGGTTTCCGGCGCTATCTCCTTCTCTCCCCAGAGCTAGTCGCGCAAAGCAAGCCGCTAAGCCGGCGACCGGCAAGAGAGCTACAACGAAGCATGCCGAACGGAGAAAATAGCAGCAGCTCATCTGTTCACACCTTGTTTCTGCCATGTGCTTGAACGCCAAGACGTTCGCGCTTCTGTGAGATGAAAGACGTCCTTCTGCATATGTGGTTGCTCACACCGGTGCACTTGTTAGTGTATCCATTCAGTCCTGGGCTGCGGGGCATTCAGAAGTGGCTCTGTGGAGACGTCTGCATAGAGGCAGCTGTCAGAACACGCACACTCGATTGTTCACCAAAACATATGCAGACGCGTCCTTAGCCTGTAGATTTGGATGCACAGAGTTCCCTGTGTTCGCAAGAGACAAGGGAATCGCGTCTGTACGCACAGAAGCAATAGCGGACCGTTTCCCTCGGAGTGAACGCGAAAGAGCCGCCTATATACTCGCAGACACGCGAACGTGCCTCAATGCGGTCACAGAGGCAGCAGCTTTTGCACAGATGCTCCTGGTGATTCTGGCACTTTCCAGGCACACTCCTGAAAGTCGCGCACACTGCTGTTCACTCGCTAAACGACCTCTTGGGAAACACGTCTCCGGTCGACGGACCGCTCAGATTGCTTCTCGTGTAACTGTGAACTGTGTCAGCGCAGGGAATCCGTCTCTGTTGAGCAGATGTCAATCCTGCCTCGCTTTTGCTTTGTTGCCTCTACCAAGATGATTTCCCGTTTCTCTCTTCACTGGAGCAGGCAGACACAGCCAACGCACATCAAGTGTCAAGAGACACGCTCTGCTGAGCTCAACGCTTGTGCAGATGCACATGTGCGACGAAGTCAACACACGTGCTTGTGGAGAGAAAGAAAGGGACTCCCAGGCGTGTGGAGCGACGGGGAGAAAGAGCGGGCGCTGAGGAACACAGTTTCAAACAGACTGTCTCCACACAAACAGGCACCTGTCTGCAGGTATCCTAGATCTTGATTCTTGAACTTGAGGAAACACGCGTCTGAGCAAAACTCCCAAACGCTTCCTGGAAAGACACAGGCTCTCCCACAAGCACACAAGTGTTTGCCCTCAGCTATAGATCAGGGACAAGCCTGTGAAGAGATGCCCTGCTATTCTTTCGCCTTACGGCATCATGTGTTTCGTTCCTCTTGGAGATCGATTGTTAAACGTCTTTCCTAGGGCGACTGTGAAGCATTTGCCAGCGGAGGAGAAGTAGCACGGAGCAGCATTCAGTACTGCCTACGAGTGTCTTTGCTACCCTACTAGCGGAGCTCCAAGAACAGGCACACATCTTCAGGTACCTTCCAAATGTGGATTCCCCTGCAGCCCCGTAGGCGGGCGTGCAGTACGCCAACCGTCAACGGACGTTTTTCCCCTCAAGCCTGTCAGGACGTTGCTCGTCCGTCTTTCCCTCAATAGATGGGAGTAGGCGCGCTTGCGGATGTGTGCGTGTGTGTGGCCACGCGTTTGCTTAGGCATCAGTGTGTGAAAAGGTAGGTGCTTTTCTCTAGCTGCGTGTGCGTGCACGTGGTGCTGGGTGCACATCCCTGGGTGCTCGTGGAAAGGTTTCTGCATGGTTTTCGCTGAGGAATCGTGTGTGTGCACATGGACAAAGAGAAGGCGCAGCAACCAGGTTCCAGCGCCGAAGAAGGCAAAAGGCGAGGTTTCCGGCGCTATCTCCTTCTCTCCCCAGAGCTAGTCGCGCAAAGCAAGCCGCTAAGCCGGCGACCGGCAAGAGAGCTACAACGAAGCATGCCGAACGGAGAAAATAGCAGCAGCTCATCTGTTCACACCTTGTTTCTGCCATGTGCTTGAACGCCAAGACGTTCGCGCTTCTGTGAGATGAAAGACGTCCTTCTGCATATGTGGTTGCTCACACCGGTGCACTTGTTAGTGTATCCATTCAGTCCTGGGCTGCGGGGCATTCAGAAGTGGCTCTGTGGAGACGTCTGCATAGAGGCAGCTGTCAGAACACGCACACTCGATTGTTCACCAAAACATATGCAGACGCGTCCTTAGCCGGTAGATTTGGATGCACAGAGTTCCCTGTGTTCGCAAGAGACAAGGGAATCGCGTCTGTACGCACAGAAGCAATAGCGGACCGTTTCCCTCGGAGTGAACGCGGAAGAGCCGTCTATATACTCGCAGACACGCGAACGTGCCTCAATGCGGTCACAGAGGCAGCAGCTTTTGCACAGATGCTCTGGTGATTCTGGCACTTTCCAGGCACACTCCTGAAAGTCGCGCACACTGCTGTTCACTCGCTAAACGACCTCTTGGGAAACACGTCTCCGGTCGATGGACCGCTCAGATTGCTTCTCGTGTAACTGTGAACTGTGTCAGCGCAGGGAATCCGTCTCTGTTGAGCAGATGTCAATCCTGCCTCGCTTTTGCTTTGTTGCCTCTACCAAGATGATTTCCCGTTTCTCTCTTCACTGGAGCACGCAGACACAGCCAACGCACATCAAGTGTCAAGAGACACACTCTGCTGAGCTCAACGCTTGTGCAGATGCACATGTGCGACGAAGTCAACACACGTGCTTGTGGAGAGAAAGAAAGGGACTCCCAGGCGTGTGGAGCGACGGGGAGAAAGAGCGGGCGCTGAGGAACACAGTTTCAAGCAGACTATCTCCACACAAACAGGCACCTGTCTGCAGAAGCACGAACGTCTTGGCGTTCAAGCACATGGCAGAAACAAGGTGTGAACAGATGTGCTGCTGCTATTTTCTCCGTTCGGCATGCTTCGTTGTAGCTCTCTTGCCGGTCGCCGGCTTAGCGGCTTGCTTTGCGCGACTAGGTCTGCGGAGAGAAGGAGATAGCGCCGGAAACCTTGCCTTTTGCCTTCTTCGGCGCTGGAACCTGGTTGCTGCGCCTTCTCTTTGTCCATGTGCACACACACGATTCCTCAGCGAAAACCATGCAGAAACCTTTCCACCAGCACCCAGGGATGTGCACCCAGCACCACGTGCACGCACACGCAGCTAGAGAAAAGCACCTACCTTTTCACACACTGATGCCTAAGCAAACGCGTGGCCACACACACGCACACATCCGCAAGCGCGCCTACTCCCATCTATTGAGGGAAAGACGGACGAGCAACGTCCTGACAGGCTTGAGGGGAAAAACGTCCGTTGATGGTTGGCGTACTGCACGCCCGCCTACGGGGCTGCAGGGGAATCCACATTTGGAAGGTACCTGAAGATGTGTGCCTGTTCTTGGAGCTCCGCTAGTAGGGTAGCAAAGACACTCGTAGGCAGTACTGAATGCTGCTCCGTGCTACTTCTCCTCCGCTGGCAAATGCTTCACAGTCGCCCGAGGAAAGACGTTTAACAATCGATCTCCAAGAGAAACGAAACACATGATGCCATAAGGCGAAAGAATAGCAGGGCATCTCTTCACAAGCTTGTCCCTGATCTATAGCTGAGGGCAAACACTTGTGTGCTTGTGGGAGAGCCTGTGTCTTTCCTGGAAGCGTTTGGGAGTTTTGCTCAGACGCGTGTTTCCTCAAGTTCAAGAATCAAGATCTAGGATACCTGCAGACAGGTGCCTGTTTGTGTGGAGACAGTCTGTTTGAAACTGTGTTCCAGGGTGTTACCATCGACCTTGGGGAGAAAGTGGGGTCCCCTGAATGTCACAATGGGCCTTGGGGACAATGGGGGGTCCTGGGATGTCACCATGGGCCCTGGGGGCAATGGGTGGTGCTGGGATGTCACAACTTTCCCTGGGGACAAAGGGGGTCCCCATGGTGCCACAAGGGGCCCTGGGACAAAGGGGGGTCCCCAGGATGTCACAATGGTCCCTGAGGACAAGGGGAGTTCCCCGTGGTGTCACAATGGGTCCCCAGTGACAAGGGGGTCCCCCATGGTTCACAATGGGCCCTGGGGAGAAGGGGTTAGGGGGTTGGAGGATTAGGTGGTGCAGGATTTGGGGGTGCAAGGCCGGGGGAGCAGGATTTTGCGGGGCCTGATTTGGGGCTACAGGGTCTGGGGTTGCAGGTTCCAGGGGTGCAGGTTTTGGGGGTTCAGGGTGTAGGGCAGTAGGGTCTTTGGGTGCAGGAGTTTGGGGTGCCGGGTTTGGGGGCCAGGATTTGGGGTTGCAGGATTTAGGGGTGCAGTGGTTTGGAGTGCAGTGTTTTGGGGTGCAGGGTTTGGGGAAGGAGGATATGGGGGTGCAGGGTTTAGGGGAGCAGGATCTTGGGGTGCAGGGGTTTGGGGTGGGGGGCTTGGTAGGGCAGGATTTGGGGGTGGAAAGTTTTGGGGGTAGGGCTGGGGGTGCAGGATTTGGGGGTGAAGGGGTTGTGGGGTGCAGGGTTGTGGGGTGCAGGGTTTGGGAGATCGGTACGTGGGGCTGGAGGATTTGGGGGTGCAGGGTTTGGAGCAGCAGGATCTGGGGGTGCAGAGTTGGGGGGTGCAAGATTGGGGGTAGCAGGGTTTTGGGGAGCAGGGTTTCGGGGTCAGGCTTTAGGGGGACAGGGTTTGGGGGGCAGGGCTGGGAGGGATGATTTGGGGGTGCAGGGTTTAGGGCAGCAGGATCTTGGGGTGAAGGGGTTTGGGGTGAAGGGTTTGGTAGGACAGGATTTGGGGTGCAGGTTTTTAGGGTGCAACTTGTGGGGGTCAGGATTTGGGGTACAGGGTTTGGGGTGCAGGGTTTAGTGGTGCAGGGTTTGGGGGTGCAGGTCTTGTGGAGGCAGAATTGGGGGTGCAGGTTTTTGGAGTTAAGGGATTTGGGGGTGCAGATTTTGGGTGTTCAGGACCTGGGGGTGCAGGATTTGGGGATGTAGGTTTGGTGGGGGCAGGGCTTAGGGTTTCAGTATCTTGGGTTGAAGAGGTTTGGGGTGAAGGGTTGTGTACGGCAGGATTTGGGGGTGCAGGGCTTTGGGCTGCAGGTTTGGGGGTGCAGGGTTCGCATGTTCAGGAACTGGGGGTGCAGGATTTGGGTTTGCAGGTTTGGGGAATTTTGGGGTAAAGGATTTGGGGTGTAGGGTTGGGGGACGCAGGATCTGAGGGTGCAGCGTTTGGGGTGCAGAGTTAGCGGCTGCAGGAACTGGGGGTGCAGGGTTTGGGGGGCACTGTGTTGGGGGGAAGGATTTGGGGGATGCAGGGTTTAAGGGTTTAAGATTTGGAGGTGTCGAATTTTGGGGTGCAGGAGGTGCAGGATTTGCAGTTTGCAGGATTTGGGAGAGAACAGTTTGGGGTGCTGGGGTTTTGGGGATGCAAGATTTGAGGCTGCAGGGTTTTGGGGTTTGGGACATGGGGCTGGAGGATTCGGGGGTGCAGGATTTGGGGTGCAGTGTGTGGGGGTGCAAAATCTTGGGGTGTACGAGCTTTGGGTGTGGGATTTGAAGGACAATGATTTGGGGGTGCAGAGATTGGGGGTGCAGGGTTTGGGGTTGCTGTGTTTGGAGATTCGGGATGTGGAGGTCAAGGATTTAGGGGTACAGGGTTTGGTTGCAGGATTTGGGGTGCAGGGTTTGAAGTGCAGGGCTAAAGGGGGCAGGATTTGGAGGTGCAATATTTGGTGGTCTGGGGTATTGGGGTGCAGGGTTTTGGGGTGAGGGATTTGGGGGTCAGGATGTGGGGTGGAGGATTTGAGCGTGCGTGCTGTTGGGGCACAGAGTTTCGGGGGACAGATCTGGGGGTGCAGGGTTTGTGGGGCAGCATTTAGGGCTGTAGGCTTTGGGGGTGGAGTGTTTTGGGGAGGATTTGGGGTGCAGGGTTGAAGGGTTTAGATCTGGAGGTGCAGAGTTCTGGGGTGCAGGGTGTTGGGTGCAGGATCTGGGGCTCCAGGATTTATGGGTGCAGGCTCTTGGGGTTCAGGGTAGGAGGATCGTGGGGTGCGGGGCTGAAGGGTTTGGTAGGGCCGGATTTGGGGCTGCAGGGCTTTAGGGTGAGGCTTTGGGGGTGCAGGTTTCATGTCTTTAGGAACTGGGGGGGCAGGATTTTGTGGTGCGGACTTTTGAGTGCAAGTTTGAGGGGCCTTGATTTTGGGGTGCACGGTCTGGGGGGGCAGGATTCCGGGTGTAAGGTTTTGGGGTGCAGAACTTGGGGGTGTGGGTTTCACACATTAAGGAACTGGGGGCTGCAGAAGTTGGGGGTGCAGCGTTTTGGGGTGCAGGGTTGAAGGGTGCAGGATTCAGGGGTACAGGTTTTGGGAGATAAGGATCTGGGGGTGCAGGTTGTAGGGATCAGAATATGGGGGTGCATTGTTTGGGATTGCAGGATATTGGGTGCAGGATCTGAGGGTACAAGGTTTGGGGTAGCAGGGTTTTGGGGAGCAGGGTTTCGGGGTCAGGCTTTAGGGGGACAGGGTTTGGGGGGCAGGGCTGGGAGGGATGATTTGGGGGTGCAGGGTTTAGTTCAGCAGGATCTTGGGGTGAAGGGGTTTGGGGTGAAGGGTTGGGTAGGACAGGATTTGGGGTGCAGGATTTTAGGGTGCAACTTGTGGGGTTCAGGATTTGGGGTACAGGGGATTGGGGGTCCAGGGTTTGTGGGTGCAGGATTTAGTGGAGCAGGGATTGAGTTGCAGATCCTGGGGAGGCAGAATTGGGGGTGCAGGTTTTGGGAGTTAAGGGTTTGGGGGTGCAGATTTTGGGTGTTCAGGACGTGGGGGTGCATTATTTGGGGATGTAGGTTTTGGGGGGTAGATTTTGGGGTGCTGGGTTCGGGACATGGGTCTGGAGGATTTGAGGGTGCAGGGTTAAGGGGTTTAGGATTTTGGGGTGCACGGTTTAGGGTGCACACGTTTTGGGTGTGTATGATTTGAGAGTGCAGGGCTTTGGGGTACAGGATTTGGGGTGCAGGGTTTTGGGGTCAGGATCTGGGGGTGCAGGGTGTTGGGGAGAAGGATTCGGGGTGCAGCATTTTGAAGGGCAGGGTTTGGAGGAGGGAGGTTTTGGAGGTGCAAGGTTTGGTGCTTCAGGTTTTGAGGGTGCAAGATATGGTGGTGCAGGTTTTGGGGGTGCAGTGTTAAGGGGGTGGAGGATTAGAGGTGCAGGATTTGGGGGTGCAGGGTTGGGAGTGCAGGGTTTTTGGGGCCTGATTTGGGGGTACAGGGTCTGGGGGTGCAAGATCCTGGAGTTCAGGATTTGGGGGTTCAGGATGTGGGGGTGCAGGGTATGGGAAGGAAGGATCTGGGGCTTCAGGATTTGGGGGTGCACCGTTTGGGGGTGCAGGGTTTAGAAGTCAGGTCTAAGAGTGCAGGGTTTGGGGTGCAGGGGTTTGGGGGTGCAGGTTTCATGAGTTCAGGAACTGGGGGTGCAGGAATCAAGGGTGCAGGGTTTGGGAAAGAATTTGGGGGATCAGGGTTTTGGGGTGCAGAGTTTCAGAGTTCAGGGTTTGGGGGGAAGTTTAAGGTTGCAGAGTGTTAAGGGTGCAGAGCATTGGGGCAGAGGATTTGGGGGTGCGGGGTTTCAGGGTTCAGGATGTGGAGGGGTGGAGTTTTGGGGGGCAGGGTTTGGGGGTGAAGGATTTGGGGGTGCAGGGTGGTGGGGTACAGGCCTTCCTGTGTCACCTCAGCTGGGTGTTCCTGCTCCACGGGGGGATTGCACCGGATGAGCTTTCCAGGTCCCTTCCAACCCCTGACATTCTGGGACTCTGTGCGGAAGGATTTGGGGGTGAGAGATTTGGGGTGCAGCATTTGGGGGTGCAGAGTTTTGGGAGGCAAGGACCTGGGGCTGCAGGATTTGGGGGTTCATTGTTTAGGGCAGCACAATCTTGGGGTGCAGGAGTTTGCAGTGAAAGGTTTGGTAGGGCAGGATTTGGGGTGCAGGATTCTGGGGTGCTGGGTTTTGGGGCACAGGATTTGGTGTTGCAGGGATGGGGTTGAAGGGCTTGGGTTTCCAGGCCTTGGAGGTGCAGGATTTGGAGGTGCAAGGTTTGGGAGGGAATTCTTTCGGGGTGCTGTGTTTGGGGGTGCAGGGTTTGGGGGTGCAGGGTTTGGGTGTTCAGGACCTGGGGGTGCTGCATTGGGGGTGCAGTGGTTTGGGGAGCAGGGTTTAGGGAGGCAAATTATGGGGGTCCTGGGTTTTAGGAGGACAGGATTTAAAGGCGCGGGATTTGGGGGTGCAGGGTTTGGGGACTCAGGACCTGGGGATGCAGCTTTCAGGGTGCGAGGCTTAGGGGTGCATTATTAGAGGGTGGAATATTAGGGGTGCAGGACTGGGTGGGGAGGATCTGGGGTGCACATTTTGGGCGTTAAGGACGTGGGGGTGCAGGACTTGGGCGTTCAGGGATTGGGAGTGCACGGTTTGGGGGTGCAGAGTGCAAGCTGGGGGGCAGGATTTGGGGTGCAGGGTTTGGGGGTGCATTGTTGGGGGACCGGATTTGGGGGTCCAGGGTTTGGGGATGTAGGATTTAGGGTGCAGGACTTGGGGTTGTACGGCTGGGGGGTGAAGGGTTTGAGGGAAAGAATAATGGGGTGCATGGTTTAGGGGTACAGGGGCTTGGGGGGGACAATTTGGGGCTGCAGGGTTTTGAAGTGCAGGGTTTGAGGGGGCAGGATTTGGGGGTGCAAGATTTGGTGGTTCGGGATTCTGGGGTGCCGGGTTTTGAGGTGAAGGATTTGGGGGTGCAGGGTTTGGGGATGGATGATCACGGGGTGCAGACTTTGGAATTCAGGATCTTGGGGTGCAGGGGTCTGCAGTGAAGGGTTTGGTAGAGCAGGGTCTGGGGGTGCAGGACTTTCGGGTGAGGTTTGGGGTGCAGGGTTCGTGTGTTCAGGGTTAGGGGTGCAGGATTTGAGGGTGCAGGGCTCTGGGTGCAGAGTTTGGGAGTTCAGGGTTTGGGGTGCAGGGTTTTTGGCAGGAGCATCTGAGGGTGCAGGATCTGGGGATGCTGGATCTGGGGCTGCAGCGTTTTCAGTGCAGGTTTTGGGGGGACTTGATTTTGAGGTGCTCGCTGTGGGGCTGCAGGATCTGGGGGCAGGATTTGGGGTTTCAGGGTTGAGGGTAACAGGAATTTGGGGTGCAGGGGCTTGGGGTGAAGAGCATGGTAGGGCAGGATTTGGGGGGGCAGGATTGGGGAAAAAAAGGAAGGAAGGAAGGAAGGAAGGAAGGAAGGAAGGAAGGAAGGAAGGAAGGAAGGAAGGAAGGAAGGAAGGAAGGAAGGAAGGAAGGAAGGAAGGAAGGAAGGAAGGAAGGAAGGAAGGAAGGAAGGAAGGAAGGAAGGAAGGAAGGAAGACCTGGGGTTGCAGGGTTTACGGTAGCAGGATCTTGGGGTGCAGGATCTGGGGGTGCAGGGATCAGAATTTGGGGGTACAGGGTTTGGGGTGCAGGATATCAGCGAACAGGGCTTGGGGTGCAGAACCTTGTTGTTCAGGGTTTAGAGGCAGGATTTGGGGGTGCAGGGCTTTGGGGTGAGGGGTTGGGGTGCAGGGTTCAGGGCTCCAGGACCTGGGGGTCGGAGGATTTAGGGGGTTGCAGGATTTGGGGGTGCAGGGCAGGGCAAGGAAGGCTTTGAATGTGCAGTGTTTGAAGTTTCAGCACTTGGGGGTGCAGGATTTGGGGGTACAGGATTAATGGGGGCAGGGTGTCTGGGGGTAGAACTTGGGGTGCACATTTTGTGAGGATGCAAGATTTGAGAGTGCAGGGATTTGGGGTGAGGGATTTCAGGGTGCCGGGTTGGGGGGGGAAGGATCTGCGGGTGCAGGGTTTGTCAGTGCATTGATTGGGGGTCAGAATTTGGGGGTGCAGGGTTCGTGGGGCACGATTTTGGGTGCAGGTTTTGGGGAGCAGGATCTGGGGGTGATGGATTTGGGTGACAAGGTTTGGAGGAGCAGAGTTCAGGGGTTTGGGGGATGGGTTTGGACCTACAAGATTCGGGGGAAATGGTTTGGGGGAAGGATCTGGGGGCGAGATATTTGGGGGGCAGGGTTTGGGATGCCAGGTTTGGGGGTGAAGGGCTTGGGGGCAAGGATCTGGGGTGCAGGATTAGGGGGATTCAGGATTGGGGGGGTTAAGGTTGTATGGGGGACAATTTTGGGGTGCAGGTTTGGGGGGCAGGATTTACAGTGCAGGCTTTTGGGATGCACGGCTTCAGGGTACAGGGCTTGATGAGGCAGGATTTGGGGGTGCAGGATTTGGGGGCTCAGTGTTAGGAGGTGAATGTTTTGGGGGTGAAGGGTTTGGGAGTGTAAAATCTGGGCGTGCAGGATTTTGGAGTGCAGTATTTTGGGGTGCATGGTTTGGGACTGTAGATTTTGGGGTGCAGGGTTTGGGGGGCAGGGTTTGGGGGTACAAAGTTTAGGGGGCAGGGTTTTGGGGTGCAGGATCTTGGGGTGTACGAGTTTTGGGTGTGGGATTTGAAGGAAAATGATTTGTGGTGCAAGGTTTTGGGGTGCAGGGTTTGGGGGGCAGGTTTTGCGTGTTCAGGAACTGGGGGTGCGGGATTTTGCGTTGAAGGGCTCTGGGGTGCCGGGGTTGGCCTGCAGGGGTTGGGGTGCAGTATTTTGGGGTGCAGGGGTTTGGGTTTCAGGACCTGGGGGTGCAGGGTCTCAGGGAACAGGATTTCAGGGGTGCAGCATTTGAGGGGTGACGGCCTTGGGGATGAAGGATTGGGGAGTGCAGGGTTTGGGGGTGCAGATTTGGGGTGCAGGGTTTAGGGGGTGTAGGGTTTTGGAGGGGCAGGATATTGGGGTGCAGGATTTAGAGGAGCCGACTTTTGGGCAGCAGGATTGGGGGGCAAGGATTTGGGGGTGCAGGGTTTAGGGTAGCAGGGACTTTGGGTGCAGGGTTTGGTAGGGCAGGATCTTGGGGTGCAGGGTTTGGGGTTCAGGGTTCGGGATGTACATTTTTGGGAGGCAGGATTTGAGGGCGCAGGGTTTTGGGGCGAAGGGTTTAGAGAGCAGGATTTAGAGTGCAGGGTTTGGGGGTTCAGGGTCTAGGGTGGCAGGAATTTTGGGGTGCAGGCCTTTGGGGCAAAGGGTTCTGTGGTGCTGGGTTTTGGGGTGCAGGATTTGGGTGTGCAGGGTTGGGGGTTGGGGAGAAGGATTTTAGTGTGCAGGATTTTAGGGTGAAGGTTTGGTAGGGCTGAGTTTGGAGGTTCAGGGTTCTGGGGGGCAGGGTGTTGGGTGCAAGATCTGGGGGTACAGGATTTATGGGTGCAGGGTGTTGTGGGGTGCAGGGATTTTGAGTGAGGGATTGGAGGTTCAGAGTTAGGGGGTGCAGGCTTTGGGGGTGCAGGGTGTTCGGGTGAGGGATTTGGGGTTCAGGGTTAGGGGGTGCAAGATTTGAGGGGTGCATGGGTTTTGGGTGAGGGATTTGGGGTTCAGGGTTAGGGGGTGCAGGGTTTGGTGGGCAGGAATTGGGGGTGCAGGGTGTTGGGGGAAGGATTTGCTGGTGCAGGCTTTAGGGTAAAGGGGTTTGCGGTGCAGGGTTGCGGGGTGGAGGATTTGGGGGTGAAGGTTTGGGGGTGCAGGATTTGGGGGAAGGATCTGTTGGTTCAAGATCTGGGGGTTCAGGATTTTCTGGTGCAGAATTGGGGGTGCGGGATTTAGGGTGTAGGGTTGGAGGGTGAAGGGTTTGGGGAATAGAATTTCGACGTGAAGGGTTTGGGGTGAAGGGTTGGTAGGGCAGGATTTTGGGGTGCAGTGCTATGGGGGTGGAGGATCAGGTAGTGCAGGATTTGGGGGTGCAAGGCGTGTGGGGCTGCAGGGTTTTGGGGGGCCTGATTTGGTGCTACAGGGTCTGGGGGTGCAGCTTTTGAGAGTTAAGGGATTTGGGGATGAGAGTTCAGTGGTGCAGGATCTGGGGTGCAGGGTTCAGGGGGGCAGGGTTTGGGGGGGCAGGGTTTGGGGTTGCAGCTTTTGGAGATTCGGGTTGTGGGTGTCAAGGATTTGGGGGTACAGGGTTTGGGTGCAGGATTTGGGGGTACAGGGGTTTGAAGGGGACAGGATTTGCAGGTGCAAGATTTGGTGCGCTGGAGTACTGGGGTGCAGGGTTTGCAGGGTGCAGGGTTTTTGGGTGCACGGTTGTGGAAGGTGGGATTTGGGGGTGCAGCGTTTGGGGTTGCAGGATTTGGGGTGCAGGTTTGTGGAGAGCAGGAACAGAGGAGCAGGGTTGGGGGTGCAGGGTCTGGTGGGGCAGGAATTGGGGGTGCAGGGAGTTGGGGGAAGGATCTGCTGGTGCAGCTTTTAGGGTAAAGGGTTTTGGGGTACAGGGTTTTGAGGTGGAGGATTTGGGGGTGTAGGGTTGGGGGTTGAAGGGTTTGGGGGACAGAGCTGCAGGTGAAGGGTTTGGGGTGAAAGGTTTGCAGTGAAGGTTTTGGGGTGAAGGTTTTGGGGTGCAGAATCTGAGGGTGCAGGGCTTGGTAGGGCAGGATTTTGGGGTGAAGGATTTGGGGGTGTAGAGTTTTCGGGTGCAGGGTTTGGGACTGCAGGTTTTGGGGTGTAGGGTTTGGGGGCAGGGTGTGGGGTACAAAGTTTAGGGGGCAGGGTTTTGGGGTGCAGCATCTTGGGGTGTATGAGTTTTGGGTGTGGGATTTGAAGGAAAGTGATTTGGGCTGCAGGGTTTGGGGTTTCCATTGACAGGAACTGGGGGTGCAGGGCGTCGGGGTGCCGGGGTTGGTCTGCAGGGTTTGGGGTGCAGAATTTAGGGGTGCAGTATTTTGGGGTTCAGGGTTTTGGGGTGCAGGATTGGGGATTCAGGGTTTTGGGGGCATTATCTGGGGGGTCAGGATTTGGGGGTGCAGGGTTTGGGGCTGCAGGTTTTGGGTGGGGAATTTGGGGGTACAGGGTGTTGAGGAAGGATCTGGGGGTGCAATATTTGGGCTTTAAGGGTTACGGGGGGCAGGATCTGGCAGTGCAGAGTTTGGGGACAGGACCTGGGGGTGCAGCGTCTGGGGTTACAGGTTTTGGGGGTGCAGGGTGGAGGGAATTATTTGAGGTGCAGGGTTATGAGAGTACAGGATTTCCAGGTGCAGAGTTTGGGGTGCTGGGTATGGGGCAGCAGCATCTGGGGGTTCAGGTTCTGGGGGTGCATTCACTTGGGGGGATGGATCTAGGGGTGCAGGTTTTGGGGGTCCAAGGTTAGACGGGATTTGGGGCTGCAGGGATTTAGGGTGCAGGGTTTAGGGCTGCAGTGTTCTGGAGGAAGGATTTGGGGTGCAGTGTTTGAGGGGTAGGATTTGGGGTTTCAGTGTTTCAGGGTGTATGATTTTGGAGTGCAGGATTTGGGGTGCAGGGTTTGGGGGTGCAGGGTTGGAGGTGCAGGGTTTGGGGCTGCAGGGTTTGGGGTACAAAGTTTTGGTAGGGCATGCTTTGGGGTGCAGGACTTTAGGGTGCAGAATTCGGGGGTGTGCAGTTTAAGGGGGCAGGATGTGGCGTTGCAGCGTTCTGGGGTGTCAGGTTTGGGGTGCAGTGGTTTGGGGTGCAGGGTTTGGGGTGCAGGGTTTAGGGAAGGATGATAAGGGGGTGCAGGGTTTAGGGCAGCAGGATCTTGGGGTGCAGGGGTTTGGGGTGGAGGGCTCGGTAGGGCAGAGTTTGGGGGTGGACAGTTTAGGGGGGTAGGGTTTGGGGAGCAGGTTTTGGGGGTTCAGAACCTGGGGGGGCAGGGTATTGGGGTGCAGGATCTAGAAGGGCAGGGTTTGGGGGTGCAGTGTTTGGGGCACAGGGTTTGGGGGTGCAGGATCTTGGGGTGTACAAGTTTTGCAGGTAGGATTTGAAGGAAAATGATTTGGGGTGCAGGGATGGGGGTACAGGGTTTTGGGGTTGCTGGTTCTGGGGATTTGGGCTGTGGGGTTGGAGGATAACGGGAAGCAGGGTTTGGGGGGCAGTGTTTGGGGAGCCAGGGTTAGGGTTCGGTGGGGGCAGAATTTTGGGTGCACAGTTTTGACAGCTAAGTTTGGGGTGCAGGGCCTGGGAATTCAGGGTTTGGGGGTGCAGAGTTTTGGGGAGCAGGGTTTGGGGGTTCATGACGTGGGGATGGAGGAATTGGGGGTGCAGGGTTTGGTGGGGAAGGGTTTGGGGGTGCCTGGCTTAGGGTTGCAGGATTTGGGGGTCAAGGGTTTGGAGGTGCAGGGGTTTGGGGGCAGGATATAGGGGTGCAGGATTTGAGGGTGCAGGGTTGTGGAGTGCAGAGATTTAGGGGTGCAAGATCTGGGCTTGTACGGTTTTGGGGTGCAGGTTTTGGGGAGGGAGGATTTGGGGTGCAGAGTTTGGGCGTGCCAGGTCTGTGGTTGCAGGTTTTAGTACAGGGTTTGGGGGTTCAGGTTGTGGGGGCGGAGTTTTTGGGGGTGCAGGGTTGGGGAGAAGGATTTTGGGGGTGCAGGGTTTTAGGGTGCAGGATCTTAGGGTACAGAATTTGGGCAGGAATGCTTTCGGGATGCAGGTTTGGGGAGTGCAATATTTGAGGGTGCAAGGTTACCAAACCTTGCAGGATTTTGGGGTGCAGGGTTTTGGTATTTGGGGTTCAGGGTTAGGGGGTGCAGGGTGTTGGGGAACGATTTGGGGGTGCAGGGTTTGGAGGTGGAGTGTTTCAGGGATCAGGGTCTGGGAGGCAGAATTATGGGTGCAGGGTTTGGGATGGCAGGGTTTGGGGTGCAGAGTTTGCGTGTTCAGGACCTGGGGGTGCTGCCTTTGGGGGTGCAGGGTTTTGGGGTGCAGGGTTTGGGTGTTCAGGACCTGGGGGTGCTGGGTTTGGGGGTGCAGGGTTTTGGGGAGCAGGGTTTGGGGAGGCAAATTATGGGGGTCCTGGGTTTTAGGAGGACAGGATTTAAAGGCGCAGGATTTGGGGGTGCAGGGTTTGGGGACTCAGGACCTGGGGGTGCAGCTTTCAGGGTGCGAGGCTTAGGGGTGCATTATTAGAGGGTGGAATATTAGGGGTGCAGGACTGGGTGGGGAGGATCTGGGGTGCACATTTTGGGCGCTAAGGACGTGGGGGTGCAGGACTTGGGCGTTCAGGGATTGGGAGTGCACGGTTTGGGGGTGCAGAGTGCAAGCTGGGGGGGCAGGATTTGGGGTGCAGGGTTTGGGAAGACAGGATCGGGGGTGGAGGATTTGGGGGTGCAGGATTGAGGGGCAGGGTTTTGGTACAGGGCTTGGGGTCAGGATCTGGGGCTGCAGGATTTGGGGGTTCAGTGTTTAGGGCAGCACAATCTTGGGGTGCAGGGGTTTGCAGTGAAAGGTTTGGTAGGCAGGATTTGGGGTGCAGGATTCTGGGGTGCTGGGTTTGGGGTACAGGATTTGCTGTTGCAGGGATGGGGTTGAAGGGCTTGGGTTTCCAGGCCTTTGAGGTGCAGGATTTGGAGGTGCAAGGTTTGGGAGGGAATTCTTTGGGGTGCAGGGTTTGGGGGCAGGTTTAGGGGTGTAGGGTATAGGACGGAAGGATTTGGGAATGCAGGGTTTGGGGTGCACGTTTCGGGGTTCAGGAAGGTAGGGAGGGCAGGATTAGGGGGTGCAAGGTTTCAGTTGTAGGGTTTAGGGGTGCAGAGTTTGGTAGGGCCGAATTTGGGGGTGCAGGATTTGGGAAGACAGGATCGGGGGTGGAGGATTTGGGGTGAAGGATTTAGGGGCAGGGTTTTGGTGCAGGGCTTGGGGTCAGGATCTGGGGTGCGGGTTTGAGAAGAGTATTTTGGGGTGCAGGATTTTGGGTGCCGTGTCTGCGGGGCAGGTTTGGGGTGATATCCCCCATATCCTGCTCCCCAGATCCTGCACCCCAGAATCCTGCACCCCCATACTGTGATCCCTGCACCCTGCACCCCCAGACCCTTCCCTCCCAAAACCTGTAGCCCCATAACCCTGCACCCCAAAACGCTGCACCTCCAGATCGTGAACCTTTAAACCCTGCACCCCAAATCCTTCCTCCCCAAAACCTGCACCCCAAAACCCTACAATCCCAGATCTTGCACCTGCAAATCTCTGCACTCCACAACCCTGCACCCTCAAATCCTGCACCCCTATATCCTGCCCCCCAAAACCCCGGCACCTCCAAACCATGCACCCCAGATCCTGCAACCCTAAACCAGGCACCCCAAACCCTTCCCCACCAAACCCTGCACCCCTCAGACCCTGAAGCCCAAATCCCTCTCCCAAAGCCCCTGCACCCCTTAAATCCTGCACCCCTGAAATCCGGTTCCCTAAGACCCTGCACCCCCAGGTCCTGAACCCCAAACCCCTGCACCCCTAAATACTGCACCCCAATCCCTGCAGGCCAACCCCGGCACCCCAGAGCCCTTCAACGCAAAATCCTGCATCCCCAGTTCCTGAACACGCAAAACCTGCCCCCAAACCCTGCACCCCAAAACCTGCCCCCCAACACTGCAGCCCAAAGCCCAGCACCCCAAGACCCTTCATCCCCAAACCCTGAGCCCCCAAATCATGCACCCCCAGATCCTGACCCCCAAAACACTGCACCCCCATATCCTGCACCCCAAGATCCTGCTACCCTAAACCCTGAACCCCCAAATCCTGCACCCCCGATTCCTCTCTCACAAGCCCTGCACCCCAAAACTCTGCTCCCCCCAAGTCCTCTCCCCCCAAACAATGCACCTGGAACCTTGAACCCGCAAAGCCTGCACGCCCAGGTCCTGAACACCTGAACCCTGCCCCCGCAAATCCTTTAACCCCCAAACCCAGCACCCCAAACCCTGTACCCCCAGATCGTTCCCAAAACACCCTGCACCCCCAAACCCTGCACCCCAAATTCCTGCCCTACCAAGCCCTTCACCCAAACCCCCGCACCCTTAAATCCTGCACCCCTAAACCCTGCACACCAAATCCTGCACCTCCAGATCCTTCTTTCCTTCCTTCCTTCCTAAAGCCTGCACCCCAAATCGTGCCCTACCAAACCCTTCACCCCAAACCCCTGCACCCCACAGTCTTGCTCCCCCTAATCCTGCCATCCCAAACCCTGCACCCCAAATTCTGCCCCCCAAACCCCGATCCCTGAAACACTGCACCTCCAAACCCTGTACCCCCAAATCCTTCCCCAACACCCTGCACCCCCAAACCCTGCACCCCTAAGCCTGAACCCTAAATCCCTCACCCAAAAGCCCTGCATCCCCAAACCCTGCATCCCAAGATCCTGCTCCCCTAAATCTTGAACACCCTAACCTTAAGCTCCCAAACCCTGCACCCCGAAATCCTGCAGCACCAAACCCTGCCCCCCAAATCCTGCACCCCTATAATTCAGCCCTACCAAGCTTTGCACCCCTAAACCCTGAAATCTCACACCCCCTAATCCTGCCCTCCCAAATCCTGAGCCCTGCACCCCCAAAGCCTGCATTCCCAAACGCAGCACCCCCAGGTCCTGAACACCCAAACACTGCACCCCCAAATTAGGGAGTCCCAAACCCAGCACCCCAAAATCCTCCATTCACAAACTCTGCACCCCCCAAACCTGGACCCCCACATGTGCACCCCCAAAACCATGCCCCCCTGAAACGCTGCACTTCAAAACCCTGCACCCCTAAATCCTTCCCCCAAAACCCTGCCCCCCAAACCCTACACCCCAAGGTCCTTCCCCCACCTCCTGGAACCCCAAACCCTGCACCCCAAAGAATTCCCTCCCAAACCTTGCACCTCCAAATCCTGCACCTCAAAGGCCTGGAAACCCAAGCCCTTCAACCCCATCCCTGCAACACCAAATCCTGTGCCCCAAACCCAGCACCCCAGAATCCTGCACCCCAAATCCTGCCTACCAAACCTTTCACTGCAAACCCCTGCACCCCGAGGTTGTGCTGCCCTAAACACTGAACCCCCAAATCCTGCAGCCCCAGATCCCTGCCTCCCAAAACTCTGCACCCCCACATCCTGCACCCCAAATCTCTCACCCCCAAATCCTCCCCCCACCACCCTGCAGCCTCAAATCCTTCACCCCCATCCCCTGCACCCCAAAACTCCACACCTCCAAATCCTGAACCCTGAAACCTCGCACCCCCAAATCCTGTGCCCCAGTCCTGTGCACCCCACACTCTGCAACCTTAAATTTCCCCCCAAGCCCCTGCACCCCAAACGCTGCACTCTTAGACCTGACTTCTAAACCCTGCACCCCCAAACAGTGCACCCCCAAATCCTGAAGCCCCAGATCCTTCCCTCCCATACCCTGCACCCCCAAATCCTGAACCCCCAGATCCTGAATTCCAGGATCTTGCACCCCCAGACCCTGCACCCCCAAATCAGACACACGAAAACTCTGCACCCCCAAATCTTGCACCTCTAAGCCTCCACCCCTTAACACTGCATCCCCAAATCTTTCACCCCAAAACCTCCACCCAGAACCCTGTACCCCAAAACCCTACACCTCCAAATCCTGAACCCTTAAACCCTGCACCCCCAGATCCTCCCCCCAAATGAATGCACCCCCAAAACCTGCACCCCCAGATCCTGCTGCCCCATACCCAGCACCCCAAACTCTGCACCCAGAAATCCTGCACTCTCATAACCCTGCACCTCAAACAATTCCCTTAACCCTGCACCCCCAAAACCTGTAACCCCAATCGCTGCACCCCCAGATCCTGTCCCCAAACTCTGCACTGCCAGATCCTGCCCCCCTAAGCCCTTAAAGCCCAAATATTGCACCCCCAGATCCTTCCTCATCACCCTGCACCCCCAAATTCCCCACCACAAACCTGCACCCCCAGATCCTGCACCACCAAGTTCTGTGCCCTGAAGCCCTGCACTGAAAATCCTGCCCCCTAACTCTGCACCCCCAAATCCTGCACCCCCAAATCCTGCATTCCTAAACCCTGCACCCCCAAATCCTTCAACCCCCAAAGCCAATGCACTGCCAAACCCTGGACCCCCAGATACTGCACCCCAGAACCCTGCACGTTGAAATCCTGCACGCCCAAACCCTGCAGCCCAGAACCCTATACCCGATATCCTGCCGCCCCACAACTTGCACCCCCAAACCTGCAACCCCAAATACTGCACCCCAAATCCTGCATCTTGAAACCCTGCACCCCTAAATCCTTCCTCCCAAGCCATGATTCCCCAAAACCTGTAATACCAAATCCTGCACCCCCAAATCCTGCACCCCCAAATCGTTCCCCCAAACCATTCGCCCCCGAATCTTTTATGTCCAAACCTGTCCCCCAAAACCTTGCACCCCTGAACTCTGCTCCCCCAAAGCCGGCACCACGAAACCTTTCAACCAATTCCATCACCCCCAGATCCTGCTCCCCAAACCCTGCACCCAAAATCCTACCCCACAAACCCTGCACCCCCATATTCTGACCCCCAATCAATGCACTGACAAACCCTGCACCCGCAGATCCTTCCCCCCCAAACCTGGCACCCTGAAATCGCTCACCCCAAATCCCTGCACTCTCAAATCTTGCACACCCCAAAAATGTGCACCCCCAAATCGTTCACCCCATATCCTGCCCCTTTAAACCCTGCACTTCAAAACCCTGCACCCCCAAATCCTTTCCCCAAACACCCTACACCCATTAATCCTGTACCCCCAAATCCTGCACCCCAAGTTCTGAAACTTCAAACCCTGCGCCCTCAGATCCTTCCTTACCCAACCCTGCACCCCCAAATCCTGCAACCCCCAAGTCCTGAACCCTGCACCCGCAACTCCTCACCCCAAAGCCCTGCACCCCCAAATCCTGCCTCTAAACCCTGAACAACAAGGTTCTGCACCCCAAACCCTGCTCCCCGGATCCTACACCCCCAAACCCTACAATCCCAGATCTTGCACCTGCAAATCTCTGCACTTCACAACCCTGCACCCCCAAACCCTGCACCCCAAATTCCTGCCCTACCAAGCCCTTCACCCAAACCCCCGCACCCTTAAATCCTGCACCCCTAAACCCTGCACACCAAATCCTGCACCTCCAGATCCTTCTTTCCTTCCTTCCTTCCTAAAGCCTGCACCCCAAATCGTGCCCTACCAAACCCTTCACCCCAAACCCCTGCACCCCACAGTCTTGCTCCCCCTAATCCTGCCATCCCAAACCCTGCACCCCAAATTCTGCCCCCCAAACCCTGATCCCTGAACGACTGCACCTCCAAACCCTGTACCCCCAAATCCTTCCCCAACACCCTGCACCCCCAAACCCTGCACCCCTAAGCCTGAACCCTAAATCCCTCACCCAAAAGCCCTGCACCCCCAAACCCTGCATCCCAAGATCCTGCTCCCCTAAATCTTGAACACCCAAACCTTGCACCCTCAAATCTTGCACCCCCAAACCCTGCACCCCCAAATCTCACAGCACCAAACCCTACACCCCAAATCCTGCACCCCTAAATTCAGCCCTACCAAGCTTTGCACCCCTAAACCCTGAAATCTCACACCCCCTAATCCTGCCCTCCCAAATCCTGAGCCCTGCACCCCCAAAGCCTGCATTCCCAAACGCAGCACCCCCAGGTCCTGAACACCCAAACACTGCACCCCCAAATTAGGCAGTCCCAAACCCTGCACCCCAAAATCCTCCATTCACAAACTCTGCACCCCCCAAACCTGGACCCCACATGTGCACCCCCAAAATCATGCTCCCCTGAAACGCTGCACTTCAAAACCCTGCACCCCCAAATCCTTCCCCCAAAACCCTGCCCCCCCAAACCCTACACCCCAAGGTCCTTCCCCCACCTCCTGGAACCCCAAACCCTGCACCCCAAAGAATTCCCTCCCAAACCTTGCACCTCCAAATCCTGCACCTCAAAGGCCTGGAAACCCAAGCCCTTCAACCCCATCCCTGCAACACCAAATCCTGTACCCCAAACCCAGCACCCCAGAATCCTGCAACCCAAATCCTGCCTACCAAACCTTTCACTGCAAACCCCTGCACCCCGAGGTTGTGCTGCCCTAAACACTGAACCCCCAAATCCTGCAGCCCCAGATCCTTGCCTCCCAAAACTCTGCACCCCCAAATCCTGCACCCCAAATTTCTCACCCCCAAATCCTTCCCCCACCACCCTGCAGACTCAAATCCTTCACCCCCAACCCCTGCACCCCAAAACTCCACACCTCCAAATCCTGTGCTCCAGTCCTATGCACCCCACACTCTGCACCCCAAACCCTGCACTCTTAGACCTGACTTCTAAACCCTGCACCCCCAAACGGTACACCCCCAAATCCTGAAGCCCCAGATCCTTCCCTCCGATACCCTGCACCCCCAAATCCTGAACCCCCAAACCCTGCACCCCTAAACTTCCACCCCCTTAACACTGCACCCCCAAAACCTGAACCACCAAATCTTTCACCCCCAAAACCTCCCTCCTCCAAACCCTGCACTTCAAAATGCTGCACCCCCAAATCCTTCTCCCCAACACCCTGCACCCCCAGATCCTGACCCCAAAACCCTGCACCCCAAATCCTGTACCCCAAAGCCCTGCACTCTCAAATCATACAGGCCCAGAACGTGCACCCTAAACTGTGCACCCCAAAATCCTAAACCCCTTAACCCTGCACCCCCAAATCCTCCAGACCCATGTCCCGAACCCAGCACCCCAAAATCTACCCCCCAAAACCTACATCCCCAAATCCTGCACCCCCAGGTCCTGAACACCCAAAATCTGCACCCCCAATTCTGCCTCCACAAGACCTTCACCCCCAGTCCCTGCTCCACTAAATCCTACACCCCAAACCCTGCACCCCCAACCTCCTGTACCCCAAATCCTGCCCCCACAAGTTGCATCCTAAAATCCTGCACCCCCAAATCCTGTCCTACCCACCCTTCAGCCCAAACCCCTTCACCCCAAAATCCTGCTGCCCTAAACCCTGCACCCCCAAATCATCCCTCCCAACCCTGCCCCCCAAACCCTGTCCCCCTAAAGCCTGACCCCGAAACCCTGCTCCCCAAAACCCTGCTACCCCCAATCTTGTACCCCCAGATCCTTCCCCCAACACCCTGCAATCCCAAACCCTGCACCCCCAATTCTGGCGCTAAACCCTGCACCCCCAGAACCCTGCACCACTGAACCTTGCACCCCAAAACCCTGCTCCCCCAATCCTCCCCCCCAAAACTCTGCACCCCAAAACCCTATACCCAAAACCTTGCACCCCACAAGTTGCACCCATATCCCTGCACCCCCAAATTCCTGCACCCCCAAATCCTCCAACCCTCAGGTCCTGCACCCCCAGGTGCTGAACACCTGAACCCCTCACCCCAAACCCTGCACCCCCAAATCCTGCCTCTAAACACTGAACTACAAGGTTCTGTACCCCAACAGCCTGCTCACCCAGATCCTGCACCCCAGAACCCTGCACCCCCAAATTCTGATCCCTACAGTCTGCACCCCCAGCTCCTGCACCCCCAAAACCTGTACCCCTAAATCCTGCACCCTTCAACCCTGCAGCCCACAACGCTGCACCCCCAACCTCTGCAGCCCCAGTTCCTTAACGTGTGAAACCTGCACCCCCAAGTCCTGCACCTCAAAACCTTACACCCGGAATCCTGCCCCCCAAACCATGCACCCCAAAATCAAGGCCCCTCAAACTTGCACTCAAAAGTCCGCACCAAGAAACCCTCCCCGCCCAGTTCCTAAAGACGTGAAACCTGCACCCCGAAATCCCGCACCCCAAAACCCTGCACCCCAGTACCCCAGACCACCAAATCTTGCACCTCCAAATCCTGCCCCCTTTAGCCCTGCACTTCAAACCCTGCACCCCAAATCCTTGACACCCAAGTCACAAATCTCCAAACACAGCAACCCCAAAACCCTACACCCCCAGTCCCTGCACCCCCAAATAATTTTCCTTCAAATCCCACACCCAAAGCTCGTACACCCCAAGATCTTGCACCCCCACACACTGCACCCCAAATCCTGCAACCCCAGACCCTGCACCTCCTGCACCCCAAAATTTTACATCTCCAAATCCTAAAGCCTTAAACCCTGTATCCGACAAATCCTTCCCCCCAAAACAGTGCCCCCCAAACCCTGCACCCCAGATCCTGCAGCCCCTAACTCTGCGTGCCCCAACCACGAACCTCCAAATTCTTCCACCTCCAAACCCTACACCCCAAATCCTGTACCTCAAATATTCCCCCAACCCTGCACCCCAAAACCCTGCAACCCTGGTTCCTGAACATGTGAACCCTGCAACCCCAAACCCTCAGCCCATAGTCCTGCACCCCCAAATCCTGCCCTACCCAACCCTTCACCCCAAACCCCCTCACCCCAAGACCCTGTACTGA
The DNA here is from genome assembly GCF_037038585.1 of Patagioenas fasciata. NCBI lineage: Eukaryota > Metazoa > Chordata > Aves > Columbiformes > Columbidae > Patagioenas > Patagioenas fasciata. The sequence continues at coordinate 367,454 of NW_027288644.1, forward strand.
CAAACCCTTCACCTCAAAATTCTGTCCCCCAAACCCTTCACCCCCAACCCTACACCCCTAAATCCCACACCCCCAGATCCTGCCCCCCAAACCCTACACCTCAACACCCTGCACCCCCAAACCCTGCACCCCCAAATCCTGCATCCCCAGATCCTTCTCACCCAAACTGCACCTCCAAAAACTGCACCCCCAGATCCAGATACTGTAAGCACTGAACCCTCAAATCCTGCACCCCAAATGCAGCCCCCCCAATCCTGCCTCCCCACACGCCATACTCAAATCCTGCACCCCCAAATCCTGCACCCCCAAATCCTGCTCCTCCAAACCCTTTGCCCTCCCATTTTGTCCCCTAAGACCTTCACCCCCAAGCCCTTCACCCTAAAACCCTACACCCCCATATCCTGCTCACCCAATTCTTGCACCCCCAGATCCTTCCTGCAAGACTCTGCACCCCAAAATAGGGCACCCCAGATCCCGCACTTCAAACCAATGCATCCCTGAACCCTGAAACCCCAAATCCTCCCCCCCAGATCCTGCACCCTCAGATCCTCCTGCCAAAAATCCTGCACCCCAAACCCTGAACTCCCAAACTCGGCACCCAAAGCCCTCAAACCCTGCACCCCCAGTTCCTGAACACATGAACCCTGCACCCCCAAACCCCACCCTAAAGTCCTGCACCCCCATATCCTACTCTACCAAACCCTTCAGTGCAGACCCCTGCACCCCAAGATCCTGAATTCCAAAGTCTGCACCCCCTAATCATCCACCCCCAAACCCTGCACCCCAAACCTTGAACCCCCACATCCTGCAGCCTCAAGTCCTGAACCTTCAAACCCTGCACCTGCAAATTGTGCCCCCAAACCTGGCAGCCACACTCCCTGAACACGGGAACCCTGCACCCCGAAACCCTGCACCCTCAAACCCTGCACCCCGAACCCTGCACCCCGAAACCCTGCACCCTCAAACCCTGCACCCCGAACCCTCACCCCAAGGTGCTGCTCCCCAAGGTCCTGCTCCCCAGATCCTGCATCCTCAGATCCTGCACCTCTAAATCCTGCACCCCCAGATCCTTCACCTCAAATCCCAGCACCCCAGAATCCCGAACCACCGAACCTTGCACTTCAAACCCTGCCCCCTTAAACCCTGCACTTCAAACCCTGCAGCCCCAAATCGTTCCCCCCAAGCCCCTGTGCCCCTAAACCATGCACCCCAATATTCTTCCCCCCAAAGCCTGCAGCCCCAGCCCTACACCCCCATACCCTGCACCCCAAAACTCCACACCTCCAAATCCTGAACCCTGAACCCCCGCACCCCCAAATCCTGTGCCCCAGTCCTGTGCACCCCACACTCTGCAACCTTAAATTTCCCCCCAAGCCCCTGCACCCCAAACCCTGCACTCTGAGACCTGACTTCTAAACCCTGCACCCCAAACAGTGCAACCCCAAATCCTGAAGCCCCAGATCCTTCCCTCCCATACCCTGCAGCCCCAAATCCTGAACCCCCAAACCCTGCACCCCTAATCCTCCACCCCCTTAACACTGCACCCCCAAAACCTGAACCACCAAATCTTGCACCCCCAAAACCTCCCTCCTCCAAACCCTGCACTTCAAAATGCTGCACCCCCAAATCCTTCTCCCCAACACCCTGCACCCCCAGATCCTGCACCCCAAAGCCCTGCACTCTCAAATCACGCACTCCCAAAACTTGTGCACCCTAAACCATGCTCCCCCAAACAGTGCACCCCAAATCCTGACTCTCCAGATCTTGCACCCCCAAAACCTGCAACTTCAAAAGCTGCGCCCCAGATCCTGCCTCCTGCAACCCCAAGTCCTGCACCCCAATACCCTGCACCCCCAGAACACTGCACCCCAGAACCCTGCACCCCTTAACCCTGCACCCCAAGGTCTTGAACACCCAAAATCTACACCCCAATTCTGCCTTCCCAAGACCTGCACTCCCAAACCCCTGTACCCCAAATCCTGCCCCCACAAGTTGCACCCTAAAAACCTGCACCCCAAATCCTGTCCTACCCAACCCTTCACCCCAAACCCCTTCACCCCAAGATCCTGCTGCCCTAAACCCTGCACCCCCAAATCATCCCTCCCGGCCCTGCCCCCCAAACCCTGTCCCCCTAAAGCCTGACCCCGAAACCCTGCTCCCCAAAACCCTGCTACCCCAAACCTTGTACCCCCAGATCCTTCCCCCAACACCCTGCAATCCCAAACCCTGCACCCCCAATTCTGTCTCCCCAAACCCTTCACCCCCAAACCCCTGCACCACTGAACCTTGCACCCTGAAACCCCGTACTCCACAAGTTGCACCCTAAAAGCCCGAAGCCCCAAAACCTGTACCCCCAGATCCTTCCCTCCCAAACCCGGCACCCTGAAATCCCTCACCCCAAAGCCCTGCACCCCCAAATCCTGCCCTACCGAACCTTGCACTACAAACCCCTACATCCCAAAATCCTGCACACTTAAACCCTGCAGCCCCACATCCCACCTAACCCTGCCCCCCAAATCCTTCCCCCTGACCCTGCACCCTGAAACCCTTCACCCCCAGATCATACACCCCCAAACCCTGCCCCTCGAAAGCATTCACCCCCTAACACTGCACCCCCAAATCCTGGAACCCCAAACCTTGATTTCCCAAACCCTGCGCCCCAAAACCCTGCACTTCCAAACCTTGCACCCCCTGATCCTGCACCCCAAAACCCAGCACCCCAGACCCCTGCACACCTAAATTCTTCACCCCCAAGTCCTAAACATGTGAACCCTGCACCCACAAACCCTGCACCCCGAATTCCTCCATCCCCACGTCATGAACCCCCAAACTCTGCTCCCCAAAATCCTGCACCCCCAAACCCTGCCCTTCTAGATCCTGCTCCCCAATACCCTGCACCCTCAGGTTCTGAACCCGCAAATCCTGCTCCCCCAACCCCTGCCCTACCAAACCCTTCAGCCCAAACCCTGCCCCCCCAGATCCTTCTCTCCCAAATCCTGCACCCCACATTGTGCTGTCCAAACTGTGCCCCCCGAGGTCCTGACCCTTCCAAACCTGCACCCCCAAATTCTGCCTCCCCAAGCCTGCACCCCCAAACCCTGTACTCCAAAATCCTGCACTCCCAAGCCCGGATGCCCCGAAATCCTGCCCACCCAGACCCTGCACCCCGAAATTCTGCCCCACACAAACTTATCCCCCCAGCCCTGATTGCCCTAATCCTGCACCCCAGATCCTTGCCCCCAAACCCTTCACCCCAAACCTGGCATCCCAAACCCTGCACCCCAAATATCTCACCCCCAGATCCTTCCCCACTGCCTTTCACCCCCAGATCCTGACCCCCAAACCCCGCACCCCCAAATCCTTCACCCCAAAACCAATGCAACCCACACTGCGCAACGTTAAATTTCCCCCCAAACCCCTGCACCCCAAACCCCTGATCTCCCAAACTCTGCACCCCAGAACCCCGCAGCCCCACATTCTGCCAACAAACCCCTGCCCCCCAGGCTCTGCAGCCCTAAATCGTGCACCTCCTCATCCAGCCCCCCAAACAATGCACCCCCAGATCCTTCCTCAACACCCTGCACCCCAAATTCCCCACCCAAACCCCTGCACCCCCAAGTCCTGTACCCCAAAGCCCTGCACCAAAAATTCTGCCCCCCAACTCTGCACTCCCAAATCCTGCACCCCCACATCCTGCACCCTGAAACCCTGTGTCCCCCAGTCCTCCACCCCCAAAACCAATGCACCACCAAACCCTGCACCCCAAATCCCTGCAACCCCAAATCCCAACTAACCCTGCACCCCAAAATCCTCCACTCCAAAGCCCTGCACCTCCAGATCCTTTCCTCAAACCCTGAACACCTGAACCCTGCACCTCAAAACCCTGCACCCCAAATCCTGACCCCCAGATAATGTCCCCAAAACCCCTACATCTCCGATTCTTCCCCCTAAGCTCTGCACCCTTAAAACGTGCACCCCTAAATTCTGCACCCCCAAATCCTTCCTCCCAAGCCATGAACCCCTCAAACCTGTGATACCAAACCCTGCAACCCTGAACCCTGCGCCCCCAAACCCTGCACATCCCATAATCCTGTACCCCCAGATACTGCTCCCCAAAACCCTGCACCCCCAAACTGTATACCCGAAATGCTGCCATCCCCAAACTCGCACCCCAAACCCTGCACCCTAAAATCAAGTCCTCCCCCAACTTGCACTCAAAACGCTGCCCCCTAAGCTTTGCACCCCCAAATGCTGACCCCCAAACCCCGTGCCCCCAAATCCCACCACCCTAAATCCTTCCCCCTAATCAATGCACTTCCAAACCTTGCACCCCCAAATCCTCAACCCCATGTCCTGAACTCCAAAACCCTGCACCCCCAATTCTGCCTCCCCAAACCCGGTACCCACGGGTTCTGCACCCCAAACTCTGCACCCACAGGTTCTGAACCCCAAACTCCTGCTCCCCCAAGCCCTGCCGCCCAAACTCTGCACCCTCAATTCCCGCACTACCAAACCCTGCACCCCCAGATCCCTCACCCAGACCTGCACCCCAAATCTGGCCTCACCCAGCCCTGTGCCCCAAAACCCAAGATCCTGCTCGCCTACATCTTGAACACCCAAACCTTGCACCATCAGATTTTGCATCCTCAAATCCTGCACCCCGAAAGTATTCATGCCCAAATCCTGCACCCCCAGATCCTGCACCCCAAAACCTTCACTACAAACCCTGCACCCTCCACCACCTTAGCACTGCACGGCCAAACCCTGCACCCCCAAATCCTGCACCCCAAATCCTGCTCCTTCAAACCCTTTGCCCCCAAATTTTACCCCCCTAGACCTGCACCCCCAAGCCTTTCTCCCTAAAACCCTACACCCCCAAATTCTGCACCCTAAACCCTGCACCCCCAGATCCTTCCTGCAAGACTCTGCACCCCAAAATCGAGCACCCCAGATCCCGCACTTCACTGCATCCCTGAACCCCGAACCCTAAATCCTGCACCCAGATCCTGCAGCCCAAAGCGAGCACCCTAAAATCAAGTCCCCCCAAAACCTGCACTGAAAATGCTGAACCCCAAATCCTGCCCCCCAGATCCTGCACCCTCAGATCCTCCTGCCAAAAACCCTGCACCCCAAACCCTGAACTCCCAAACTCTGCACCCAGAGCCCTGCACCCTCAAATCCTGCACCCCCAGTTCCTGAACACATGAACCCTGCACCCCCAAACCTCACCCGAAAGTCCTGCACCCCCAAATCCTGCTCTACCAAACCCTTCAGTGCAGACCCCTGCACCCCAAGATTGTGCTGCCCTAAACACTGAACCCCCAAATCCTGCAGCCCCAGATCCTTGCCTCCCAAAACTCTGCACCCCCAAATCCTGCACCCCAAATCTCTCACCCCCAAATCCTTCCCCCACCACCCTGCAGCCTCAAATCCTTCACCCCATCCCCTGCACCCCAAAACTCCACACCTCCAAATCCTGAACCCTGAAACCCCGCACCCCCAAATCCTGTGCCCCAGTCCTGTGCACCCCACACTCTGCAACCTTAAATTTCCCCCCAAATCCCTGCACCCCAAACTCTGCACTCTTAGACCTGACTTCTAAACCCTGCACCCCCAACAGTGCACCCCCAAATCCTGAAGCCCCAGATCCTTCCCTCCCATACCCTGCAGCCCCAAATCCTGAACCCCACAAATCCTGCACCACTAATCCTCCACGCCCTTAACACTGCACCCCCAAAACCAGCACCACCAAATCCTTCACCCCCAAAACCTCCCTCCTCCAAACCCTGCACTTCAAAATGCTGCACCCCCAAATCCTTCTCCCCAACACCCTGCACCCCCAGATCCTGACCCCAAAACCCTGCACCCCAAATCCTGTACCCCAAAGCCCTGCACTCTCAAATCATACATGCCCAGAACGTGCACCCTAAACTGTGCACCCCAAAATCCTAAACCCCTTAACCCTGCACCCCCAAAACCTGTACCCCAGATCCTTCCCCCCCATAACTGGCACCCTGAAATCCCTCACCCCAAATCCCTGCACCCTCAAATCCTCCAGCCCACAAGTCCTGCACCCCCAGGTCTTGAACACCTGAACCCTGCAGACCCAAATGCTGCACCCAGAACTCTTGGTGCCCAAATCCCTGCACCCAAAAGTCTGTCTCCCGAACCTTCACACCAAAGCCCTGCACCCCAATATCCAAAAGCATCCCCTTGGGACTGGCCCAGATGCTCCGTGCATCCTTGGCATAGAGCACCATCATCATCCAACCACCATCATCATCCAACCACCACCATCATCATCCAACCACCACCATCATCATCCAACCACCATCATCATCATCCAACCAACCAATCCTGAACCCAACCAGTGACCCCATCACCCAATCAGTGACTCCACAACCCAACCAATGACCCCATCATTCAACCAATGACCCCATCACCCAATCAGTGACCCCATGACCCAACCAATGACCCCATCATTCAACCAATGACCCCATTATTCAACTAATGACCCCATCACCCAACCAGTGACTCCATGACCCAACCAATGACCCCAGGGACCACAGTGCTACCATCTGCCATGGGCTGATCCAGACCACGCTGGAGCAAGGTGAAGCTCCAGAACACTTGCAGTATATTGATGACATCATCGTATGGGGCGACACAGCGAAAGAAGTCTTCAAAAAAGGTGAGAGAATAATTCAGATTATTTGGGATGCTGGTTTTGCCATAAAACGAAGCAAGGTCAAGGGACATGCACGGGAGATCCAGTTTTTAGGAATAAAATGGCAAGATGGCCGTCGTCAGATCCCAATGGAGGTGATCAACAAAACTGCAGCAATGTCTCCACCTACTAATAAAAAGGAGACACAGACTTTCTTGGGCGTTGTAGGTTTTTGGAGAATGCACATTCCTGACTACAGCCACATTGTGAGCCTCTCTATCGAGTGACTCGTAAAAAAGAACCAATTTGAGTGGGGCCCTGAACAACGCCAAGCCTTTGAACAAATGAAGCGTGAGATAACTCATGCGGTGGCCCTTGGACCAGTTCGAACTGGACTAGATGTTAAAAATGTGCTCTACACCGCAGCCGGAGATAATGGACTTACCTGGAGCCTCTGGCAGAAAGCACCAGGAGAAACCCGAGGTCGACCCTTAGGTTTTTGGAGTCGAGGATACAAAGGATCTGAGGCCAACTGTACTGCAACTGAAAAGGAGATACTGGCAGCATATGAAGGAGTTCGAGCTGCTTCAGAAGTGATGGGCACTGAAGCACAGCTCCTCCTGGTACCTCGACTGCCGGTGCTGAGCTGGGTGTTCAAAGGGACGGTTCCCTCTCCACATCATGCAGCCGAAGTTACATGGAGTAAATGGATTGCACTGATCACGCAATGAGCTCGGATTGGAAGTCCCAACCGTCCAGGGATATTAGAAGTGATTACAGACTGGCCAGAAAGCAAAGACTTTGGGATGTCTCCAGATGAGGCGAAGTAAAACGTGCTGAAGAAGCACCACCATATAATCCGCTTTCAGAGACTGATAAGCAGTGTGCACTGTTCACAGGTGGATCCTGTCGTCTGTAGGAAAACATCGACGGTGAAAGCTGCTGTGTGGAGTCCCACACGACAAGTTACAGAAGCCACTGAAGGACAAGGTGAATCCAGTCAGTTTGCAGCAGTGAAAGCCATCCAGCTGGCTTTGGACATTGCTGAATGAGAGAAGTGGCCAATGCTTTGTCTCTATACTGACTCATGGATGGGAGCAAATGCCTTGTGGGGGTGGCTACGGCAATGGAAGAAAAGTAACTGGCAGCGCAGAGGTGAAACCATTGGGAACCACGCTGTGGCAAGACATTGCTGCTCGGCTGGAGAGCCTGCCTGGGGAAGTTGGTCATGTAGATGCTCATGTGCCTAAAAGTCAAGCCACCGAGGAACATCGAAACAACCAACAAGCGGATCAAGCTGCTAAGATTAAAGTAGTTGAGGTGGACTTGGGCTGGCAACATAAAGGTGAACTTTTCCTAGCTCGGTGGGCCGATGGTGCTTCAGGGCATCAAGGTAGAGATGCAACATGAAAATGGGCTCGTGATCGAGGGGTGGATTTAACTATGGACACTGTTTCACACGTTATTCATGAATGTGAAACTTGCACCGAAATCAAACAAGCGAAACGGTTAAAGCCTGTATGGTATGGGGGGCGATGGTTAAAGTATAAGTATGGAGAAGCTTGGCAGATTGATTATATTACACTTCCACAAACACGTCAAGGTAAGCGTTATGTACTTACAATGGTGGAAGCAACCACTGGATGGTTGGAAACATCTGCCGTACCTCATGCTACAGCCCGAAATACCATCTTGGGCCTTGAGAAGCAAGTCCTTTGGTGGCCGGGTACGCCAGAAAGAATTGAATCAGACAATGGTACTCATTTCAAAAACAGTATTATAGACAATTGGGCCAAAGAACATGGTATTGAGTGGGTATATCATATTCCATATCATGCACCAGCCTCTGGGAAAACTGAAAGGTACAATGGTTTGTTAAAAACTACACTAAAGGCACTGGGTGGTGGAGCCTTTAAAAACTGGGATTCACATTTAGCAAAAGCCACTTGGTTGGTCAACACCAGGGGATCAACCAATCGAGCCGGGCCTGCCCAATCAGAAATTCTATGGACTGTAGAAGGAGATAAAGTCCCTGTAGTACACATGAAAAATATCTTAGGAAAGGCAGTCTGGGTTCCTCCTGCCTCAGGCACAGGCAAACCTATTCGTGGGATTGTTTTTGCCCAGGGACCTGGCAGCACCTGGTGGGTGATGCTTAAGGATGGAGAAGTTCGGTGTGCACCTCAAGGGGATTTGATTTTAGGTGAAAATGTGCAATGCTGAACTGTACGATGTGAATTGCCGCACTAACAATGTTTAATAAGTGTCTTTCAGATCAAGACAATGGTGATGAAACCAGCGCTGGCTTCTTCGAGTGGCGCCCGACACCTTCTTGGAAGTTGGTGTCCTTAACCCACCAACAGGGGTCATGAGATGCACTTGGACCATTTTCCCTGCCCTGGGAGACTGTGGTGACAAAATGAACTTAATGAACTTTTCAAAGGATGGTCCACTGATTAATTACTCCTGTGTATATATGTACATATGTATATATATATATATATATAGTAGTAGTGATTAATTAGATTGTATTGATAGATTGTATTGATAAGGTTTAAGTATTCAGTGAATGTCATATTATAAGGGGTGGAATGTCCTGGTTTTGTTAAAAACAAGTTTCTCTTTTAGTGAATTTGCCTGTCAGCTCAAGCTTCATATTAGCTGCATTTTCCTGGAGAACCCAACACATGTTTTGGCAAACCCAGCAATGGAATGAAAACTTATTGATAAGCACGGATGGACATCTCGCGAGAGGGGCAACGAGAAACCGGTGACCAACTGTGTATAACATTCCATTCACGTGAATACTTCATATAAAAGCGGGAGATCACGAGGATCTCGGCCCTTTTTTCCTCATGGCTGACATTAGGAGAGGACCTTGCTGGTCGTCCCTGCGAACAGAGGCCAGTGAGAGACTGAATCCAGCTCCGGTTGGCTACAGAGTCCAATCCAGGACTTTGGGTGCTGGCTCCGCAGTTGCTCAGACTTACAAGATTGGTTTTGTATATTTGTATTATTTTCTCTGTTCTTATCAGTAGCATCAGTAAAACATCTTGAACTTTTCCAGCTCTCTCCCCTCTGTGCTTCTTCCCCTCCCAATCGCCTGTGCTGAGTGGGAAGGGGGGAGAGAGAGGGGAAAAAGGGGGAATTGGGGGGGGAGAGGACGTTGACAACACATCTGCCAGGGTTTGATTGTCACCCCGCAATCTTAACCCTCGACAGGGACAAAGGGGGTCCTGGGATGTCACAATGGGCCCTGGGGACAAAGAGTGTCCCCAGGATATCAGAATGGGCCCTGGGGACAAGTTGGGGTCCCCCGAATTTCACAATGGGTCCTGGGGACAATGGGGGGTCCTGAAACATCACAATGGGCCCTGGGGACAAGGAGGGATCCACAGGATGTCACAATGGGCCCTGGGGACAATGGGGGGTCCTGGGACGTCACAATGGGCCCTGGGGACAATGGGGGGTCCCCAGGATGTCACAATGGGCCCTGGGGACAAAGAGGGGTCCCCTGAATGTCACAATGGGCCCTGGGGACAAGGGGGTGCAGTGGATGTCACAATGGGCCCTGGGGACAATGGGGGGTGTCCAGGATGTGAGAATGAGTCCTGAGGACAAGGGGGGGTCCCCATGGTGTCACAATGGGTCCCCAGTGACAAGGAGGGGTCCCCATGGTGTCACAATAGGCCCTGGGGACAAAGTGGGGTCCAAGAATGTCACAATGGGCCCTGGGGACAAAAGGGGTTGCCATGGTGCCACAATGGGCCCTGGGGTCAAAGGGGGTCCCCATGGTGCCACAATGGGCCCTGGGGACAAAGCGGGTGTCCCCATGGTGCCACAACGGGCCCTGGGAGCAAGGGGGTGGCCAGGATGTCACAATGGGTCCTGGAGAAAATGGGGGGTGCCCAGGATGTCACAATGGACCCTGAGGACAAGCGGGGGTCTCCATGGTGTCACAATGGGCCCCAGTGACAAAGGGGGTCCCCTGAATGTCACAATAGGTCCTGGGGACAATGGGGGGTCCTGGGACGTCACAATGGGCCCTGGGGACAAGGACGGATCCCCAGGATGTCACAATGGGCCCTGGGGACAATGGTGGGTCCCCTGAATGTCAAAATGGGCCCTGGGGGCAAAGGGGGGTCCGCAGGATGTCCAAATGGGCACTGGGGACAAAGGGGGGGTCCCCAGGATGTCACAATGGGCCCTGGGGACAATGTGGGGTCCTGGGATGTCACAATGGGCCCTGGGGACAATGTGGGGTCCTGGGATGTCACAATGGGCCCTGGGGACAATGGTGGGTCCTGGGACGTCACAATGGGCCCTGGGGACAAGGGGGGTCCCCAGGATGTCACAATGGGCCCTGGGGACAAAGAGGGGTCCCCTGAATGTCACAATGGGCCCTGGGGACAAGGGGGTGCCGAGGATGTTACAATGGGCCCAGGGGACAATGGGGGGTCCTGGGACGTCACAATGGGCCCTGAGAACAATTGTGGGTCCCCTGAATGTCACAATGCGCCCTGGGGACAAAGGGGGGTCCGCAGGATGTCACAATGGGCACTGGGGACAAAGGGGGGGTCCCCATGGTGTCACAATGGGCCCAAGTGACGAGGAGGGTCCCCACGGTGCCACGATGGGTCCTGGGGACAAGGGCGTCCCCCAGATGTCAAAATGGGCCCTGGGGACAATGGGAGTCCCCAAGGTGTCAGAACGAGCCCCGGGGACAAAGTGGAATCCTGGAATGTCACAATGGCCCCCAGTGACAAAGGGGTTCCCCATGGTGCCACAATGGGCCCTGGGGACAAAAGGGGTCCCCAGGATTTCACAATAGCACTGGGGACAAAGAGGGGTCATGGGATGTCACAATGGGCCCTGGGGACAAGGGAGATCCCCATGGTGTCACAATAAGCCCTGGGGACAAAGTGGGGTCCCCAGGATGTCACAATGAACCCTGGGGACAAAGGGTGGTCCTGGGACATTTCAATGGGCCCTGGGGACAAAGGGGGGACCCCAGGATGTCACAATGGGCCCTGGGGACAAAGGGGGGTCCCCAGGATGTCACGATGGGCCCTGGGGAAAAGGGGGGTCCCCATGGTGTCACAATGGGCCCTGGGGACAAGGGGGTCCCCCAGATATCGCAATGGGCCCTGGGGACAAAGTAAGGTCCTGGGATGTCACAATGGACCATGAGGACAAGCGGGGTCCCCGGGATGTCACAATGGGCCCTGGAGACCAGGGTGGGTCCTGGGATGTCACAATGGGCCCCAGTGACAAAGGGGGTCCTCATGGTGCCACAATGGGCCCTGGGGACAAAGGGGGTCCCCTGGATGTCACAATGGGCTCTGGGGACAAAGGGGGGTGTCGACGGTGTCAAAATGGGCCCTGGGGACAAAGGGCGTTCCCAGGATGTCACCATGGCCCCTGGAGACAATAGGGGGTCCTGGGATGTCACAATGGGCCCTGCGGACAAGGGTGGTACTCACGGTGTAACAATGGTCACTGGGCACAAGGGGGGGTCCCTATAGTGTCACAATGGGTCCTGGGGACAAGTGGGGTCCCCTGAAAGTCACAATGGGCCCTGGGGACAATGTGGGGTCCTGGGATGTCACAAAGGGCCGTGGTGACAAACGGGGGCCCCTGAATGTCACAATGGGCCCCGGGGACAATGGGGGGTCCTGGGACGTCACAATGGGCCCTGGGGACAAGGAGGGCACCCCAGGATGTCACACAGGGCCCTGGGGACAATGGCGGGTCCTGGGACGTCACAATGGGCCCTGGGGACAAGGGGGGGTCCCCAGGATGTCACAATGGGCCCTGGGGACAAAGAGGGGTCCCCTGAATGTCACAATGGGCCCTGGGCACAAGGCGGTGCCGAGGATGTCACAATGGGCCCTGCGGACAATGGGGGGTCCTGGGACCTCACAATGGGCCCTGAGGACAATGGTGGGTCCCCTGAATGTCACAATGGGCCCTGGGGGCAAAGGGGGGTCCGCAGGATTTCACAATGGGCACTGGGGATAAAGGGGGGCGTCCCCATGGTGTCACAATGGGCCCAAGTGACAAGGAGGGTCCCCACGGTGCCACGATGGGTCCTGGGGACAAGGGCGTCCCCCAGATGTCACAATGGGCCCTGGGGACAATGGGGTTGCCCAGGATGTCACAATGGGCCCTGGGGACAATGGGAGTCCCCAAGGTGTCAGAACGAGCCCTGGGGACAAAGTGGAATCCTGGAATGTCACAATGGCCCCCAGTGACAAAGGGGTTCCCCATGGTGTCATAATGGGCCCTGGGGACAAAAGGGGTCCCCAGGATTTCACAATAGCACTGGGGACAAAGGGGGGTCATGGGATGTCACAATGGGCTCCAGTGACAAAGAGGGTCCTCATGGTGCCACAATGGGCCCTGGGGACAAAGGGGGTCCCCTGGATGTCACAATGGGCTCTGCGGACAAGGAGGGTCCCCAGGATGTCACAATGGGCCCTGGGGACAAATGGGGTCCCCAGCATGTCACAATGGGCCCTGGGGACAAAGGAGGTCCCCACGGTATCAGAATGGGCCCTGGGGACAAAGGGGGGTCCCCTGAATGTCACAATGGGCCCTGGGGACAATGGGGGTCCTGGGACGTCACAATGGGCCCTGGGGACAAGGGGGTGCAGAGGATGTCACAATGGGCCCTGGGGACAATGTCGGGTCCTGGGACGTCACAATGGGCCCTGGGGACAAGGGGGGGTCCCCAGGATGTCACAATGGGCCCTGGGGACAAAGAGGGGTCCCTTGAATGTCACAATGGGCCCTGGGGACAAGGGGCTGCCGAGGATGTGACAATGGGCCCTGGGGACAATGGGGGGTCCTGGGACGTCACAATGGGCCCTGGGGACAAGGGGGGGGTCCCCAGGATGTCACAATGGGCCCTGGGGACAAAGAGGGGTCCCCTGAATGTCACAATGGGCCCTGGGGACAAGGGGGTGCAGTGGATGTCACAATGGGCCCTGGGGACAATGGGGGGTGTCCAGGATGTGAGAATGAGTCCTGAGGACAAGGGGGGGTCCCCATGGTGTCACAATGGGTCCCCAGTGACAAGGAGGGGTCCCCATGGTGTCACAATAGGCCCTGGGGACAAAGTGGGGTCCAAGAATGTCACAATGGGCCCTGGGGACAAAAGGGGTTGCCATGGTGCCACAATGGGCCCTGGGGTCAAAGGGGGTCCCCATGGTGCTACAATGGGCCCTGGGGACAAAGGGGGGTTCCCTGAAAGTCACAATGGGCCCTGGGGACAAAGGGGGAATCCCCATGGTGCCACAACTGGCCCTGGGAGCAAGGGCATGGCCAGGATGTCACAATGGGTCCTGGGGAAAATGGGGGGTGCCCAGGATGTCACAATGGACCCTGAGGACAAGCGGGGGTCTCCATGGTGTCACAATGGGCCCCAGTGACAAAGGGGGTCCCCTGAATGTCACAATAGGTCCTGGGGACAATGGGGGGTCCTGGGACGTCACAATGGGCCCTGGGGACAAGGAGGGATCCCCTGGATGTCAGAATGGGCCCTGGGGACAAAGAGGGGTCCCCTGAATGTCACAATGGGCCCTGGGGAAAAGGAGGGATCCCCTGGATGTCAGAATGGGCCCTGGGGACAAGGAGGGATCCCCAGGATGTCACAATGGCCCCTGGGGACAATGGGGGGTCCTGGGATGTCACAATGGGCCCTGGGAACAAGGGTGGGTCCCCAGGATGTCACGATGGGCCTTGGGAACAAGGGGGTCCCCCAGATATCACAATGGGCCCTGGGGACAATGTAAGGTCCTGGGCTGTCACAATGGACCCTGAGGACAAGGGGGGTCCCCAGGATGTCACAATGAAGTCTTGGGACAAAGGGGGTCCCCAGGATGTCACAATGGGGCCTGGGGACCAGCGGGGGTCCTGGGATGTCACAATGGGCCCCAGTGACAAAGGGGGTCCCTATGGTGCCACAATGGGCCCTGGGGACAAAGGGGGTCCCCTGGATGTCACAATGGGCTCTGGGGACAAGGAGGGTCCCCAGGATGTCACAATGGGCCCTGGGGACAAAGAGCGTCCCCAGGATGTCACAATGGGCCCTGGGGACTAGGGGGGGTCCTGGGATGTCACAATGGGCCCTAGTGACAAAGGGGGTCCCTATGGTGCCACAATGGGCCCTGGGGACAAAGGGGGTCCCCTGGATGTCACAATGGGCTCTGGGGACAAGGAGGGTCCCCAGGATGTCACAATGGGCCCTGGGGACAAAGAGCGTCCCCAGCATGTGACAATGGGCCCTGGGGACAAAGGGGGTCCCCACGGTATCAGAATGGGCCCTGGGGACAAAGGGGGGTCCCCTGAATGTCACAATGGGCCCTGGGGACAATGGGGGGTCCTGGGATGTCACAATGAGCCCTGCAGACAAGGGTGGTACCCACGGTGTCACAATGGGCCCTGGGCACAGGGGGGGGTCCCCATAGTGTCACAATGGGTCCTGGGGACAAGTGGGGTCCCCAGGATGTCACAATGGGCCCTGGGGACAATGTGGGGTCCCCTGAATGTCACAATGGGCCCTGGGGACAAAGGGGGGTCCCGTGAATGTCACAATGGGCCCTAGGGACAAGGGGGTGCCGAGGAGGTCACAATGGGCCCTGGGGACAATGGGGGGTCCTGGGACGTCACAATGGGCCCTGGGGACAAGAGGGGATCCCTAGGATGTCACAATGGGCCCTGGGGACTAATGAGGTCCCCACGGTGTCACAATATGTCCTGGAGACAAAGGGGGGTCCCCAGGATGTCACAATGGGCCCTTGGGAAAATGGGGTTCGTTGGATGTCACAATGGGTCCCCAGTGACAAAGGGGGTCCCCAGGATGTCTCAATGGGCCCTGAGGACAATGGGAGGTCCCCATGGTGTCACAATGGGTCCCCAGTGACAAGGGAGGTCTCCACGGTGCCAGGATGGGTCCTGGGGACAAGGAGGTCCCCAGGATGTCACAATGGGCCCTGGGGACAAAGAGGCTCCCCAGGATGTCACAATGGGACCTGGGGACAAGGGGGTCTCCAGGAACTCACAATGGGCTCTGGGGACAATGGAGGTTCCCCAGGATGTTCAAAATAGGCCCTGAGGACAAGGGGTGGTCCCCATGCTGTCACAATGGGTCTCCAGTGACAAGGGGGTCCCCAAGGTGTCACAATGGGCCCTGGGGACAATGGGGGGTCCTGGGACGAAACAATAGGCCCTGGGGACAAGGGGGTTCCCCACAGTGTCACAATGGGCCCTGGGGATAAAGGGGATCCCCACGGTGTTACAATGGTCCCGGGGGACAAAGGGGGATGCCCAGGATGTCACAATGGGCCCTGAGGACAAGGGGGGGTCCTGGGACATCACAATAGGCCCCAGTGACATGGGGGTCCCCAGGATGTCACAATGGGCCCTGGGGACAATGGGGGGTCCTGGGACATCACAATAGGCCCCAGTGACATGGGGGTCCCCAGGATGTCACAATGGGCCCTGGGGACAATGGGGGGTCCTGGGATGTCACAATGGGCCCCAGTGACAAAGGGGGTCCCCTGAATGTCACAATGGGCCCTGGGGACAATAGGGGTGCCTGGGACGTCACAATGGGCCCTGGGGACAAGGAGGGATCCCCAGGATGTGAGAATGGGCCCTGGGGACAATGGGGGTCCTGGGACGTCACAATGGGCCCTGGGGACACAGAGGGGCCCTAGGACGTCACAATCAGTCCTGGGGACAAGGTGGGGTCTCCTGAGAGTCACAATGAGCCCTGGGAAGAGAGGGGTCTCCCAAGGACATCACAATGGGCCCTGGGAACAATGGGGGGTCCTGGGACGTCACAATTGGCCCTGGGGACAAGGGGGGGTACCCATAGTGTCACAATGGGTCCTGGGGAAAATGGGGTCCCCAGGATGTCACAATGGGCCCTGGGGACAATGTGGGGTCCTGGGATGTCACAATGGGCCCCAGAGACAAAGGGGGTCCCCTGAATGTTACAATGGGTCCTGAGGACAGTGGGGGGTCCTGGGACGTCACAATGGGCCCTGGGGACAAGGAGGGATCCCCAGAATGTCACAATGGGCCCTGGGGACAAGGGGGGGTCCCCAGGATGTCACAATGGGCCCTGGGGAAAACGGGGCGTCCTAAGACGTCACAATGGGCCCTGGGGTCAAGCAGGGATCCCCAGGATGTCACAATGGGCCCTGGACACAATGGGGGGTCCTGGGACGTCACAATGGGTCCCGGTGACAAGGGGGCATCCCCAGGATGTCAAAATGCACCCTGGGGCCAATGGGGGTCCTGCGATGTCACAATTGGCCCTGGGGACAAGGGGGGGTACCCATAGTGTCACAATGGGTCCTGGGGAAAATGGGGTCCCCAGGATGTCACAATGGGCCCTGGGGACAATGTGGGGTCCTGGGATGTCACAATGGGCCCCAGAGACAAAGGGGGTCCCCTGAATGTTACAATGGGTCCTGAGGACAGTGGGGGGTCCTGGGACGTCACAATGGGCCCTGGGGACAAGGAGGGATCCCCAGAATGTCACAATGGGCCCTGGGGACAAGGGGGGGTCCCCAGGATGTCACAATGGGCCCTGGGGAAAACGGGGCGTCCTAAGACGTCACAATGGGCCCTGGGGTCAAGCAGGGATCCCCAGGATGTCACAATGGGCCCTGGACACAATGGGGGGTCCTGGGACGTCACAATGGGTCCCGGTGACAAGGGGGCATCCCCAGGATGTCAAAATGCACCCTGGGGCCAATGGGGGTCCTGCGATGTCACAATTGGCCCTGGGGACAAGGGGGGGTACCCATAGTGTCACAATGGGTCCTGGGGAAAATGGGGTCCCCAGGATGTCACAATGGGCTCTGGGGACAAGGAGGGTCCCCAGGATGTCACAATGGGCCCTGGGGACAAAGGGGGTCCCCACGGTATCAGAATGGGCCCTGGGGACAAAGCGGGGTCCCCAGGATGTCACAATGGGCCCTGGGGACAATGGGGGTTCCTGGGATGTCTCAATGAGCCCTGCGGACAAGGGTGGTACCCACGGTGTCACAATGGGCCCTGGGCACAACGGGGGGTCCCCATAGTGTCACAATGGGCCCTGGGGATAATGGGGGATCCTGGGACGTCACAATGGGCCCTGGGGACAAGGGGGGGTCCCCAGGACGTCACAATGGGCCCTGGGGACAAGGGGGGGTCCCCATAGTGTCACAATGGGCCCTGGGGACAATGGGGGATCCTGGGACGTCACAATGGGACCTGGGGACAAGGGGGTGCAGTGGATGTCACAATGGGCCCTGGGGACAATGGGGGGTGTCCAGGATGTCAGAATGAGTCCTGAGGACAAGGATGGATCCCCATGGTGTCACAATAGGCCCTGGGGACAAAGTGGGGTCTAAGAATGTCACAATGGGCCCTGGGGACAAAAGGGGTTGCCATGGTGCCACAATGGGCCCTGGGGTCAAAGGGGGTCCCCATGGTGCTACAATGGGCCCTGGGGACAAAGGGGGGTCCTAGGATGTCACAATGGGCCCTGGGGACAAAGGGGGTGTCCCCATGGTGCCACAACGGGCCCTGCGAGCAAGGGGGTGGCCAGGATGTCACAATGGGTCCTGGGGAAAATGGGGGGTGCCCAGGATGTCACAATGGACCCTGAGGACAAGCGGGGGTCTCCATGGTGTCACAATGGGCCCCAGTGACAAAGGGGGTCCACTGAATGTCACAATAGGTCCTGGGGACAATGGGGGGTCCTGGGACGTCAAAATGGGCCCTGCGGACAAGGAGGGATCCCCAGAATGTCACAATGGGCCCTGGGGACAAGGGGGGGTCCCCAGGATGTCACAATGGGCCCTGGGGAAAACGGGGCGTCCTAAGACGTCACAATGGGCCCTGGGGTCAAGCAGGGATCCCCAGGATGTCACAATGGGCCCTGGACACAATGGGGGGTCCTGGGACGTCACAATGGGTCCCGGTGACAAGGGGGCATCCCCAGGATGTCAAAATGCACCCTGGGGCCAATGGGGGTCCTGCGATGTCACAATTGGCCCTGGGGACAAGGGGGGGTACCCATAGTGTCACAATGGGTCCTGGGGAAAATGGGGTCCCCAGGATGTCACAATGGGCCCTGGGGACAATGTGGGGTCCTGGGATGTCACAATGGGCCCCAGAGACAAAGGGGGTCCCCTGAATGTTACAATGGGTCCTGAGGACAGTGGGGGGTCCTGGGACGTCACAATGGGCCCTGGGGACAAGGAGGGATCCCCAGAATGTCACAATGGGCCCTGGGGACAAGGGGGGGTCCCCAGGATGTCACAATGGGCCCTGGGGAAAACGGGGCGTCCTAAGACGTCACAATGGGCCCTGGGGTCAAGCAGGGATCCCCAGGATGTCACAATGGGCCCTGGACACAATGGGGGGTCCTGGGACGTCACAATGGGTCCCGGTGACAAGGGGGCATCCCCAGGATGTCAAAATGCACCCTGGGGCCAATGGGGGTCCTGCGATGTCACAATTGGCCCTGGGGACAAGGGGGGGTACCCATAGTGTCACAATGGGTCCTGGGGAAAATGGGGTCCCCAGGATGTCACAATGGGCTCTGGGGACAAGGAGGGTCCCCAGGATGTCACAATGGGCCCTGGGGACAAAGGGGGTCCCCACGGTATCAGAATGGGCCCTGGGGACAAAGCGGGGTCCCCAGGATGTCACAATGGGCCCTGGGGACAATGGGGGTTCCTGGGATGTCTCAATGAGCCCTGCGGACAAGGGTGGTACCCACGGTGTCACAATGGGCCCTGGGCACAACGGGGGGTCCCCATAGTGTCACAATGGGCCCTGGGGATAATGGGGGATCCTGGGACGTCACAATGGGCCCTGGGGACAAGGGGGGGTCCCCAGGACGTCACAATGGGCCCTGGGGACAAGGGGGGGTCCCCATAGTGTCACAATGGGCCCTGGGGACAATGGGGGATCCTGGGACGTCACAATGGGACCTGGGGACAAGGGGGTGCAGTGGATGTCACAATGGGCCCTGGGGACAATGGGGGGTGTCCAGGATGTCAGAATGAGTCCTGAGGACAAGGATGGATCCCCATGGTGTCACAATAGGCCCTGGGGACAAAGTGGGGTCTAAGAATGTCACAATGGGCCCTGGGGACAAAAGGGGTTGCCATGGTGCCACAATGGGCCCTGGGGTCAAAGGGGGTCCCCATGGTGCTACAATGGGCCCTGGGGACAAAGGGGGGTCCTAGGATGTCACAATGGGCCCTGGGGACAAAGGGGGTGTCCCCATGGTGCCACAACGGGCCCTGCGAGCAAGGGGGTGGCCAGGATGTCACAATGGGTCCTGGGGAAAATGGGGGGTGCCCAGGATGTCACAATGGACCCTGAGGACAAGCGGGGGTCTCCATGGTGTCACAATGGGCCCCAGTGACAAAGGGGGTCCACTGAATGTCACAATAGGTCCTGGGGACAATGGGGGGTCCTGGGACGTCACAATGGGCCCTGCGGACAAGGAGGGATCCCCAGGATGTCACAATGGGCCCTGGGGACAATGTGGGGTCCCCTGAATGTCACAATGGGCCCTGGGGACAAAGGGGGGTCCCGTGAATGTCACAATGGGCCCTAGGGACAAGGGGGTGCCGAGGAGGTCACAATGGGCCCTGGGGACAATGGGGGGTCCTGGGACGTCACAATGGGCCCTGGGGACAAGAGGGGATCCCTAGGATGTCACAATGGGCCCTGGGGACTAATGAGGTCCCCACGGTGTCACAATATGTCCTGGAGACAAAGGGGGGTCCCCAGGATGTCACAATGGGCCCTTGGGAAAATGGGGTTCGTTGGATGTCACAATGGGTCCCCAGTGACAAAGGGGGTCCCCAGGATGTCTCAATGGGCCCTGAGGACAATGGGAGGTCCCCATGGTGTCACAATGGGTCCCCAGTGACAAGGGAGGTCTCCACGGTGCCAGGATGGGTCCTGGGGACAAGGAGGTCCCCAGGATGTCACAATGGGCCCTGGGGACAAAGAGGCTCCCCAGGATGTCACAATGGGACCTGGGGACAAGGGGGTCTCCAGGAACTCACAATGGGCTCTGGGGACAATGGAGGTTCCCCAGGATGTTCAAAATAGGCCCTGAGGACAAGGGGTGGTCCCCATGCTGTCACAATGGGTCTCCAGTGACAAGGGGGTCCCCAAGGTGTCACAATGGGCCCTGGGGACAATGGGGGGTCCTGGGACGAAACAATAGGCCCTGGGGACAAGGGGGTTCCCCACAGTGTCACAATGGGCCCTGGGGATAAAGGGGATCCCCACGGTGTTACAATGGTCCCGGGGGACAAAGGGGGATGCCCAGGATGTCACAATGGGCCCTGAGGACAAGGGGGGGTCCTGGGACATCACAATAGGCCCCAGTGACATGGGGGTCCCCAGGATGTCACAATGGGCCCTGGGGACAATGGGGGGTCCTGGGACATCACAATAGGCCCCAGTGACATGGGGGTCCCCAGGATGTCACAATGGGCCCTGGGGACAATGGGGGGTCCTGGGATGTCACAATGGGCCCCAGTGACAAAGGGGGTCCCCTGAATGTCACAATGGGCCCTGGGGACAATAGGGGTGCCTGGGACGTCACAATGGGCCCTGGGGACAAGGAGGGATCCCCAGGATGTGAGAATGGGCCCTGGGGACAATGGGGGTCCTGGGACGTCACAATGGGCCCTGGGGACACAGAGGGGCCCTAGGACGTCACAATCAGTCCTGGGGACAAGGTGGGGTCTCCTGAGAGTCACAATGAGCCCTGGGAAGAGAGGGGTCTCCCAAGGACATCACAATGGGCCCTGGGAACAATGGGGGGTCCTGGGACGTCACAATTGGCCCTGGGGACAAGGGGGGGTACCCATAGTGTCACAATGGGTCCTGGGGAAAATGGGGTCCCCAGGATGTCACAATGGGCCCTGGGGACAATGTGGGGTCCTGGGATGTCACAATGGGCCCCAGAGACAAAGGGGGTCCCCTGAATGTTACAATGGGTCCTGAGGACAGTGGGGGGTCCTGGGACGTCACAATGGGCCCTGGGGACAAGGAGGGATCCCCAGAATGTCACAATGGGCCCTGGGGACAAGGGGGGGTCCCCAGGATGTCACAATGGGCCCTGGGGAAAACGGGGCGTCCTAAGACGTCACAATGGGCCCTGGGGTCAAGCAGGGATCCCCAGGATGTCACAATGGGCCCTGGACACAATGGGGGTTCCTGGGACGTCACAATGGGTCCCGGTGACAAGGGGGCATCCCCAGGATGTCAAAATGCACCCTGGGGCCAATGGGGGTCCTGCGATGTCACAATTGGCCCTGGGGACAAGGGGGGGTACCCATAGTGTCACAATGGGTCCTGGGGAAAATGGGGTCCCCAGGATGTCACAATGGGCCCTGGGGACAATGTGGGGTCCTGGGATGTCACAATGGGCCCCAGAGACAAAGGGGGTCCCCTGAATGTTACAATGGGTCCTGAGGACAGTGGGGGGTCCTGGGACGTCACAATGGGCCCTGGGGACAAGGAGGGATCCCCAGAATGTCACAATGGGCCCTGGGGACAAGGGGGGGTCCCCAGGATGTCACAATGGGCCCTGGGGAAAACGGGGCGTCCTAAGACGTCACAATGGGCCCTGGGGTCAAGCAGGGATCCCCAGGATGTCACAATGGGCCCTGGACACAATGGGGGGTCCTGGGACGTCACAATGGGTCCCGGTGACAAGGGGGCATCCCCAGGATGTCAAAATGCACCCTGGGGCCAATGGGGGTCCTGCGATGTCACAATTGGCCCTGGGGACAAGGGGGGGTACCCATAGTGTCACAATGGGTCCTGGGGAAAATGGGGTCCCCAGGATGTCACAATGGGCTCTGGGGACAAGGAGGGTCCCCAGGATGTCACAATGGGCCCTGGGGACAAAGGGGGTCCCCACGGTATCAGAATGGGCCCTGGGGACAAAGCGGGGTCCCCAGGATGTCACAATGGGCCCTGGGGACAATGGGGGTTCCTGGGATGTCTCAATGAGCCCTGCGGACAAGGGTGGTACCCACGGTGTCACAATGGGCCCTGGGCACAACGGGGGGTCCCCATAGTGTCACAATGGGCCCTGGGGATAATGGGGGATCCTGGGACGTCACAATGGGCCCTGGGGACAAGGGGGGGTCCCCAGGACGTCACAATGGGCCCTGGGGACAAGGGGGGGTCCCCATAGTGTCACAATGGGCCCTGGGGACAATGGGGGATCCTGGGACGTCACAATGGGACCTGGGGACAAGGGGGTGCAGTGGATGTCACAATGGGCCCTGGGGACAATGGGGGGTGTCCAGGATGTCAGAATGAGTCCTGAGGACAAGGATGGATCCCCATGGTGTCACAATAGGCCCTGGGGACAAAGTGGGGTCTAAGAATGTCACAATGGGCCCTGGGGACAAAAGGGGTTGCCATGGTGCCACAATGGGCCCTGGGGTCAAAGGGGGTCCCCATGGTGCTACAATGGGCCCTGGGGACAAAGGGGGGTCCTAGGATGTCACAATGGGCCCTGGGGACAAAGGGGGTGTCCCCATGGTGCCACAACGGGCCCTGCGAGCAAGGGGGTGGCCAGGATGTCACAATGGGTCCTGGGGAAAATGGGGGGTGCCCAGGATGTCACAATGGACCCTGAGGACAAGCGGGGGTCTCCATGGTGTCACAATGGGCCCCAGTGACAAAGGGGGTCCACTGAATGTCACAATAGGTCCTGGGGACAATGGGGGGTCCTGGGACGTCAAAATGGGCCCTGCGGACAAGGAGGGATCCCCAGAATGTCACAATGGGCCCTGGGGACAAGGGGGGGTCCCCAGGATGTCACAATGGGCCCTGGGGAAAACGGGGCGTCCTAAGACGTCACAATGGGCCCTGGGGTCAAGCAGGGATCCCCAGGATGTCACAATGGGCCCTGGACACAATGGGGGGTCCTGGGACGTCACAATGGGTCCCGGTGACAAGGGGGCATCCCCAGGATGTCAAAATGCACCCTGGGGCCAATGGGGGTCCTGCGATGTCACAATTGGCCCTGGGGACAAGGGGGGGTACCCATAGTGTCACAATGGGTCCTGGGGAAAATGGGGTCCCCAGGATGTCACAATGGGCCCTGGGGACAATGTGGGGTCCTGGGATGTCACAATGGGCCCCAGAGACAAAGGGGGTCCCCTGAATGTTACAATGGGTCCTGAGGACAGTGGGGGGTCCTGGGACGTCACAATGGGCCCTGGGGACAAGGAGGGATCCCCAGAATGTCACAATGGGCCCTGGGGACAAGGGGGGGTCCCCAGGATGTCACAATGGGCCCTGGGGAAAACGGGGCGTCCTAAGACGTCACAATGGGCCCTGGGGTCAAGCAGGGATCCCCAGGATGTCACAATGGGCCCTGGACACAATGGGGGGTCCTGGGACGTCACAATGGGTCCCGGTGACAAGGGGGCATCCCCAGGATGTCAAAATGCACCCTGGGGCCAATGGGGGTCCTGCGATGTCACAATTGGCCCTGGGGACAAGGGGGGGTACCCATAGTGTCACAATGGGTCCTGGGGAAAATGGGGTCCCCAGGATGTCACAATGGGCTCTGGGGACAAGGAGGGTCCCCAGGATGTCACAATGGGCCCTGGGGACAAAGGGGGTCCCCACGGTATCAGAATGGGCCCTGGGGACAAAGCGGGGTCCCCAGGATGTCACAATGGGCCCTGGGGACAATGGGGGTTCCTGGGATGTCTCAATGAGCCCTGCGGACAAGGGTGGTACCCACGGTGTCACAATGGGCCCTGGGCACAACGGGGGGTCCCCATAGTGTCACAATGGGCCCTGGGGATAATGGGGGATCCTGGGACGTCACAATGGGCCCTGGGGACAAGGGGGGGTCCCCAGGACGTCACAATGGGCCCTGGGGACAAGGGGGGGTCCCCATAGTGTCACAATGGGCCCTGGGGACAATGGGGGATCCTGGGACGTCACAATGGGACCTGGGGACAAGGGGGTGCAGTGGATGTCACAATGGGCCCTGGGGACAATGGGGGGTGTCCAGGATGTCAGAATGAGTCCTGAGGACAAGGATGGATCCCCATGGTGTCACAATAGGCCCTGGGGACAAAGTGGGGTCTAAGAATGTCACAATGGGCCCTGGGGACAAAAGGGGTTGCCATGGTGCCACAATGGGCCCTGGGGTCAAAGGGGGTCCCCATGGTGCTACAATGGGCCCTGGGGACAAAGGGGGGTCCTAGGATGTCACAATGGGCCCTGGGGACAAAGGGGGTGTCCCCATGGTGCCACAACGGGCCCTGCGAGCAAGGGGGTGGCCAGGATGTCACAATGGGTCCTGGGGAAAATGGGGGGTGCCCAGGATGTCACAATGGACCCTGAGGACAAGCGGGGGTCTCCATGGTGTCACAATGGGCCCCAGTGACAAAGGGGGTCCACTGAATGTCACAATAGGTCCTGGGGACAATGGGGGGTCCTGGGACGTCACAATGGGCCCTGCGGACAAGGAGGGATCCCCAGGATGTCACAATGGGCCCTGGGGACAATGGGGGTTCCTGGGACATCACAATGGGCCCTGGGGACAAGGGGGGGTCCCCAGGATGTCACAATGGGCCCTGGGGACAAAGAGGGGTCCCCTGAATGTCACAATGGGCCCTGGGGACAAGGGGGTGCCGAGGATGTCACAAAGGGACCTGGGGACAATGGGGGGTCCTGGGATGTCACAATGGACCCTGGGGACAAGGAGGCATCCCCAGGATGTCACAATGGGCCCTGGGGACAATGGGGGGTCCTGGGACGTCACAATGGGCCCTGGGGACAAGGGGGGGTCCCCAGGATGTCACAATGGGCCCTGGGGACAAAGTAAGGTCCTGGGATGTCACAATGGGCCCTGGGGACAAGGGGGGGTCCCCAGGATGTCACAATGGGCCTTGGGAACAAGGGGGTCCCCCAGATATCACAATGGGCCCTGGGGACAATGTAAGGTCCTGGGCTGTCACAATGGACCCTGAGAACAAGGGGGGTCCCCAGGATGTCACAATGAAGTCTTGGGACAAAGGGGGTCCCCAGGATGTCACAATGGGCCCTGGGGACCAGGGGGGGTCGTGGGATGTCACAATGGGCCCCAGTGACAAAGGGGGTCCCTATGGTGCCACAATGGGCCCTGGGGACAAAGGGGGTCCCCTGGATGTCACAATGGGCTCTGGGGACAAGGAGGGTCCCCAGGATGTCACAATGGGCCCTGGGGACAAAGAGCGTCCCCAGCATGTCACAATGGGCCCTGGGGACAAAGGGGGTCCCCACGGTATCAGAATGGGCCCTGCGGACAAGGGGGGTCCCCTGAATGTCACAATGGGCCCTGGGGACAATGGGAGGTCCTGGGATGTCACAATGAGTCCTGCAGGCAAGGGTGGTACCCACAGTGTCATAATGGGCCCTGGGCACAAGGGGGGGTCCCCATAGTGTCACAATGGACCCTGGGGACAAGGGGGTGCCGAGGATGTCACAATGGGCCCTGGGGACAACAGGCGGTCCTGGGATGTCACAATGGGCCCTGGGGACAAAGAGTGTCCCCAGGATATCAGAATGGGCCCTGAGGACAAGTTGGGGTCCCCTGAATTTCAAAATGGGCCCTGGGGACAAAGAGGGCTCCCCAGCATATCACAATGGGCCCTGGGGACAATGGGGGGTCCTGGGACGTCACAATGGGCCCTGGGGACAAGGAGGGATCCACAGGATGTCACAATGGGCCCTGGGGACAATGGGGGGTCCTGGGACGTCACAATGGGCCCTGAGGACAAGGGGGAGTCCCCAGGATGTCACAATGGGCCCTGGGGACAAAGAGGGGTCCCCTGAATGTCAAAATGGGCCCTGGGGACAAGGGGGTGCAGTGGATGTCACAATGGGCCCTGGGGTCAATGGGGGGTGTCCAGGATGTGAGAATGAGTCCTGAGGACAAGGAGGGTCCCCATGGTGTCATAATGGGTCCCCAGTGACAAGGAGGGATCCCCATGGTGTCACAATAGGCCCTGGGGACAAAGTGGGGTCCAAGAATGTCACAATGGGCCCTGGGGACAAAAGGGGTTGCCATAGTGCCACAATGGGCCCTGGGGTCAAAGGGGGTCCCCATGGTGCTACAATGGGCCCTGGGGACAAAGGGGGGTCCTGGGATGTCACAATGGGCCCTGGGGACAAAGGGGGTGTCCCCATGGTGCCACAATGGGCCCTGGGAGGAAGGGGATGGCCAGGATGTCACAATGGGCCCTGGGGACAAAGAGCGTCCCCAGCATGTCACAATGGGCCCTGGGGACAAAGGGGGTCCCCACGGTATCAGAATGGGCCCTGCGGACAAGGGGGGTCCCCTGAATGTCACAATGGGCCCTGGGGACAATGGGAGGTCCTGGGATGTCACAATGAGCCCTGCAGGCAAGGGTGGTACCCACAGTGTCATAATGGGCCCTGGGCACAAGGGGGGGTCCCCATAGTGTCACAATGGACCCTGGGGACAAGGGGGTGCCGAGGATGTCACAATGGGCCCTGGGGACAACAGGCGGTCCTGGGATGTCACAATGGGCCCTGGGGACAAAGAGTGTCCCCAGGATATCAGAATGGGCCCTGAGGACAAGTTGGGGTCCCCTGAATTTCAAAATGGGCCCTGGGGACAAAGAGGGCTCCCCAGCATATCACAATGGGCCCTGGGGACAATGGGGGGTCCTGGGACGTCACAATGGGCCCTGGGGACAAGGAGGGATCCACAGGATGTCACAATGGGCCCTGGGGACAATGGGGGGTCCTGGGACGTCACAATGGGCCCTGAGGACAAGGGGGAGTCCCCAGGATGTCACAATGGGCCCTGGGGACAAAGAGGGGTCCCCTGAATGTCAAAATGGGCCCTGGGGACAAGGGGGTGCAGTGGATGTCACAATGGGCCCTGGGGTCAATGGGGGGTGTCCAGGATGTGAGAATGAGTCCTGAGGACAAGGGGGGTCCCCATGGTGTCATAATGGGTCCCCAGTGACAAGGAGGGATCCCCATGGTGTCACAATAGGCCCTGGGGACAAAGTGGGGTCCAAGAATGTCACAATGGGCCCTGGGGACAAAAGGGGTTGCCATAGTGCCACAATGGGCCCTGGGGTCAAAGGGGGTCCCCATGGTGCTACAATGGGCCCTGGGGACAAAGGGGGGTCCTGGGATGTCACAATGGGCCCTGGGGACAAAGGGGGTGTCCCCATGGTGCCACAATGGGCCCTGGGAGGAAGGGGATGGCCAGGATGTCACAATGGGTCCTGGGGAAAATGGGGGGTGCCCAGGATGTCACAATGGACCCTGAGGACAAGCGGGGGTCTCCATGGTGTCACAATGGGCCCCAGTGACAAAGGGGGTCCCCTGAATGTCACAATAGGTCCTGGGGACAATGGGGGGTCCTGGGACGTCACAATGGGCCCTGCGGACAAGGAGGGATCCCCAGGATGTCACAATGGGCCCTGGGGACAATGGGGGGTCCTGGGACGTCACAATGGGCCCTGGGGACAAGGGGGGGTCCCCAGGATGTCACAATGGGCCCTGGGGACAAGGGGGGGTCCCCAGGATGTCACAATGGGCCCTGGGGACAAAGAGGGGTCCCCTGAATGTCACAATGGGCCCTGGGGACAAGGGGGTGCAGAGGATGTCACAATGGGCCCTGGGGACAATGGGGGGTCCTGGGACATCACAATGGGCCCTGGGGAGAAGGAGGGATCCCCAGGATGTCACAATGGGCCCTGGGGACAATGGGGGGTCCTGGGACGTCACAATGGGCCCTGGGGACAAGGGGGGGTCCCCAGGATGTCACAATGGGCCCTGGGGACAAGGGCGTGCCGAGGATGTCACAATGGGCCCTGGGGACAATGGGGGGTCCTGGGATGTCACAATGGGCCCTGGGGACAAGGGGGGGTCCCCAGGATGTCACAATGGGCCTTGGGAACAAGGGGGTCCCCCAGATATCACAATGGGCCCCGGGGACAATGTAAGGTCCTGGGCTGTCACAATGGACCCTGAGGACAAGGGGGGACCCCAGGATGTCACAATGAAGTCTTGGGACAAAGGGGGTCCCCAGGATGTCACAATGGGCCCTGGGGACAAAGGGGGTCCCCACGGTGTCAGAATGGGCCCTGGGGACAAGGGGGGTCCCCTGAATGTCACAATGGGCCCTGGGGACAATGGGGGGTCCTGGGATGTCACAATGAGCCCTGCAGACAAGGTTGGTACCCACGGTGTCACAATGGGCCCTGGGCACAAGGGGGGGTCCCCATAGTGTCACAATGGACCCTGGGGACAAGGGGGTGCCGAGGATGTCACAATGGACCCTGGGGACAATGGGGGGTCCTGGGACCTCACAATGGGCCCTGAGGACAATGGTGGGTCCCCTGAATGTCAAAATGGGCCCTGGGGACAAAGGGGGGTCCGCAGCATGTCACAATGGGCACTGGGGAGAAAGGGGGGTGTCCCCATGCTGTCACAATGGGCCCAAGTGACAAGGAGGGTCCCCGCGGTGCCACGATGGGTCCTGGGGACAAGGGCGTCCCCCAGATGTCACAATGGGCCCTGGGGACAATGGGGTTGCCCAGGATGTCACAATGGGCCCTGGGGACAATGGGAGTCCCCAAGGTGTCAGAACGAACCCTGGGGACAAAGTGGAATCCTGGAATGTCACAATGGCCCCCAGTGACAAAGGGGTTCCCCATGGTGCCACAATGGGCTCTGGGTCAAAAGGGGTCCCCAGGATTTCACAATAGCACTGGGGACAAAGGGGGGTCGTGGGATGTCACAATGGGCCCTGGGGACAAGGGAGATCCCCATGGTGTCACAATAAGCCCTGGGGACAAAGGGTGGTCCTGGGACATTTCACTGGGCCCTGGGGACAAAGTGGGACCCCATGGTGTCACAATGGGCCCTGGGGACAAGGGGGTCCCCCGGATGTCACAATGGGCCCTGGGGACCAGGGGGGGTCCGGGATGTCACAATGGGCCCCAGTGACAAAGAGGGTCCTCATGGTGCCACAATGGGCCCTGGGGACAAAGGGGGTCCCCTGGATGTCACAATGGGCTCTGGGGACAAAGGCGGGTGTCGACGGTGTCAAAATGGGCCCTGCGCACAAGGGGGGGTCCCCATAGTGTCACAATGGGTCCTGGGGACAAGTGGGGTCCCCAGGATGTCACAATAGGTCCTGGGGACAATGTGGGGTCCTGGGATGTCACAAAGGGCCCCAGTGACAAAGGGGGTCCCCTGAATGTCACAATGGGCCCCGGGGACACTGGGGGGTCCTGGGACGTCACAATGGGCCCTGGGGACAAGGAGGGATTCCCAGGATGTCACAATGGGCCCTGGGGACAAGGGTGGTACTCACGGTGTCACAATGGTCACTGGGCACAAGGGGGGGTCCCTATAGTGTCACAATGGTTCCTGGGGACAAGTGGGGTCCCCTGAAAGTCACAATGGGCCCTGGGGACAATGTGGGGTCCTGGGATGTCACAATGGGCCCCAGTGACAAACGGGGGTCCCTGAATGTCACAATGGGCCCCGGGGACAATGGGGGGTCCTGGGACGTCACAATGGGCCCTGGGGACAAGGAGGGCACCCCAGGATGTCACACAGGGCCCTGGGGACAATGGCGGGTCGTGGGACGTCACAGTGGGCCCTGGGAACAAGGGGGGGTCCCCAGGATGTCACAATGGGCCCTGGGGACAAAGAGGGGTCCCCTGAATGTCACAATGGGCCTTGGGGACAAGGGGGTGCCGAGGATGTCACAATGGGCCCTGGGGAAAACGGGGGACCTGGGACGTCACGATGGGCCCTGGGGACAAGGAGGGATTCCCAGGATGTCACAATGGGCCCTGGGGACAAGGGTGGTACCCACGGTGCCACAATGGTCACTGGGCACAAGGGGGGGTCCCTATAGTGTCACAATGGGTCCTGGGGACAAGTGGGGTCCTGGGATGTCACAATGGGCCCCAGTGACAAACGGGGGCCCCTGAATGTCACAACGGACCCTGGGGACAATGGGGGCTCCTGGGACGTCACAATGGGCCCTGGGGACAAGGGGGGATCCCCAGGATGTCACAATGGCCCCTGGGGACAAGGGGGTGCAGAGGATGTCACAATGGGACCTGGGGACAATGGGGGGTCCTGGGATGTCACAATGGGCCCTGGGGACAAGGAGGGATCCCCAGGATGTCACAATGGGCCCTGGCGACAATGGGGGGTCCTGGGACGTCACAATGGGCCCTGGGGACAAGGGGGGGTCCCCAGGATGTCACAATGGGCCCTGGGGACAAAGTAAGGTCCTGGGATGTCACAATGGGCCCTGGGGACAAGGGGGGGTCCCCAGGATGTCACAATGGGCCTTGGGAACAAGGGGGTCCCCCAGATATCACAATGGGCCCTGGGGACAATGTAAGGTCCTGGGCTGTCACAATGGACCTGAGGACAAGGGGGGTCCCCAGGATGTCACAATGAAGTCTTGGGACAAAGGGGGTCCCCAGGATGTCACAATGGGCCCTGGGGACCAGGGGGTTCCTGGGATGTCAGAATGGGCCCCAGTGACAAAGGGGGTCCCTATGGTGCCACAATGGGCCCTGGGGACAAAGGGAGTCCCCTGGATGTCACAATGGGCTCTGGGGACAAGGAGGGTCCCCAGGATGTCACAATGGGCCCTGGGGACAAAGAGCGTCCCCAGCATGTCACAATGGGCTCTGGGGACAAAGGGGGTCCCCACGGTATCAGAGTGGGCCCTGGGGACAAGGGGGGTCTCCTGAATGTCACAATGGGCCCTGGGGACAATGGGGGGTCCTGGGATGTCACAATGAGCCCTGCAGACAAGGGTGGTACCCACGGTGTCACAATGGGCCCTGGGCACAAGGGGGGGTCCCCATAGTGTCACAATGGACCCTGGGGACAAGGGGGTGCCGAGGATGTCACAATGGGCCCTGGGGACAATGGGGGGTCCTGGGACCTCACAATGGGCCCTGAGGACAATGGTGGGTCCCCTGAATGTCAAAATGGGCCCTGGGGACAAAGGGGGGTCCGCAGGATGTCACAATGGGCACTGGGGACAAAGGGGGGGTCCCCAGGATGTCACAATGGGCCCGGGGACAATGTGGGGTCCTGGGATTTCACAATGGGCCCTGGGGACAAAGGGGGTCCCCTGAATGTCACAATGGGTCCTGGGGACAATGGGGGGTCCTGGGACGTCACAATGGGCCCTGGGGACAAGGAGGGATCCCCAGGATGTCACAATGGGCCCTGGGGACAAAGGGGTGTCCCCAGGATGTCACAATGGGCCCTGCGGACAAGGGTGGTACCCACGGTGTCACAATGGGCACTGGGTACAAGGGGGGGTCCCTATAGTGTCACAATGGGTCCTGGGGACAAGTGGAGTCTCCTGAAAGTCACAATGGGCCCTTGGGACAATGTGGGGTCCTGGGATCTCACAATGGGCCCCAATGACAAACGGGGGCCCCTGAATGTCATAATGGGCCCTGGGGACAATGGGGGGTCCTGGGACGTCACAATGGGCCCTGGGGACAAAGGGCGGTCCTCAGGATATCACAATGGGCCCTGGGGACAAAGGGTGGTCACCAGGATATCACAATGGGCTCTGGTGGCAATGGGGTCCCCAGGATGTCACAATGGGCCCTGGGGACAACAGGCGGTCCTGGGATGTCACAATGGGCCCTGGGGACAAAGAGTGTCCCCAGGATATCAGAATGGGCCCTGAGGACAAGTTGGGGTCCCCTGAATTTCAAAATGGGCCCTGGGGACAAAGAGGGCTCCCCAGCATATCACAATGGGCCCTGGGGACAATGGGGGGTCCTGGGACGTCACAATGGGCCCTGGGGACAAGGAGGGATCCACAGGATGTCACAATGGGCCCTGGGGACAATGGGGGGTCCTGGGACGTCACAATGGGCCCTGGGGACAAGGGGGAGTCCCCAGGATGTCACAATGGGCCCTGGGGACAAAGAGGGGTCCCCTGAATGTCACAATGGGCCCTGGGGACAAGGGGGTGCCGAGGATGTCACAATGGGCCCTGGGGACAATGGGGGGTCCTGGGACATCACAATGGGCCCTGGGGACAAGGAGGGATCCCCAGGATGCCACAATGGGCCCTGGGGACAATGGGGGGTCCTGGGACGTCACAATGGGCCCTGGGGAGAAGGGGGGGTCCCCAGGATGTCACAATGGGCCCTGGGGACAAGGGCGTGCCAAGGATGTCACAATGGGCCCTGGGGACAATGGGGGGTCCTGGGATGTCACAATGGGCCCTGGGGACAAGGGGGTTCCCCAGGATGTCACAATGGGCCTAGGGAACAAGGGGGTCCCCCAGATATCACAATGGGCCCCGGGGACAATGTAAGGTCCTGGGCTGTCACAATGGACCCTGAGGACAAGGGGGGACCCCAGGATGTCACAATGAAGTCTTGGGACAAAGGGGGTCCCCAGGATGTCACAATGGGCCCTGGGGACAAAGGGGGTCCCCACGGTGTCAGAATGGGCCCTGGGGACAAGGGGGGTCCCCTGAATATCACAATGGGCCATGGGGACAAAGGGGGGTCCTGGGATGTCACAATGGGCCCTGGGGACAATGGGGGGTCCTGGGATGTCACAATGAGCCCTGGGGAGAAGGGTGGTACCCACGGTGTCACAATGGGCCCTGGGCACAAGGGGGGGTCCCCATAGTGTCACAATGGACCCTGTGGACAAGGGGGTGCCGAGGATGTCACAATGGACCCTGGGGACAATGGGGGGTCCTGGGACCTCACAATGGGCCCTGAGGACAATGGTGGGTCCCCTGAAGGTCACAATGGGCCCTGGGGACAAAGGGGGGTCCGCAGCATGTCACAATGGGCACTGGGGAGAAAGGGGGGCGTCCCCATGGTGTCACAATGGGCCCTGGGGACAAGGAGGGTCCCCGTGGTGCCACGATGGGTCCTGGGGACAAGGGCGTCCCCCAGATGTCACAATGGGCCCTGGGGACAATGGGGTTGCCCAGGATGTGTACAATGGGCCCTGGGGACAATGGGAGTCCCCAAGGTGTCAGAACGAACCCTGGGGACAAAGTGGAATCCTGGAATGTCACAATGGCCCCCAGTGACAAAGGGGTTCCCCATGGTGTCACAATGGGCCCTGGGGACAAAAGGGGTCCCCAGGATTTCACAATAGCACTGGGGACAAAGGGGGGTCGTGGGATGTCACAATGGGCCCTGGGGACAAGGGAGATCCCCATGGTGTCACAATAAGCCCTGGGGACAAAGGATGGTCCTGGGACATTTCAATGGGCCCTGGGGACAAAGTGGGACCCCATGGTGTCACAATGGGCCCTGGGGACAAGGGGGTCCCCCGGATGTCACAATGGGCCCTGGGGACCAGGGGGGGTCCTGGGATGTCACAATGGGCCCCAGTGACAAAGAGGGTCCTCATGGTGCCACAATGGGCCCTGGGGACAAAGGGGGTCCCCTGGATGTCACAATGGGCTCTGGGGACAAAGGTGGGTGTCGACGGTGTCAAAATGGGCCCTGCGCACAAGGGGGGGTCCCCATAGTGTCACAATGGGTCCTGGGGACAAGTGGGGTCCCCAGGATGTCACAATAGGTCCTGGGGACAATGTGGGGTCCTGGGATGTCACAAAGGGCCCCAGTGACAAAGGGGGTCCCCTGAATGTCACAATGGGCCCCGGGGACACTGGGGGGTCCTGGGACGTCACAATGGGCCCTGGGGACAAGGAGGGATTCCCAGGATGTCACAATGGGCCCTGGGGACAAGGGTGGTACTCACGGTGTCACAATGGTCACTGGGCACAAGGGGGGGTCCCTATAGTGTCACAATGGTTCCTGGGGACAAGTGGGGTCCCCTGAAAGTCACAATGGGCCCTGGGGACAATGTGGGGTCCTGGGATGTCACAATGGGCCCCAGTGACAAACGGGGGCCCCTGAATGTCACAATGGGCCCCGGGGACAATGGGGGGTCCTGGGACGTCACAATGGGCCCTGGGGACAAGGAGGGCACCCCAGGATGTCACACAGGGCCCTGGGGACAATGTCGGGTCGTGGGACGTCACAGTGGGCCCTGGGAACAAGGGAGGGTCCCCAGGATGTCACAATGGGCCCCGGGGACAAAAGGGGTCCCCAAGATTTCACAATAGCACTGGGGACAAAGGGGGGTCGTGGGATGTCACAATGGGCCCTGGGGACAACGGAGATCCCCATGGTGTCACAATAAGCCCTGGGGACAAAGGGTGGTCCTGGGACTTTTCAATGGGCCCTGGGGACAAAGTGGGACCCCATGGTGTCACAATGGGCCCTGGGGACAAGGGGGTCCCCCGGATGTCACAATGGGCCCTGGGGACCAGGGGGGGTCCTGGGATGTCACAATGGGCCCCAGTGACAAAGAGGGTCCTCATGGTGCCACAATGGGCCCTGGGGACAAAGGGGGTCCCCTGGATGTCACAATGGGCTCTGGGGACAAAGGCGGGTGTCGACGGTGTCAAAATGGGCCCTGGGCACAAGGGGGGGTCCCCATAGTGTCACAATGGGTCCTGGGGACAAGTGGGGTCCCCAGGATGTCACAATAGGTCCTGGGGACAATGTGGGGTCCTGGGATGTCACAAAGGGCCCCAGTGACAAAGGGGGTCCCCTGAATGTCACAATGGGCCCCGGGGACACTGGGGGGTCCTGGGACGTCACAATGGGCCCTGGGGACAAGGAGGGATTCCCAGGATGTCACAATGGGCCCTGGGGACAAGGGTGGTACTCACGGTGTCACAATGGTCACTGGGCACAAGGGGGGGTCCCTATAGTGTCACAATGGGTCCTGGGGACAAGTCGGGTCCCCAGGATGTCACAATAGGTCCTGGGGACAATGTGGGGTCCTGGGATGTCACAAAGGGCCCCAGTGACAAAGGGGGTCCCCTGAATGTCACAATGGGCCCCGGGGACACTGGGGGGTCCTGGGACGTCACAATGGGCCCTGGGGACAAGGAGGGATTCCCAGGATGTCACACAGGGCCCTGGGGACAATGGCGGGTCGTGGGACGTCACAGTGGGCCCTGGGAACAAGGGGGGGTCCCCAGGATGTCACAATGGGCCCTGGGGACAAAGAGGGGTCCCCTGAATGTCACAATGGGCCTTGGGGACAAGGGGGTGCCGAGGATGTCACAATGGGCCCTGGGGAAAACGGGGGACCTGGGACGTCACGATGGGCCCTGGGGACAAGGAGGGATTCCCAGGATGTCACAATGGGCCCTGGGGACAAGGGTGGTACCCACGGTGTCACAATGGTCACTGGGCACAAGGGGGGGTCCCTATAGTGTCACAATGGGTCCTGGGGACAAGTGGGGTCCTGGGATGTCACAATGGGCCCCAGTGACAAACGGGGGCCCCTGAATGTCACAACGGGCCCTGGGGACAATGGGGGGTACTGGGACGTCACAATGGGCCCTGGTGACAAGGAGGGATCCCAAGGATGTCACAATGGGCCCTGGGGACAATGGCGGGTCCTGGGACGTCACAATGGGCCCTGGGGACAAGGCGGGGTCCCCAGGATGTCACAATGGGCCCTGGGGACAAAGAGGGGTCCCCTGAATGTCACAATGGGCCCTGGGCACAAGGCGGTGCCGAGGATGTCACAATGGGCCCTGGGGACAATGGGGGGTCCTGGGACCTCACAATGGGCCCTGAGGACAATGGTGGGTCCCCTGAATGTCACAATGGGCCCTGGGGACAAAGGGGGGTCCGCAGGATGTCACAATGGGTACTGGAGACAAAGGGGGGCGTCCCCATGGTGTCACAATGGGCCCAAGTGACAAGGAGGGTCACCACGGTGCGACGATGGGTCCTGGGGACAAGGGCGTCCCCCAGATGTCACAATGGGCCCTGGGGACAAAAGGGGTCCCCAGGATTTCACAATAGCACTGGGGACAAAGGGGGGTCATGGGATGTCACAATGGGCTCCAGTGACAAAGAGGGTCCTCATGGTGCCACAATGGGCCCTGGGGACAAAGGGGGTCCCCTGGATGTCACAATGGGCTCTGGGGACAAGGAGGGTCCCCAGGATGTCACAATGGGCCCTGGGGACAAAGAGCGTCCCCAGCATGTCACAATGGGCCCTGGGGACAAAGGGGGTCCCCACGGTATCAGAATGAGCCCTGGGGACAAAGGGGGGTCCCCTGAATGTCACAATGGGCCTTGGGGACAATGGGGGGTCCTGGGACGTCACAATGGGCCCTGGGGACAAGGGGGTGCAGATGATGTCACAATGGGCCCTGGGGACAATGTCGGGTCCTGGGACGTCACAATGGGCCCTGGGGACAAGGGGGGGTCCCCAGGATGTCACAATGGGCCCTGGGGACAAAGAGGGGTCCCCTGAATGTCACAATGGGCCCTGGGGACAAGGGGGTGCATTGGATGTCACAATGGGCCCTGGGGACAATCGGGGGTGTCCAGGATGTGAGAATGAGTCCTGAGGACAAGGGGGGGTCCCCATGGTGTCACAATGGGTCCCCAGTGACAAGGAGGGGTCCCCATGGTGTCACAATAGGCCCTGGGGACAAAGTGGGGTCCAAGAATGTCACAATGGACCCTGGGGACAAGAGGGGTTGCCATGGTGCCACAATGGGCCCTGGGGTCAAAGGGGGTCCCCATGGTGCTACAATGGGCCCTGGGGACAAAGGGGGGTCCTGGGATGTCACAATGGGCCCTGGGGACAAAGGGGGTGTCACCATGGTGCCACAACAGGCCCTGGGAGCAAGGGGATGGCCAGGATGTCACAATGGGTCCTGGGGAAAATGGGGGGTGCCCAGGATGTCACAATGGACCCTGAGGACAAGCGGGGGTCTCCATGGTGTCACAATGGGCCCCAGTGACAAAGGGGATCCCCTGAATGTCACAATAGGTCCTGGGGACAATGGGGGGTCCTGGGACATCACAATGGGCCCTGGGGACAAGGAGGGATCCCCAGGATGTCACAATAGGCCCTGGGGACAAAGAGGAGTCCCCTGAATGTCACAATGGGCCCTGGGGACAAGGGGGTGCGGAGGATGTCACAATGGGCCCTGGGGACAATGGTGGGTCCCCTGAATGTCACAATGGGCCCTGGGGACAAAGGGGTTTCCGCAGAATGTCACAATGGGCACTGGGGACAAAGGGGGGGTCCCCATGGTGTCACAATGGGCCCAAGTGACAAGGAGGGTCACCACGGTGCCACGATGGGTCCTGGGGACACGGGCGTCCCCCAGATGTCACAATGGGCCCTGGGGACAATGGGGTTGCCCAGGATGTCACAATGGGCCCTGGGGACAATGGGAGTCCCCAAGGTGTCAGAACGAGCCCTGGGGTCAAAGTGGAATCCTGGAATGTCACAATGGCCCCCAGTGACAAAGGGGTTCCCTATGGTGCCACAATGGGCCCTGGGGACAAAAGGGGTCCCCAGGATTTCACAATAGCACTGGGATAAAGGGGGGTCATGGGATGTCACAATGGGCCCTGGGGACAAGGGAGATCCCCATGGTGTCACAATAAGCCCTGGGGACAAAGTGGGGTCCTGGGATGTCACAATGGGCCCCAGTAACAAACGGGGTCCCCATGGTGCCACAATGGGCCGTGGGGAGAAATGGGGTCCCCAGGATGTCACAATGAACCCTGGGGACAAACGGTGGTCCTGGGACATTTCAATGGGCCCTGGGGACAAAGGGGGGACCCCAGGATGTCACAATGGGCCCTGGGGACAATGGGGGTCCTGGGACGTCACAATGGGCCCTGGAGACACAGAGGGGCCCTAGGACGTCACAATCAGCCCTGGGGACAAGGTGGGGTCCCCTGAGAGTCACAATGAGCCCTGGGAAGAGAGGGGGCTCCCACAGACATCACAATGGGCCCTGGGAACAATGGGAGGTCCTGGGACGTCACAATTGGCCCTGGAGACAAGGGCGGGTCTCCAGGATGTCACAATGGGCCCTGGGAACAAGGGGGGGTACCCATAGTGTCACAATGGGTCCTGGGGAAAATGGGGTCCCCAGGATGTTACAATGGGTCCTTAGGACAGTGGGGGGTCCTGGGACGTCACAATGGGCCCTGGGGACAAGGAGGGATCCCCAGGATGTCACAATGGGCCCTGGGGACAAGGGGGGGTCCCCAGGATGTCACAATGGGCCCTGGGGACAACGGGGCGTCCTAAGACGTCACAATGGGCCCTGGGGCCAAGCAGGGATCCCCAGGATGTCACAATGGGCCCTGGACACAATGGGGGGTCCTGGGACGTCACAATGGGCCCCGTTGACAAGGGGGCATCCCCAGGATGTCAAAATGTGCCCTGGGGCCCAGGGGGGTCCTGCGATGTCACAATGGGCCCTGGGGACAAAGGGGGTCCCCTGGATGTCACAATGGACTCTGGGGACAAAGGGGATCCCCACGGTATCAGAATGGGCCCTAGGGACAAAGGGGGGTCCTGAGATGTCACAATGAGCCCTGCAGACAAGGGTGGTACCCACGGTGTCACAATGGGCACTGGGCACAAGGGGGGGTCCCTATAGTGTCACAATGGGTCCTGGGGACAAGTGGGGTCCCCTGAAAGTCACAATGGGCCTTGGGGACAATGTGGGGTCCTGGGATGTCACAATGGGGCCCCGTGACAAACGGGGGCCCCTGAATGTCACAATGGGCCCTGGGGAAAATGGGGGGTCCTGGGATGTCACAGTGGGCCCTGGGGACAAGGAG
Organism: Patagioenas fasciata; assembly: GCF_037038585.1. NCBI lineage: Eukaryota > Metazoa > Chordata > Aves > Columbiformes > Columbidae > Patagioenas > Patagioenas fasciata. The sequence continues at coordinate 406,910 of NW_027288644.1, forward strand.
GGATCCCCAGGATGTCACAATGGGCCCTGGGGACAAAGAGGCGTCCCCTGAATGTCACAATGGGCCCTGGGGACAAGGGGGTGCCGAGGATGCCACAATGGGCCCTGGGGACAAGGGAGATACCCATGGTGTCACAATAAGCCCTGGGGACAAAGTGGGGTCCTGGGATGTCACAATGGGCCCTGGGGACAAGGGGGTGCAGAGGATGTCACAGTGGGCCCTGGGGACAATGGGGGCCCTGGGACGTCACAATGGGCCCTGGGGACAATGGGGGTCCCCACGGTGCCACGATGGGTCCTGGGGACAAGGGCGTCCCCCTAGATGTCACAATGGGCCCTGGGGACAATGGGGTTGCCCAGGATGTCACAATGGACCCTGGGGACAAAAGGGGGTGCGCAGGATGTCACAATGGGCACTGGGGACAAAGGGAGGGTCCCCATGGTGTCACAATGGGTCCCCAGTGACAAGGAGGGTTCCCCATGGTGTCGCAATAGGCCCTGGGGAGAAAGTGGGGTCCTAGAATGTCACAATGAGCCCTGGGGACAAAGGGGGGTCCTGGGATGTCACAATGAGCCCTGCGGACAAGGGTGGTACCCACATTGTCACAATGGGCTCTGGGCACAAGGGGGGGGTCCCCATAGTGTCACAATGGGTCCTGGGGACAAGTGGGGTCCCCAGGATGTCACAATGGGCCCTGGGGACAATGTGGGGTCCTGGGATTTCACAATGGGCCCTAGTGACAAAGGGGGTCCCCTGAATGTCACAATGGGCCCTGGGGACAATGGGGGGTCCTGGGACGTCACAATGGGCCCTGGGGACAAGGAGGGATCCCCAGGATGTCACAATGGGTACTGGAGACAAAGGGGGGGTCCCCATGGTGTCACAATGGGCCCAAGTGACAAGGAGGGTCCCCACGGTGCCACGATGGGTCCTGGGGACAAGGGCGTCCCCCAGATCTCACAATGGGCACTGGGGACAATGGGCTTACCCAGGATGTCACAATGGACCCTGGGGACAAAGGGGGGTGCACAGGATGTCACAATGGGCCCTGGGGACAATGGGAGTCCCCAAGGTGTCAGAACGAGCCCTGGGGACAAAGTGGAATCCTGGGATGTCACAATGGCCCCCAGTGACAAAGGGGTTCCCCATGGTGCCACAATGGGCCCTGGGGACAAAAGGGGTCCCCAGGATTTCACAATAGCACTGGGGATAAAGGGGGGTCATGGGATGTCACAATGGGCCCTGGGGACAAGGGAGATCCCCATGGTGTCACAATAAGCCCTGGGGACAAAGTGGGGTCCTGGGATGTCACAATGGGCCCCGGTGACAAAGGGGTTCCCCATGGTGCCACAATGGGCCGTGGGGACAAATGGGGTCCCCAGGATGTCACAATGAACCCTGGGGACAAACAGTGGTCCTGGGACATTTCAATGGGCCCTGGGGACAAAGGGGGGACCCCAGGATGTCACAATGGGCCCTGGGGACAAAGGGGGTCCCCTGGATGTCACAATGGGCCCTGGGGACAATGGGGGGTCCTGGGACGTCACAATTGGCCCTGGGGACAAGGGCGGGTCTACAGGATGTCACAATGGGCCCTGGGAAGAAGGGGGGGTACCCATAGTGTCACAATGGGTCCTGGGGAAAATGGGGTCCCCAGGATGTCACAATGGGCCCTGGGGACAATGTGGGGTCCTGGGATGTCACAATGGGCCCCAGTGACAAAGGTGGTCCCCTGAATGTTACAATGGGTCCTGAGGACAGTGGGGGGTCCTGGGACGTCACAATGGGCCCTGGGGACAAGGAGGGATCCCCAGGATGTCACAATGGGCCATGGGGACAACGGGGGGTCCCCAGGATGTCACAATGGGCCCTGGGGACAATGGGGGGTCCTAAGACGTCACAATGGGCCCTGGGGCCAAGCAGGGATCCCCAGGATGTCACAATGGGCCCTGGACACAATGGGGGGTCCTGGGACGTCACAATGGGCCCCGTTGACAAGGGGGCATCCCCAGGATGTCAAAATGCGCCCTGGAGACAATGGGGGGTCCTGCGATGTCACAATGGGCCCTGGGGACAATGTGAGGTCCCCAGGATGTCACAATGGGTACTGGAGACAAAGAGGGGGTCCCCATGGTGTCACAATGGGCCCAAGTGACAAGGAGGGTCCCCACAGTGCCACGATGGGTCCTGGGGACAAGGGCGTTCCCCAGATGTCACAGTGGGCCCTGGGGACAAAAGGGGTCCCCAGGATTTCACAATAGCACTGGGGATAAAGGGGGGTCATGGGATGTCACAATGGGCCCTGGGGACAAGGGAGATCCCCATGGTGTCACAATAAGCCCTGGGGACAAAGTGGGGTCCTGGGATGTCACAATGGGCCCCAGTGACAAAGGTGGTCCCCTGAATGTTACAATGGGTCCTGAGGACAGTGGGGGGTCCTGGGACGTCACAATGGGCCCTGGGGACAAGGAGGGATCCCCAGGATGTCACAATGGGCCCTGGGGACAAGGGGGGGTCCCCAGGATGTCACAATGGGCCCTGGGGACAACGGGGGGTCCTAAGACGTCACAATGGGCCCTGGGGCCAAGCAGGGATCCCCAGGATGTCACAATGGGCCCTGGGGACAAGGGGGGGTCCCCAGGATGTCACAATGGGCCCTGGGGACAACGGGGGGTCCTAAGACGTCACAATGGGCCCTGGGGCCAAGCAGGGATCCCCAGGATGTCACAATGGGCCCTGGACACAATGGGGGGTCCTGGGACGTCACAATGGGCCCCGTTGACAAGGGGGCATCCCCAGGATGTCAAAATGCGCCCTGGGGCCCAGGGGGGTCCTGCGATGTCACAATGGGCCCTGGGGACAAAGGGGGTCCCCTGGATGTCACAATGGACTCTGGGGACAAAGGGGATCCCCACGGTATCAGAATGGGCCCTGGGGAAAAAGGGGGGTCCTGGGATGTCACAATGAGCCCTGCGGACAAGGGTGGTACCCACGGTGTCACAATGGGCCCTGGGCACAAGGGGGGGTCCCCATAGTGTCACAATGGGTCCTGGGGACAAGTGGGGTCCCCAGGATTTCACAATAGCACTGGGGACAAAGGGGGGTCATGGGATGTCACAATGGGCTCCAGTGACAAAGAGGGTCCTCATGGTGCCACAATGGGCCCTGGGGACAAAGGGGGTCCCCTGGATGTCACAATGGGCTCTGGGGACAAGGAGGGTCCCCAGGATGTCACAATGGGCCCTGGGGACAAGGGGGGGTCCCCAGGATGTCACAATGGGCTCTGGGGACAAGGAGGGTCCCCAGCATGTCACAATGGGCCCTGGGGACAAAGGGGGGGTCCCCAGGATGTCACAATGTGCGCTGGGGACAAAGAGAGTCCCCAGCATGTCACAATGGGCCCTGGGGACAAAGGGGGTCCCCACGGTATCAGAATGGGTCCTGGGGACAAGTGGAGTCCCCTGAAAGTCACAATGGGCCCTGGGGACAAAGGGGGGTCCTGGGATGTCACAATGGGCCCTGGGGACAAAGGCGGTGTCCCCATGGTGCCACAATGGGCCCTGGGAGCAAGGGGGTGGCCAGGATGTCACAATGGACCCTGAGGACAAGCGGGGGTCTCCATGGTGTCACAATGGGCCCCAGTGACAAAGGGGGTCCCCTGAATGTCACAATAGGTCCTGGGGACAATGGGGGGTCCTGGGACGTCACAATGGGCCCTGGGGACAAGGAGGGATCCCCAGGATGTCACAATGGGCCCTGGGGATAAGGGGGGGTCCCCAGGATGTCACAATGGGCCCTGGGGACAAAGAGGGGTCCCCTGAATGTCACAATGGGCCCTGGGGACAAGGGGGTGCAGAGGATGTCACAATGGGCCCTGGGGACAATGGGGGGTCCTGGGACATCACAATGGGCCCTGGGGACAAGGAGGGATCCCCAGGATGTCACAACGGGCCCTGGGGACAATGGGGGGTCCTGGGACGTCACAATGGGCCCTGGGGACAAGGGTGGGTCCCCAGGATGTCACAATGGGCCCTGGGGACAAGGGCGTGCCGAGGATGTCACAATGGGCCCTGGAGACAATGGGGGGTCCTGGGATGTCACAATGGGCCCTGGGGACAAGGGGGGTCCCCAGGAAGTCACAATGGGCCTTGGGAACAAGGGGGTCCCCCAGATATCACAATGGGCCCTGGGGACAATGTAAGGTCCTAGCCTGTCACAATGGACCCTGAGGACAAGGGGGGACCCCAGGATGTCACAATGAAGTCTTGGGACAAAGGGGGTCCCCAGGATGTCACAATGGGCCCTGGGGACAAAGGAGGTCCCCACGGTGTCAGAATGGGCCCTGGGGACAAGGGGGGTCCCCTGAATATCACAATGGGCCATGGGGACAATGGGGGGTCCTGGGATGTCACAATGAGCCCTGGGGATAAGGGTGGTACCCACGGTGTCACAATGGGCCCTGGGCAAAAGGGGGGGTCCCCATAGTGTCACAATGGACCCTGGGGACAAGGGGGTGCCGAGTATGTCACAATGGGCCCTGGGGACAATGGGGGGTCCTGGGACCTCACAATGGGCCCTGAGGACAATGGTGGGTCCCCTGAATGTCAAAATGGGCCCTGGGGACAAAGGGGGGTCCGCAGGATGTCACAATGGGCACTGGGGATAAAGGGGGGGTCCCCAAGGTGTCACAATGGGCCCAAGTGACAAGGAAGGTCCCCACGGTGCCACGATGGGTCCTGGGGACAAGGGCGTCCCCCAGATGTCACAATGGGCCCTGGGGACAATGGGGTTGCCCAGGATGTCACAATGGGCCCTGGGGACAGTGGGAGTCCCCAAGGTGTCAGAACGAGCCCTGGGGACAAAGTGGAATCCTGGAATGTCACAATGGCCCCCAGTGACAAAGGGGTTCCCCATGGTGCCACAATGGGCCCTGGGGACAAAAGGGGTCCCCAGGATTTCACAATGGCACTGGGGATAAAGGGGGGTCATGGGATGTCACAATGGGCCCTGGGGACAAGGGAGATCCCCATGGTGTCACAATAAGCCCTGGGGACAAAGTGGGGTCCTGGGATGTCACAATGGGCCCCAGTGACAAACGGGGTCTCCATGGTGCCACAATGGGCCGTGGGGACAAATGGGGTCCCCAGGATGTCACAATGAACCCTGGGGACAAAGGGTGGTCCTGGGACATTTCAACGGGCCCTGGGGACAAGGGGGGGACCCCAGGATGTCACAATGGGCCCTGGGGACAAAGGGGGGTCCCCATGGTTTCACAATGGGCCCTGGGGACAAGGGGGTCTCCCAGATATCGCAATGGGCCCTGGGGACAAAGTAAGTTCCTGGGCTGTCATACTGGACCATGAGGACAAGGTGGGTCCCCCGGATGTCACAATGGGCCCTTGGGACCAGGGTGGGTCCTGGGATGTCACAATGGGCCCCAGTGACAAAGAGGGTCCTCATGGTGCCACAATGGGCCCTGGGGACAAAGGGGGTCCCCTGGATGTCACAATGGGCTCTGGGGACAAAGGGGGGTGTCGACGGTGTCAAAATGGGCACTGGGGACAAAGGGCGTCCCCAGGATGTCACCATGGGCCCTGGGGACAATAGGGGGTCCTGGGATGTCACAATAAGCCCTGCGGACAAGGGTGGTACCCACGGTGTCACAATGGGCCCTGGACACAAGGGGTGGTCCGCATAGTGTCACAATGGGTCCTGGGGACAAGTGGGGTCCCCAGGATGTCACAATAGGTCCTGGGGACAATGTGGGGTCCCCTGAATGTCACAATGGGCCCTGGGGACAATGTGGGGTCCTGGGATGTCACAATGGGCCCCCGTGACAAACGGGTGCCCCTGAATGTCACAATGGGCCCTGGGGACAATGGGGGGTCCTGGGACGTCACAATGGGTCCTGGGGACAAGGAGGGATCCCCAGGATGTCACAATGGGCCCTGGGGACAATGGCGGGTCCTGGGACGTCACAATGGGCCCTGGGGACAAGGGGGGGTCCCCAGGATGTCACAATGGGCCCTGGGGACAAAGAGGGGTCCCCTGAATGTCACAATGGGCCCTGGGCACAAGGGGGTGTCGAGGCTGTCACAATGGGCCCTGGGGACAATGGAGGGTCCTGGGACCTCACAATGGGCCCTGAGGACAATGTTGGGTCCCCTGAATGTCACAATGGGCCCTGGGGACAAAGGGGGGTCCGCAGGATGTCACAATGGGCACTGGGGACAAAGGGGGGCGTCCCCATGGTGTCACAATGGGCTCAAGTGACAAGGAGGGTCCCCACGGTGCCACGATGGGTCCTGGGGACAAGGGCGTCCCCCAGATGTCACAATGGGCCCTGGGGACAATGGGGTTGCCCAGGATGTCACAATGGGCCCTGGGGACAATGGGAGTCCCCAAGGTGTCAGAACGATCCCTGGGGACAAAGTGGAATCCTGGAATGTCACAATGGCCCCCAGTGACAAAGGGGTTCCCCATGGTGTCATAATGGGCCCTGGGGACAAAAGGGGTCCCCAGGATTTCACAATAGCACTGGGGACAAAGGGGGGTCATGGGATGTCACAATGGGCTCCAGTGACAAAGAGGGTCCTCATGGTGCCACAATGGGCCCTGGGGACAAAGGGGGTCCCCTGGATGTCACAATGGGCTCTGGGGACAAGGAGGGTCCCCAGGATGTCACAATGGGCCCTGGGGACAAAGAGCGTCCCCAGCATGTCACAATGAGCCCTGGGGACAAAGGGGGTCCCCACGGTATCAGAATGGGCCCTGGGGACAAAGGGGGGTCCCCTGAATGTCACAATGGGCCCTGGGGACAATGGGGGGTCCTGGGACGTCACAATGGGCCCTGGGGACAAGGGGGGGTCCCTAGGATGTCACAATGGGCCCTGGGGACAAGGTAGTGCAGTGGATGTCACAATGGGCCCTGGGGACAATGGGGGGTGTCCAGGATGTGAGAATGAGTCCTGAGGACAAGGGGGGGTCCCCATGGTGTCACAATGGGTCCCCAGTGACAAGGAGGGGTCCCCATGGTGTCACAATCGGTCCTGGGGACAATGGGGGGTCCTGGGACCTCACAATGGGCCCTGAGGACAATGGTGGGTCCCCTGAAGGTCACAATGGGCCCTGGGGACAAAGGGGGGTCCGCAGAATGTCACAATGGGCACTGGGGACAAAGGGGGGGTCCCCATAGTGTCACAATGGGCCCAAGTGACAAGGAGGGTCCCAACGGTGCCACGATGGGTCCTGGGGACAAGGGCGTCCCCCAGATGTCACAATGGGCCCTGGGGACAATGGGGTTGCCCAGGATGTCACAATGGGCCCTGGGGACAATGGGAGTCCCCAAGGTGTCAGAACAAGCCCTGGGGTCAAAGTGGAATCCTGGAATGTCACAATGGCCCCCAGTGACAAAGAGGTTGCCAATGGTGCCACAATGGGCCCTGGGGACAAAAGGGGTCCCCAGGATTTCACAATAGCACTGGGGACAAAGGGGGGTCATGGGATGTCACAATGGGCCCTGGGGACAAGGGAGATCCCCATGGTGTCACAATAAGCCCTGGGGACAAAGTGGGGTCCTGGGATGTCACAATGGGCTCTGGGGACAAGGAGGGTCCCCAGGATGTCACAATGGGCCCTGGGGACAAAGGGGGGTCCTGGGATGTCACAATGGGCTCCAGTGACAAAGAGGGTCCTCATGGTGCCACAATGGGCCCTGGGGACAAAGGGGTCCCCTGGATGTCACAATGGGCTCTGGGGACAAGGAGGGTCCCCAGGATGTCACAATGGGCCCTGGGGACAAAGAGCGTCCCCAGCATGTCACAATGGGCCCTGGGGACAAAGGGGGTCCCCACGGTATCAGAATGGGCCCTGGGGACAAAGGGGGGTCCCCTGAATGTCACAATGGGCCCTGGGGACAATGGGGGGTCCTGGGACGTCACAATGGGCCCTGGGGACAAGGGGGGGTCCCTAGGATGTCACAATGGGCCCTGGGGACAAAGAGGGGTCCCCTGAATGTCACAATGGGCCCTGGGGACAAGGTAGTGCAGTGGATGTCACAATGGGCCCTGGGGACAATGGGGGGTGTCCAGGATGTGAGAATGAGTCCTGAGGACAAGGGGGGGTCCCCGTGGTGTCACAATGGGTCCCCAGTGACAAGGAGGGGTCCCCATGGTGTCACAATAGGCCCTGGGGACAAAGTGGGGTCCAAGAATGTCACAATGGGCCCTGGGGACAAAAGGGGTTGCCATGGTGCCACAATGGGCCCTGGGGTCAAAGGGGGTCCCCATGGTGCTACAATGGGCCCTGGGGACAAAGGGGGGTCCTGGGATGTCACAATGGGCCCTGGGGACAAAGGGGGTGTCCCCATGGTGCCACAACAGGCCCTGGGAGCAAGGGGATGGCCAGGATGTCACAATGGGTCCTGGGGAAAATGGGGGGTGCCCAGGATGTCACAATGGACCCTGAGGACAAGCGGGGGTCTCCATGGTGTCACAATGGGCCCCAGTGACAAAGGCGATCCCCTGAATGTCACAATCGGTCCTGGGGACAATGGGGGGTCCTGGGACCTCACAATGGGCCCTGAGGACAATGGTGGGTCCCCTGAAGGTCACAATGGGCCCTGGGGACAAAGGGGGGTCCGCAGAATGTCACAATGGGCACTGGGAACAAAGGGGGGGTCCCCATAGTGTCACAATGGGCCCAAGTGACAAGGAGGGTCCCAACGGTGCCACGATGGGTCCTGGGGACAAGGGCGTCCCCCAGATGTCACAATGGGCCCTGGGGACAATGGGGTTGCCCAGGATGTCACAATGGGCCCTGGGGACAATGGGAGTCCCCAAGGTGTCAGAACGAGCCCTGGGGTCAAAGTGGAATCCTGGAATGTCACAATGGCCCCCAGTGACAAAGAGGTTGCCAATGGTGCCACAATGGGCCCTGGGGACAAAAGGGGTCCCCAGGATTTCACAATAGCACTGGGGACAAAGGGGGGTCATGGGATGTCACAATGGGCCCTGGGGACAAGGGAGATCCCCATGGTGTCACAATAAGCCCTGGGGACAAAGTGGGGTCCTGGGATGTCACAATGGGCTCTGGGGACAAGGAGGGTCCCCAGGATGTCACAATGGGCCCTGGGGACAAAGGGGGGTCCTGGGATGTCACAATGGGCTCCAGTGACAAAGAGGGTCCTCATGGTGCCACAATGGGCCCTGGGGACAAAGGGGGGTCCCCTGAATGTCACAATGGGCCCTGGGGACAATGGGGGGTCCTGGGACGTCACAATGGGCCCTGGGGACAAGGGGGGGTCCCTAGGATGTCACAATGGGCCCTGGGGACAAAGAGGGGTCCCCTGAATGTCACAATGGGCCCTGGGGACAAGGTAGTGCAGTGGATGTCACAATGGGCCCTGGGGACAATGGGGGGTGTCCAGGATGTGAGAATGAGTCCTGAGGACAAGGGGGGGTCCCCGTGGTGTCACAATGGGTCCCCAGTGACAAGGAGGGGTCCCCATGGTGTCACAATAGGCCCTGGGGACAAAGTGGGGTCCAAGAATGTCACAATGGGCCCTGGGGACAAAAGGGGTTGCCATGGTGCCACAATGGGCCCTGGGGTCAAAGGGGGTCCCCATGGTGCTACAATGGGCCCTGGGGACAAAGGGGGGTCCTGGGATGTCACAATGGGCCCTGGGGACAAAGGGGGTGTCCCCATGGTGCCACAACAGGCCCTGGGAGCAAGGGGATGGCCAGGATGTCACAATGGGTCCTGGGGAAAATGGGGGGTGCCCAGGATGTCACAATGGACCCTGAGGACAAGCGGGGGTCTCCATGGTGTCACAATGGGCCCCAGTGACAAAGGCGATCCCCTGAATGTCACAATCGGTCCTGGGGACAATGGGGGGTCCTGGGACCTCACAATGGGCCCTGAGGACAATGGTGGGTCCCCTGAAGGTCACAATGGGCCCTGGGGACAAAGGGGGGTCCGCAGAATGTCACAATGGGCACTGGGGACAAAGGGGGGGTCCCCATAGTGTCACAATGGGCCCAAGTGACAAGGAGGGTCCCAACGGTGCCACGATGGGTCCTGGGGACAAGGGCGTCCCCCAGATGTCACAATGGGCCCTGGGGACAATGGGGTTGCCCAGGATGTCACAATGGGCCCTGGGGACAATGGGAGTCCCCAAGGTGTCAGAACGAGCCCTGGGGTCAAAGTGGAATCCTGGAATGTCACAATGGCCCCCAGTGACAAAGAGGTTGCCAATGGTGCCACAATGGGCCCTGGGGACAAAAGGGGTCCCCAGGATTTCACAATAGCACTGGGGACAAAGGGGGGTCATGGGATGTCACAATGGGCCCTGGGGACAAGGGAGATCCCCATGGTGTCACAATAAGCCCTGGGGACAAAGTGGGGTCCTGGGATGTCACAATGGGCTCTGGGGACAAGGAGGGTCCCCAGGATGTCACAATGGGCCCTGGGGACAAAGGGGGGTCCTGGGATGTCACAATGGGCTCCAGTGACAAAGAGGGTCCTCATGGTGCCACAATGGGCCCTGGGGACAAAGGGGTCCCCTGGATGTCACAATGGGCTCTGGGGACAAGGAGGGTCCCCAGGATGTCACAATGGGCCCTGGGGACAAAGAGCGTCCCCAGCATGTCACAATGGGCCCTGGGGACAAAGGGGGTCCCCACGGTATCAGAATGGGCCCTGGGGACAAAGGGGGGTCCCCTGAATGTCACAATGGGCCCTGGGGACAATGGGGGGTCCTGGGACGTCACAATGGGCCCTGGGGACAAGGGGGGGTCCCTAGGATGTCACAATGGGCCCTGGGGACAAAGAGGGGTCCCCTGAATGTCACAATGGGCCCTGGGGACAAGGTAGTGCAGTGGATGTCACAATGGGCCCTGGGGACAATGGGGGGTGTCCAGGATGTGAGAATGAGTCCTGAGGACAAGGGGGGGTCCCCGTGGTGTCACAATGGGTCCCCAGTGACAAGGAGGGGTCCCCATGGTGTCACAATAGGCCCTGGGGACAAAGTGGGGTCCAAGAATGTCACAATGGGCCCTGGGGACAAAAGGGGTTGCCATGGTGCCACAATGGGCCCTGGGGTCAAAGGGGGTCCCCATGGTGCTACAATGGGCCCTGGGGACAAAGGGGGGTCCTGGGATGTCACAATGGGCCCTGGGGACAAAGGGGGTGTCCCCATGGTGCCACAACAGGCCCTGGGAGCAAGGGGATGGCCAGGATGTCACAATGGGTCCTGGGGAAAATGGGGGGTGCCCAGGATGTCACAATGGACCCTGAGGACAAGCGGGGGTCTCCATGGTGTCACAATGGGCCCCAGTGACAAAGGCGATCCCCTGAATGTCACAATCGGTCCTGGGGACAATGGGGGGTCCTGGGACCTCACAATGGGCCCTGAGGACAATGGTGGGTCCCCTGAAGGTCACAATGGGCCCTGGGGACAAAGGGGGGTCCGCAGAATGTCACAATGGGCACTGGGAACAAAGGGGGGGTCCCCATAGTGTCACAATGGGCCCAAGTGACAAGGAGGGTCCCAACGGTGCCACGATGGGTCCTGGGGACAAGGGCGTCCCCCAGATGTCACAATGGGCCCTGGGGACAATGGGGTTGCCCAGGATGTCACAATGGGCCCTGGGGACAATGGGAGTCCCCAAGGTGTCAGAACGAGCCCTGGGGTCAAAGTGGAATCCTGGAATGTCACAATGGCCCCCAGTGACAAAGAGGTTGCCAATGGTGCCACAATGGGCCCTGGGGACAAAAGGGGTCCCCAGGATTTCACAATAGCACTGGGGACAAAGGGGGGTCATGGGATGTCACAATGGGCCCTGGGGACAAGGGAGATCCCCATGGTGTCACAATAAGCCCTGGGGACAAAGTGGGGTCCTGGGATGTCACAATGGGCTCTGGGGACAAGGAGGGTCCCCAGGATGTCACAATGGGCCCTGGGGACAAAGGGGGGTCCTGGGATGTCACAATGGGCTCCAGTGACAAAGAGGGTCCTCATGGTGCCACAATGGGCCCTGGGGACAAAGGGGGGTCCCCTGAATGTCACAATGGGCCCTGGGGACAATGGGGGGTCCTGGGACGTCACAATGGGCCCTGGGGACAAGGGGGGGTCCCTAGGATGTCACAATGGGCCCTGGGGACAAGGTAGTGCAGTGGATGTCACAATGGGCCCTGGGGACAATGGGGGGTGTCCAGGATGTGAGAATGAGTCCTGAGGACAAGGGGGGGTCCCCATGGTGTCACAATGGGTCCCCAGTGACAAGGAGGGGTCCCCATGGTGTCACAATCGGTCCTGGGGACAATGGGGGGTCCTGGGACCTCACAATGGGCCCTGAGGACAATGGTGGGTCCCCTGAAGGTCACAATGGGCCCTGGGGACAAAGGGGGGTCCGCAGAATGTCACAATGGGCACTGGGGACAAAGGGGGGGTCCCCATAGTGTCACAATGGGCCCAAGTGACAAGGAGGGTCCCAACGGTGCCACGATGGGTCCTGGGGACAAGGGCGTCCCCCAGATGTCACAATGGGCCCTGGGGACAATGGGGTTGCCCAGGATGTCACAATGGGCCCTGGGGACAATGGGAGTCCCCAAGGTGTCAGAACAAGCCCTGGGGTCAAAGTGGAATCCTGGAATGTCACAATGGCCCCCAGTGACAAAGAGGTTGCCAATGGTGCCACAATGGGCCCTGGGGACAAAAGGGGTCCCCAGGATTTCACAATAGCACTGGGGACAAAGGGGGGTCATGGGATGTCACAATGGGCCCTGGGGACAAGGGAGATCCCCATGGTGTCACAATAAGCCCTGGGGACAAAGTGGGGTCCTGGGATGTCACAATGGGCTCTGGGGACAAGGAGGGTCCCCAGGATGTCACAATGGGCCCTGGGGACAAAGGGGGGTCCTGGGATGTCACAATGGGCTCCAGTGACAAAGAGGGTCCTCATGGTGCCACAATGGGCCCTGGGGACAAAGGGGTCCCCTGGATGTCACAATGGGCTCTGGGGACAAGGAGGGTCCCCAGGATGTCACAATGGGCCCTGGGGACAAAGAGCGTCCCCAGCATGTCACAATGGGCCCTGGGGACAAAGGGGGTCCCCACGGTATCAGAATGGGCCCTGGGGACAAAGGGGGGTCCCCTGAATGTCACAATGGGCCCTGGGGACAATGGGGGGTCCTGGGACGTCACAATGGGCCCTGGGGACAAGGGGGGGTCCCTAGGATGTCACAATGGGCCCTGGGGACAAAGAGGGGTCCCCTGAATGTCACAATGGGCCCTGGGGACAAGGTAGTGCAGTGGATGTCACAATGGGCCCTGGGGACAATGGGGGGTGTCCAGGATGTGAGAATGAGTCCTGAGGACAAGGGGGGGTCCCCGTGGTGTCACAATGGGTCCCCAGTGACAAGGAGGGGTCCCCATGGTGTCACAATAGGCCCTGGGGACAAAGTGGGGTCCAAGAATGTCACAATGGGCCCTGGGGACAAAAGGGGTTGCCATGGTGCCACAATGGGCCCTGGGGTCAAAGGGGGTCCCCATGGTGCTACAATGGGCCCTGGGGACAAAGGGGGGTCCTGGGATGTCACAATGGGCCCTGGGGACAAAGGGGGTGTCCCCATGGTGCCACAACAGGCCCTGGGAGCAAGGGGATGGCCAGGATGTCACAATGGGTCCTGGGGAAAATGGGGGGTGCCCAGGATGTCACAATGGACCCTGAGGACAAGCGGGGGTCTCCATGGTGTCACAATGGGCCCCAGTGACAAAGGCGATCCCCTGAATGTCACAATCGGTCCTGGGGACAATGGGGGGTCCTGGGACCTCACAATGGGCCCTGAGGACAATGGTGGGTCCCCTGAAGGTCACAATGGGCCCTGGGGACAAAGGGGGGTCCGCAGAATGTCACAATGGGCACTGGGAACAAAGGGGGGGTCCCCATAGTGTCACAATGGGCCCAAGTGACAAGGAGGGTCCCAACGGTGCCACGATGGGTCCTGGGGACAAGGGCGTCCCCCAGATGTCACAATGGGCCCTGGGGACAATGGGGTTGCCCAGGATGTCACAATGGGCCCTGGGGACAATGGGAGTCCCCAAGGTGTCAGAACGAGCCCTGGGGTCAAAGTGGAATCCTGGAATGTCACAATGGCCCCCAGTGACAAAGAGGTTGCCAATGGTGCCACAATGGGCCCTGGGGACAAAAGGGGTCCCCAGGATTTCACAATAGCACTGGGGACAAAGGGGGGTCATGGGATGTCACAATGGGCCCTGGGGACAAGGGAGATCCCCATGGTGTCACAATAAGCCCTGGGGACAAAGTGGGGTCCTGGGATGTCACAATGGGCTCTGGGGACAAGGAGGGTCCCCAGGATGTCACAATGGGCCCTGGGGACAAAGGGGGGTCCTGGGATGTCACAATGGGCTCCAGTGACAAAGAGGGTCCTCATGGTGCCACAATGGGCCCTGGGGACAAAGGGGGGTCCCCTGAATGTCACAATGGGCCCTGGGGACAATGGGGGGTCCTGGGACGTCACAATGGGCCCTGGGGACAAGGGGGGGTCCCTAGGATGTCACAATGGGCCCTGGGGACAAAGAGGGGTCCCCTGAATGTCACAATGGGCCCTGGGGACAAGGTAGTGCAGTGGATGTCACAATGGGCCCTGGGGACAATGGGGGGTGTCCAGGATGTGAGAATGAGTCCTGAGGACAAGGGGGGGTCCCCGTGGTGTCACAATGGGTCCCCAGTGACAAGGAGGGGTCCCCATGGTGTCACAATAGGCCCTGGGGACAAAGTGGGGTCCAAGAATGTCACAATGGGCCCTGGGGACAAAAGGGGTTGCCATGGTGCCACAATGGGCCCTGGGGTCAAAGGGGGTCCCCATGGTGCTACAATGGGCCCTGGGGACAAAGGGGGGTCCTGGGATGTCACAATGGGCCCTGGGGACAAAGGGGGTGTCCCCATGGTGCCACAACAGGCCCTGGGAGCAAGGGGATGGCCAGGATGTCACAATGGGTCCTGGGGAAAATGGGGGGTGCCCAGGATGTCACAATGGACCCTGAGGACAAGCGGGGGTCTCCATGGTGTCACAATGGGCCCCAGTGACAAAGGCGATCCCCTGAATGTCACAATCGGTCCTGGGGACAATGGGGGGTCCTGGGACCTCACAATGGGCCCTGAGGACAATGGTGGGTCCCCTGAAGGTCACAATGGGCCCTGGGGACAAAGGGGGGTCCGCAGAATGTCACAATGGGCCCTGGGGACAAAGGGGGGGTCCCCATAGTGTCACAATGGGCCCAAGTGACAAGGAGGGTCCCAACGGTGCCACGATGGGTCCTGGGGACAAGGGCGTCCCCCAGATGTCACAATGGGCCCTGGGGACAATGGGGTTGCCCAGGATGTCACAATGGGCCCTGGGGACAATGGGAGTCCCCAAGGTGTCAGAACGAGCCCTGGGGTCAAAGTGGAATCCTGGAATGTCACAATGGCCCCCAGTGACAAAGAGGTTGCCAATGGTGCCACAATGGGCCCTGGGGACAAAAGGGGTCCCCAGGATTTCACAATAGCACTGGGGACAAAGGGGGGTCATGGGATGTCACAATGGGCCCTGGGGACAAGGGAGATCCCCATGGTGTCACAATAAGCCCTGGGGACAAAGTGGGGTCCTGGGATGTCACAATGGGCTCTGGGGACAAGGAGGGTCCCCAGGATGTCACAATGGGCCCTGGGGACAAAGGGGGGTCCTGGGATGTCACAATGGGCTCCAGTGACAAAGAGGGTCCTCATGGTGCCACAATGGGCCCTGGGGACAAAGGGGTCCCCTGGATGTCACAATGGGCTCTGGGGACAAGGAGGGTCCCCAGGATGTCACAATGGGCCCTGGGGACAAAGAGCGTCCCCAGCATGTCACAATGGGCCCTGGGGACAAAGGGGGTCCCCACGGTATCAGAATGGGCCCTGGGGACAAAGGGGGGTCCCCTGAATGTCACAATGGGCCCTGGGGACAATGGGGGGTCCTGGGACGTCACAATGGGCCCTGGGGACAAGGGGGGGTCCCTAGGATGTCACAATGGGCCCTGGGGACAAAGAGGGGTCCCCTGAATGTCACAATGGGCCCTGGGGACAAGGTAGTGCAGTGGATGTCACAATGGGCCCTGGGGACAATGGGGGGTGTCCAGGATGTGAGAATGAGTCCTGAGGACAAGGGGGGGTCCCCGTGGTGTCACAATGGGTCCCCAGTGACAAGGAGGGGTCCCCATGGTGTCACAATAGGCCCTGGGGACAAAGTGGGGTCCAAGAATGTCACAATGGGCCCTGGGGACAAAAGGGGTTGCCATGGTGCCACAATGGGCCCTGGGGTCAAAGGGGGTCCCCATGGTGCTACAATGGGCCCTGGGGACAAAGGGGGGTCCTGGGATGTCACAATGGGCCCTGGGGACAAAGGGGGTGTCCCCATGGTGCCACAACAGGCCCTGGGAGCAAGGGGATGGCCAGGATGTCACAATGGGTCCTGGGGAAAATGGGGGGTGCCCAGGATGTCACAATGGACCCTGAGGACAAGCGGGGGTCTCCATGGTGTCACAATGGGCCCCAGTGACAAAGGCGATCCCCTGAATGTCACAATCGGTCCTGGGGACAATGGGGGGTCCTGGGACCTCACAATGGGCCCTGAGGACAATGGTGGGTCCCCTGAAGGTCACAATGGGCCCTGGGGACAAAGGGGGGTCCGCAGAATGTCACAATGGGCACTGGGAACAAAGGGGGGGTCCCCATAGTGTCACAATGGGCCCAAGTGACAAGGAGGGTCCCAACGGTGCCACGATGGGTCCTGGGGACAAGGGCGTCCCCCAGATGTCACAATGGGCCCTGGGGACAATGGGGTTGCCCAGGATGTCACAATGGGCCCTGGGGACAATGGGAGTCCCCAAGGTGTCAGAACGAGCCCTGGGGTCAAAGTGGAATCCTGGAATGTCACAATGGCCCCCAGTGACAAAGAGGTTGCCAATGGTGCCACAATGGGCCCTGGGGACAAAAGGGGTCCCCAGGATTTCACAATAGCACTGGGGACAAAGGGGGGTCATGGGATGTCACAATGGGCCCTGGGGACAAGGGAGATCCCCATGGTGTCACAATAAGCCCTGGGGACAAAGTGGGGTCCTGGGATGTCACAATGGGCTCTGGGGACAAGGAGGGTCCCCAGGATGTCACAATGGGCCCTGGGGACAAAGGGGGGTCCTGGGATGTCACAATGGGCTCCAGTGACAAAGAGGGTCCTCATGGTGCCACAATGGGCCCTGGGGACAAAGGGGGGTCCCCTGAATGTCACAATGGGCCCTGGGGACAATGGGGGGTCCTGGGACGTCACAATGGGCCCTGGGGACAAGGGGGGGTCCCTAGGATGTCACAATGGGCCCTGGGGACAAAGAGGGGTCCCCTGAATGTCACAATGGGCCCTGGGGACAAGGTAGTGCAGTGGATGTCACAATGGGCCCTGGGGACAATGGGGGGTGTCCAGGATGTGAGAATGAGTCCTGAGGACAAGGGGGGGTCCCCGTGGTGTCACAATGGGTCCCCAGTGACAAGGAGGGGTCCCCATGGTGTCACAATAGGCCCTGGGGACAAAGTGGGGTCCAAGAATGTCACAATGGGCCCTGGGGACAAAAGGGGTTGCCATGGTGCCACAATGGGCCCTGGGGTCAAAGGGGGTCCCCATGGTGCTACAATGGGCCCTGGGGACAAAGGGGGGTCCTGGGATGTCACAATGGGCCCTGGGGACAAAGGGGGTGTCCCCATGGTGCCACAACAGGCCCTGGGAGCAAGGGGATGGCCAGGATGTCACAATGGGTCCTGGGGAAAATGGGGGGTGCCCAGGATGTCACAATGGACCCTGAGGACAAGCGGGGGTCTCCATGGTGTCACAATGGGCCCCAGTGACAAAGGCGATCCCCTGAATGTCACAATCGGTCCTGGGGACAATGGGGGGTCCTGGGACCTCACAATGGGCCCTGAGGACAATGGTGGGTCCCCTGAAGGTCACAATGGGCCCTGGGGACAAAGGGGGGTCCGCAGAATGTCACAATGGGCACTGGGGACAAAGGGGGGGTCCCCATAGTGTCACAATGGGCCCAAGTGACAAGGAGGGTCCCAACGGTGCCACGATGGGTCCTGGGGACAAGGGCGTCCCCCAGATGTCACAATGGGCCCTGGGGACAATGGGGTTGCCCAGGATGTCACAATGGGCCCTGGGGACAATGGGAGTCCCCAAGGTGTCAGAACGAGCCCTGGGGTCAAAGTGGAATCCTGGAATGTCACAATGGCCCCCAGTGACAAAGAGGTTGCCAATGCTGCCACAATGGGCCCTGGGGACAAAAGGGGTCCCCAGGATTTCACAATAGCACTGGGGACAAAGGGGGGTCATGGGATGTCACAATGGGCCCTGGGGACAAGGGAGATCCCCATGGTGTCACAATAAGCCCTGGGGACAAAGTGGGGTCCTGAGATGTCACAATGGGCTCTGGGGACAAGGAGGGTCCCCAGGATGTCACAATGGGCCCTGGGGACAAAGGGGGGTCCTGGGATGTCACAATGGGCTCCAGTGACAAAGAGGGTCCTCATGGTGCCACAATGGGCCCTGGGGACAAAGGGGGTCCCCTGGATGTCACAATGGGCTCTGGGGACAAGGAGGGTCCCCAGGATGTCACAATGGGCCCTGGGGACAAAGAGCGTCCCCAGCATGTCACAATGGGCCCTGGGGACAAAGGGGGTCCCCACGGTATCAGAATGGGCCCTGGGGACAAAGGGGGGTCCCCTGAATGTCACAATGGGCCCTGGGGACAATGGGGGGTCCTGGGACGTCACAATGGGCCCTGGGGACAAGGGGGGGTCCCTAGGATGTCACAATGGGCCCTGGGGACAAGGTAGTGCAGTGGATGTCACAATGGGCCCTGGGGACAATGGGGGGTGTCCAGGATGTGAGAATGAGTCCTGAGGACAAGGGGGGGTCCCCATGGTGTCACAATGGGTCCCCAGTGACAAGGAGGGGTCCCCATGGTGTCACAATAGGCCCTGGGGACAAAGTGGGGTCCAAGAATGTCACAATGGGCCCTGGGGACAAAAGGGGTTGCCATGGTGCCACAATGGGCCCTGGGGTCAAAGGGGGTCCCCATGGTGCTACAATGGGCCCTGGGGACAAAGGGGGGTCCTGGGATGTCACAATGGGCCCTGGGGACAAAGGGGGTGTCCCCATGGTGCCACAACAGGCCCTGGGAGCAAGGGGATGGCCAGGATGTCACAATGGGTCCTGGGGAAAATGGGGGGTGCCCAGGATGTCACAATGGACCCTGAGGACAAGCGGGGGTCTCCATGGTGTCACAATGGGCCCCAGTGACAAAGGCGATCCCCTGAATGTCACAATCGGTCCTGGGGACAATGGGGGGTCCTGGGACCTCACAATGGGCCCTGAGGACAATGGTGGGTCCCCTGAAGGTCACAATGGGCCCTGGGGACAAAGGGGGGTCCGCAGAATGTCACAATGGGCACTGGGGACAAAGGGGGGGTCCCCATAGTGTCACAATGGGCCCAAGTGACAAGGAGGGTCCCAACGGTGCCACGATGGGTCCTGGGGACAAGGGCGTCCCCCAGATGTCACAATGGGCCCTGGGGACAATGGGGTTGCCCAGGATGTCACAATGGGCCCTGGGGACAATGGGAGTCCCCAAGGTGTCAGAACAAGCCCTGGGGTCAAAGTGGAATCCTGGAATGTCACAATGGCCCCCAGTGACAAAGAGGTTGCCAATGGTGCCACAATGGGCCCTGGGGACAAAAGGGGTCCCCAGGATTTCACAATAGCACTGGGGACAAAGGGGGGTCATGGGATGTCACAATGGGCCCTGGGGACAAGGGAGATCCCCATGGTGTCACAATAAGCCCTGGGGACAAAGTGGGGTCCTGGGATGTCACAATGGGCTCTGGGGACAAGGAGGGTCCCCAGGATGTCACAATGGGCCCTGGGGACAAAGGGGGGTCCTGGGATGTCACAATGGGCTCCAGTGACAAAGAGGGTCCTCATGGTGCCACAATGGGCCCTGGGGACAAAGGGGTCCCCTGGATGTCACAATGGGCTCTGGGGACAAGGAGGGTCCCCAGGATGTCACAATGGGCCCTGGGGACAAAGAGCGTCCCCAGCATGTCACAATGGGCCCTGGGGACAAAGGGGGTCCCCACGGTATCAGAATGGGCCCTGGGGACAAAGGGGGGTCCCCTGAATGTCACAATGGGCCCTGGGGACAATGGGGGGTCCTGGGACGTCACAATGGGCCCTGGGGACAAGGGGGGGTCCCTAGGATGTCACAATGGGCCCTGGGGACAAAGAGGGGTCCCCTGAATGTCACAATGGGCCCTGGGGACAAGGTAGTGCAGTGGATGTCACAATGGGCCCTGGGGACAATGGGGGGTGTCCAGGATGTGAGAATGAGTCCTGAGGACAAGGGGGGGTCCCCGTGGTGTCACAATGGGTCCCCAGTGACAAGGAGGGGTCCCCATGGTGTCACAATAGGCCCTGGGGACAAAGTGGGGTCCAAGAATGTCACAATGGGCCCTGGGGACAAAAGGGGTTGCCATGGTGCCACAATGGGCCCTGGGGTCAAAGGGGGTCCCCATGGTGCTACAATGGGCCCTGGGGACAAAGGGGGGTCCTGGGATGTCACAATGGGCCCTGGGGACAAAGGGGGTGTCCCCATGGTGCCACAACAGGCCCTGGGAGCAAGGGGATGGCCAGGATGTCACAATGGGTCCTGGGGAAAATGGGGGGTGCCCAGGATGTCACAATGGACCCTGAGGACAAGCGGGGGTCTCCATGGTGTCACAATGGGCCCCAGTGACAAAGGCGATCCCCTGAATGTCACAATCGGTCCTGGGGACAATGGGGGGTCCTGGGACCTCACAATGGGCCCTGAGGACAATGGTGGGTCCCCTGAAGGTCACAATGGGCCCTGGGGACAAAGGGGGGTCCGCAGAATGTCACAATGGGCACTGGGAACAAAGGGGGGGTCCCCATAGTGTCACAATGGGCCCAAGTGACAAGGAGGGTCCCAACGGTGCCACGATGGGTCCTGGGGACAAGGGCGTCCCCCAGATGTCACAATGGGCCCTGGGGACAATGGGGTTGCCCAGGATGTCACAATGGGCCCTGGGGACAATGGGAGTCCCCAAGGTGTCAGAACGAGCCCTGGGGTCAAAGTGGAATCCTGGAATGTCACAATGGCCCCCAGTGACAAAGAGGTTGCCAATGGTGCCACAATGGGCCCTGGGGACAAAAGGGGTCCCCAGGATTTCACAATAGCACTGGGGACAAAGGGGGGTCATGGGATGTCACAATGGGCCCTGGGGACAAGGGAGATCCCCATGGTGTCACAATAAGCCCTGGGGACAAAGTGGGGTCCTGGGATGTCACAATGGGCTCTGGGGACAAGGAGGGTCCCCAGGATGTCACAATGGGCCCTGGGGACAAAGGGGGGTCCTGGGATGTCACAATGGGCTCCAGTGACAAAGAGGGTCCTCATGGTGCCACAATGGGCCCTGGGGACAAAGGGGGGTCCCCTGAATGTCACAATGGGCCCTGGGGACAATGGGGGGTCCTGGGACGTCACAATGGGCCCTGGGGACAAGGGGGGGTCCCTAGGATGTCACAATGGGCCCTGGGGACAAAGAGGGGTCCCCTGAATGTCACAATGGGCCCTGGGGACAAGGTAGTGCAGTGGATGTCACAATGGGCCCTGGGGACAATGGGGGGTGTCCAGGATGTGAGAATGAGTCCTGAGGACAAGGGGGGGTCCCCGTGGTGTCACAATGGGTCCCCAGTGACAAGGAGGGGTCCCCATGGTGTCACAATAGGCCCTGGGGACAAAGTGGGGTCCAAGAATGTCACAATGGGCCCTGGGGACAAAAGGGGTTGCCATGGTGCCACAATGGGCCCTGGGGTCAAAGGGGGTCCCCATGGTGCTACAATGGGCCCTGGGGACAAAGGGGGGTCCTGGGATGTCACAATGGGCCCTGGGGACAAAGGGGGTGTCCCCATGGTGCCACAACAGGCCCTGGGAGCAAGGGGATGGCCAGGATGTCACAATGGGTCCTGGGGAAAATGGGGGGTGCCCAGGATGTCACAATGGACCCTGAGGACAAGCGGGGGTCTCCATGGTGTCACAATGGGCCCCAGTGACAAAGGCGATCCCCTGAATGTCACAATCGGTCCTGGGGACAATGGGGGGTCCTGGGACCTCACAATGGGCCCTGAGGACAATGGTGGGTCCCCTGAAGGTCACAATGGGCCCTGGGGACAAAGGGGGGTCCGCAGAATGTCACAATGGGCACTGGGGACAAAGGGGGGGTCCCCATAGTGTCACAATGGGCCCAAGTGACAAGGAGGGTCCCAACGGTGCCACGATGGGTCCTGGGGACAAGGGCGTCCCCCAGATGTCACAATGGGCCCTGGGGACAATGGGGTTGCCCAGGATGTCACAATGGGCCCTGGGGACAATGGGAGTCCCCAAGGTGTCAGAACAAGCCCTGGGGTCAAAGTGGAATCCTGGAATGTCACAATGGCCCCCAGTGACAAAGAGGTTGCCAATGCTGCCACAATGGGCCCTGGGGACAAAAGGGGTCCCCAGGATTTCACAATAGCACTGGGGACAAAGGGGGGTCATGGGATGTCACAATGGGCCCTGGGGACAAGGGAGATCCCCATGGTGTCACAATAAGCCCTGGGGACAAAGTGGGGTCCTGAGATGTCACAATGGGCTCTGGGGACAAGGAGGGTCCCCAGGATGTCACAATGGGCCCTGGGGACAAAGGGGGGTCCTGGGATGTCACAATGGGCTCCAGTGACAAAGAGGGTCCTCATGGTGCCACAATGGGCCCTGGGGACAAAGGGGGTCCCCTGGATGTCACAATGGGCTCTGGGGACAAGGAGGGTCCCCAGGATGTCACAATGGGCCCTGGGGACAAAGAGCGTCCCCAGCATGTCACAATGGGCCCTGGGGACAAAGGGGGTCCCCACGGTATCAGAATGGGCCCTGGGGACAAAGGGGGGTCCCCTGAATGTCACAATGGGCCCTGGGGACAATGGGGGGTCCTGGGACGTCACAATGGGCCCTGGGGACAAGGGGGGGTGCCCAGGATGTCACAATGGGCCCTGGGGAAAAAAAGGGGTCCCCTGAATGTCACAATGGGCCCTGGGGACAAGGGGGTGCAGAGGATGTCACAATGGGCCCTGGGGACAATGGGGGGTCCTGGGACATCACAATGGGCCCTGAGGACAAGGAGGGATCCCCAGGATGTCACAATGGGCCCTGGAGACAATGGGGGGTCCTGGGACATCACAATAGGCCCTGGGGACAAGGAGGGATCCCCAGGATGTCACAATGGGCCCTGGAGGCAATGGGGGGTCCTGGGACGTCACAATGGGCCCTGGGGACAAGGGTGGGTCCCCAGGATGTCACAATGGGCCTTGGGGACAAGGGGGTCCTGAGGATGTCACAATGGGCCCTGGGGACAATGGGGGGTCCGGGGATGTCACAATGGGCCCTAGGGACAATGTGGGGTCCCCAGGATGTCACAATGAAGTCTTGGGACAAAGGGGGTCCCCAGGATGTCACAATGGGGCCTGGAAACCAGGGGGGGTCCTGGGATGTCACAATGGGCCCCAGTGACAAAAGGGGTCCCTATGGTGCCACAATGGGCCCTGGGGACAAAGGGGGTCCCCTGGATGTCACAATGGACTCTGGGGACAAGGAGGGTCCCCAGGATGTCACAATGGGCCCTGGGGACAAAGGGGGTCCCCACGGTATCAGAATGGGCCCTGGGGACAAAGGGGTGTCCCCAGGATGTCACAATGGGCCCTGCGGACAAGGGTGGTACCCACGGTGTCACAATGGGCCCTGGGCACAAGGGGGGATCCCCATAGTGTCACAATGGGTCCTGGGGACAAGTGGGGTCTCCAGGATGTCACAATGGGCCCTGGGGACAATGTGGGGTCCCCTGAATGTCACAATGGGCCCTGGGGACAAGGGGGTGCCGAGGATGTCACAATGGGCCCTGGGGACAATGGGGGGTCCTGGGACCTCACAGTGGGCCCTGAGGACAATGGTGGGTCCCCTGAATGTCAAAATGGGCCCTGGGGACAAAGGGGGGTCCGCAGGATGTCACAATGGGCACTGGGGACAAAGGGGGTGTCCCCAGGATGTCACAGTGGGCCCTGGGGACAATGGCGGGTCCTGGGACGTCACAATGGGCCCTGGGGACAAGGGGGGGTCCCCTGGATGTCACAATGGGCCCTGGGGATAAGGAGGGATTCCCAGGATGTCACAATGGGCCCTGGGGACAAGGGGGGATTCCCAGGATGTCACAATGGGCCCTGGGGACAAGGGGGTGTCCCCAGGATGTCACAATGGGCCCTGCAGACAAGGGTGGTACCCACGGTGTCACAATGGGCACTGGGCACAAGGGGGGGTCCCTATAGTATCACAATGGGTCCTGGGGACAAGTGGGGTCCCCTGAAAGTCACAATGGGCCCTGGGGACAATGTGGGGTCCTGGGATGTCACAATGGGCCCCAGTGACAAACGGGGGCCCCTGAATGTCACAATGGGCCCTGGGGACAAGGGGGTGCAGAGGATGTCACAATGGGCCCTGGGGACAATGGGGGGTCCTGGGACATCACAATAGGCCCTGGGGACAAGGAGGGATCCCCAGGATGTCACAATGGGCCCTGGAGACAATGGGGGGTCATGGGACGTCACAATGGGCCCTGGGGACAAGGGTGGGTCCCCAGGATGTCACAATGGGCCTTGGGGACAAGGTGGTCCCGAGGATGTCACAATGGGCCCTGGGGACAATGGGGGGTCCTGGGATGTCACAATGGGCCCTGGGGACAATGTGGGGTCCCCAGGATGTCACAATGGGTACTGGAGACAAAGAGGGGGTCCCCATGGTGTCACAATGGGCCCAAGTGACAAGGAGGGTCCCCACAGTGCCACGATGGGTCCTGGGGACAAGGGCGTTCCCCAGATGTCACAGTGGGCCCTGGGGACAAAAGGGGTCCCCAGGATTTCACAATAGCACTGGGGATAAAGGGGGGTCATGGGATGTCACAATGGGCCCTGGGGACAAGGGAGATCCCCATGGTGTCACAATAAGCCCTGGGGACAAAGTGGGGTCCTGGGATGTCACAATGGGCCCCAGTGACAAACGGGGTCCCCATGGTGCCACAATGGGCCGTGGGGACAAATGGGGTCGCCAGGATGTCACAATGAACCCTGGGGACAAACGGTGGTCCTGGGACATTTCAATGGGCCCTGGGGACAAAGGGGGGACCCCAGGATGTCACAATGCGCCCTGGGGACAATGGGGGTCCTGGGACGTCACAATGGGCCCTGGGGACACAGAGGGGCCCTAGGACGTCACAATCAGCCCTGGGGACAAGGTGGGGTCCCCTGAGAGTCACAATGAGCCCTGGGAAGAGAGGGGGCTCCCACGGACATCACAATGGGCTCTGGGGACAATGTGGGGTCCTGGGATGTCACAAGTGGCCCTGGAGACAAGGGCGGGTCTCCAGGATGTCACAATGGGCCCTGGGAACAAGGGGGGGTACCCATAGTGTCACAATGGGTCCTGGGGAAAATGGGGTCCCCAGGATGTCACAATGGGCCCTGGGGACAATGTGGGGTCCTGGGATGTCACAATGGGCCCCAGTGACAAAGGTGGTCCCCTGAATGTTACAATGGGTCCTGAGGACAGTGGGGGGTCCTGGGATGTCACAATGGGCCCTGGGGACAAGGAGGGATCCCCAGGATGTCACAATGCGCCCTGGGGACAAGGGGGTTCCCCAGGATGTCACAATGGGCCCTGGGGACAACGGGGGGTCCTAAGACGTCACAATGGGCCCTGGGGCCAAGCAGGGATCCCCAGGATGTCACAATGGGCCCTGGGGACAAGGGGGGGTCCCCAGGATGTCACAATGGGCCCTGGGGACAACGGGGGGTCCTAAGACGTCACAATGGGCCCTGGGGCCAAGCAGGGATCCCCAGGATGTCACAATGGGCCCTGGACACAATGGGGGGTCCTGGGACGTCACAATGGGCCCCGTTGACAAGGGGGCATCCCCAGGATGTCAAAATGCGCCCTGGGGCCCAGGGGGGTCCTGCGATGTCACAATGGGCCCTGGGGACAAAGGGGGTCCCCTGGATGTCACAATGGACTCTGGGGACAAAGGGGATCCCCACGGTATCAGAATGGGCCCTGGGGAAAAAGGGGGGTCCTGGGATGTCACAATGAGCCCTGCGGACAAGGGTGGTACCCACGGTGTCACAATGGGCCCTGGGCACAAGGGGGGGTCCCCATAGTGTCACAATGGGTCCTGGGGACAAGTGGGGTCCCCAGGATGTGACAATGTGTCCTGGGGACAATGTGGGGTCCTGGGATGTCACAATGGGCCCCAGTGACAAAGGGGCCCCCTGAATGTAACAATGGGTCCTGGGAACAACCGGGGGTCCTGGGACGTCACAATGGGCCCTGGGGACAAGGAGGGATCCCCAGGATGTCACAATGGGCCCTGGGGACAATGGGGGGTCCTGGGACGTGACAATGGGCCCCAGTGACAAGGGGGGGTCCCCAGGATGTCACAGTGTGCCCTGGGTACAAAGAGGCGTCCCAGGAATGTCAAAATCGGCCCTGGGGACAAAGGGCGGTCCTCACGATATCACAATGGGCCCTGGGGACAAAGGGTGGTCGCCAGGATATCACAATGGGCTCTGGTGACAATGGGGTCCCCAGGATGTCACAATGGGCCCTGGGGACAAGTTGGGGTCCCCTGAATTTCACAATGGGCCCTGGGGACAAAGAGGGCTCCCCAGCATATCACAATGGGCCCTGGGGACAATGGGGGGTCCTGGGACGTCACAATGGGCCCTGGGGACAAGGGGGGGTCCCCAGGATGTCACAATGGGCTCTGGGGACAAGGAGGGTCCCCAGCATGTCACAATGGGCCCTGGGGACAAAGGGGGGGTCCCCTGAATATCACAATGGGCCTTGGGGACAATGGGGGGTCCTGGGATGTCACAATGAGCCCTGGGGACAAGGGTGGTACCCACGGTGTCACAATGGGCCCTGGGCAAAAGGGGGGGTCCCCATAGTGTCACAATGGACCCTGGGGATAAGGGGGTGCCGAGTATGTCACAATGGGCCCTGGGGACAATGGGGGGTCCTGGGACCTCACAATGGGCCCTGAGGACAATGGTGGGTCCCCTGAAGGTCACAATGGGCCCTGGGGACAAAGGGGGGTCCGCAGAATGTCACAATGGGCACTGGGGACAAAGGGGGGGTCCCCATAGTGTCACAATGGGCCCAAGTGACAAGGAGGGTCCCAACGGTGCCACGATGGGTCCTGGGGACAAGGGCGTCCCCCAGATGTCACAATGGGCCCTGGGGACAATGGGGTTGCCCAGGATGTCACAATGGGCCCTGGGGACAATGGGAGTCCCCAAGGTGTCAGAACGAGCCCTGGGGTCAAAGTGGAATCCTGGAATGTCACAATGGCCCCCAGTGACAAAGGGGTTCCCCATGGTGCCACAATGGGCCCTGGGGACAAAAGGGGTCCCCAGGATTTCACAATAGCACTGGGGATAAAGGGGGGTCATGGGATGTCACAATGGGCCCTGGGGACAAGGGAGATCCCCATGGTGTCACAATAAGCCCTGGGGACAAAGTGGGGTCCTGGGATGTCACAATGGGCCCCAGTGACAAACGGGGTCTCCATGGTGCCACAATGGGCCGTGGGGACAAATGGGGTCCCCAGGATGTCACAATGAACCCTGGGGACAAAGGGTGGTCCTGGGACATTTCAACGGGCCCTGGGGACAAGGGGGGGACCCCAGGATGTCACAATGGGCCCTGGGGACAAAGGGGGGTCCCCATGGTTTCACAATGGGCCCTGGGGACAAGGGGGTCCCCCAGATATCGCAATGGGCCCTGGGGACAAAGTAAGTTCCTGGGCTGTCACAGTGGACCATGAGGACAAGGTGGGTCCCCCGGATGTCACAATGGGCCCTTGGGACCAGGGTGGGTCCTGGGATGTCACAATGGGCCCCAGTGACAAAGAGGGTCCTCATGGTGCCACAATGGGCCCTGGGGACAAAAGGGGTCCCCTGGATGTCACAATGGGCTCTGGGGACAAAGGGGGGTGTCGACGGTGTCAAAATGGGCACTGGGGATAAAGTGCGTCCCCAGGATGTCACCATGGGCCCTGGGGACAACAGGGGGTCCTGGGATGTCACAATGAGCCCTGCGGACAAGGGGGGTACCCACGGTGTCACAATGGGCCCTGGACACAAGGGGGGGTCCGCATAGTGTCACAATGGTTCCTGGGGACAAGTGGGGTCCCCAGGATGTCACAATAGGTCCTGGGGACAATGTGGGGTCCCCTGAATGTCACAATGGGCCCTGGGGACAATGTGGGGTCCCAGGATGTCACAATGGGCCCCCGTGACAAACGGGGGCCCCTGAATGTCACAATGGGCCCTGGGGACAATGGGGGGTCCTGGGACGTCACAATGGGTCCTGGGGACAAGGAGGGATCCCCAGGATGTCACAATGGGCCCTGGGGACAATGGCGGGTCCTGGGACGTCACAATGGGCCCTGGGGACAAGGGGGGGTCCCCAGGATGTCACAATGGGCCCTGGGGACAAAGAGGGGTCCCCTGAATGTCACAATGGGCCCTGGGCACAAGGGGGTGCCGAGGATGTCACAATGGGCCCTGGGGACAATGGAGGGTCCTCGGACCTCACAATGGGCCCTGAGGACAATGGTGGGTCCCCTGAATGTCACAATGGGCCCAGGGGACAAACGGGGGTCCGCAGGATGTCACAATGGGCACTGGGGACAAAGGGGGGCGTCCCCATGGTGTCACAATGGGCTCAAGTGACAAGGAGGGTCCCCACGGTGCCACGATGGGTCCTGGGGACAAGGGCGTCCCCCAGATGTCACAATGGGCCCTGGGGACAATGGGGTTGCCCAGGATGTCACAATGGGCCCTGGGGACAATGGGAGTCCCCAAGGTGACAGAACGAGCCCTGGGGACAAAGTGGAATCCTGGAATGTCACAATGGCCCCCAGTGACAAAGGGGTTCCCCATGGTGTCATAATGGGCCCTGGGGACAAAAGGGGTCCCCAGGATTTCACAATAGCACTGGGGACAAAGGGGGGTCATGGGATGTCACAATGGGCCCTGGGGACAAGGGAGATCCCCATGGTGTCACAATAAGCCCTGGGGACAAAGTGGGGTCCTGGGATGTCACAATGGGCTCTGGGGACAAGGAGGGTCCCCAGGATGTCACAATGGGCCCTGGGGACAAAGGGGGGTCTTGGGATGTCACAATGGGCTCCAGTGACAAAGAGGGTCCTCATGGTGCCACAATGGGCCCTGGGGACAAAGGGGGTCCCCTGGATGTCACAATGGGCTCTGGGGACAAGGAGGGTCCCCAGGATGTCACAATGGGCCCTGGGGACAAAGAGCGTCCCCAGCATGTCACAATGGGCCCTGGGGACAATGGGGGGTCCTGGGACGTCACAATGGGCTCTTGGGACAAGGGGGGGTCCCTAGGATGTCACAATGGGCCCTGGGGACAAAGAGGGGTCCCCTGAATGTCACAATGGGCCCTGGGGACAAGGTAGTGCAGTGGATGTCACAATGGGCCCTGGGGACAATGGGGGGTGTCCCGGATGTGAGAATGAGTCCTGAGGACAAGGGGGGGTCCCCAGGATGTCACAATGGGTCCCCAAGTGACAAGGAGGGGTCCCCATGGTGTCACAATAGGCCCTGGGGACAAAGTGGGGTCCAAGAATGTCACAATGGGCCCTGGGGACAAAAGGGGTTGCCATGGTGCCACAATGGGCCCTGGGGTCAAAGGGGGTCCCCATGGTGCTACAATGGGCCCTGGGGACAAAGGGGGGTCCTGGGATGTCACAATGGGCCCTGGGGACAAAGGGGGTGTCCCCATGGTGCCACAACAGGCCCTGGGAGCAAGGGGATGGCCAGGATGTCACAATGGGTCCTGGGGAAAATGGGGGGTGCCCAGGATGTCACAATGGACCCTGAGGACAAGCGGGGGTCTCCATGGTGTCACAATGGGCCCCAGTGACAAAGGCGATCCCCTGAATGTCACAATCGGTCCTGGGGACAATGGGGGGTCCTGGGACCTCACAATGGGCCCTGAGGACAATGGTGGGTCCCCTGAAGGTCACAATGGGCCCTGGGGACAAAGGGGGGTCCGCAGAATGTCACAATGGGCACTGGGGACAAAGGGGGGGTCCCCATAGTGTCACAATGGGCCCAAGTGACAAGGAGGGTCCCCACGGTGCCACGATGGGTCCTGGGGACAAGGGCGACCCCCAGATGTCACAATGGGCCCTGGGGACAATGGGGTTGCCCAGGATGTCACAATGGGCCCTGGGGACAATGGGAGTCCCCAAGGTGTCAGAACGAGCCCTGGGGTCAAAGTGGAATCCTGGAATGTCACAATGGCCCCCAGTGACAAAGAGGTTGCCAATGGTGCCACAATGGGCCCTGGGGACAAAAGGGGTCCCCAGGATTTCACAATAGCACTGGGGACAAAGGGGGGTCATGGGATGTCACAATGGGCCCTGGGGACAAGGGAGATCCCCATGGTGTCACAATAAGCCCTGGGGACAAAGTGGGGTCCTGGGATGTCACAATGGGCTCTGGGGACAAGGAGGGTCCCCAGGATGTCACAATGGGCCCTGGGGACAAAGGGGGGTCCTGGGATGTCACAATGGGCTCCAGTGACAAAGAGGGTCCTCATGGTGCCACAATGGGCCCTGGGGACAAAGGGGGTCCCCTGGATGTCACAATGGGCTCTGGGGACAAGGAGGGTCCCCAGGATGCCACAATGGGCCCTGGGGACAAAGAGCGTCCCCAGCATGTCACAATGAGCCCTGGGGACAAAGGGGGTCCCCACGGTATCAGAATGGGCCCTGGGGACAAAGGGGGGTCCCCTGAATGTCACAATGGGCCCTGGGGACAATGGGGGGTCCTGGGACGTCACAATGGGCCCTGGGGACAAGGGGGGGTCCCCAGGATGTCACAATGGGCCCTGGGGAAAAAGAGGGGTCCCCTGAATGTCACAATGGGCCCTGGGAACAAGGGGGTGCAGAGGATGTCACAATGGGCCCTGGGGACAATGGGGGGTCCTGGGACATCACAATGGGGCCTGAGGACAAGGAGGGATCCCCAGGATGTCACAATGGGCCCTGGGGACAATGGGGGGTCTTGGGACGTCACAATGGGCCCTGGGGATAAGGGGGGGTCCCCAGGATGTCACAATGGGCCCTGGGGACAAGGGGGTGCCGAGGATATCACAATGGGCCCTGGGGACAATGGGGGGTCCTGGGACGTCACAATGGGCCCTGGGGACAAGGGGGGTCCCCAGGATCTCACAATGGGCCCTGGGGACAAAGAGGAGTCCCCTGAATGTCACAATGGGCCCTGGGGACAAGGGGGTGCAGAGGATGTCACAATGGGCCCTGGGGACAATGGGGGGTCCTGGGACATCACAATAGGCCCTGGGGACAAGGAGGGATCACCAGGATGTCACAATGGGCCCTGGAGACAATGGGGGGTCCTGGGACGTCACAATGGGCCCTGGGGACAAGGGTGGGTCCCCAGGATGTCACAATGGGCCTTAGGGACAAGGGGGTCCCGAGGATGACACAATGGGCCCTAAGGACAATGTGGGGTCCCCAGGATGTCACAATGAAGTCTTGGGACAAAGGGGGTCCCCAGGATGTCACAATGGGGCCTGGAAACCAGGGGGGGTCCTGGGATGTCACAATGGGTCCCAGTGACAAAAGGGGTCCCTATGGTGCCACAATGGGCCCTGGGGACAAAGGAGGTCCCCTGGATGTCAGAATGGACTCTGGGGACAAGGAGGGTCCCCAGGATGTCACAATGGGCCCTGGGGACAAAGGGGGTCCCCACGGTATCAGAATGGGCCCTGGGGACAAGGGGGTGTCCCCAGGATGTCACAATGGGCCCTGGGGACAAGGGTGGTACCCACGGTGTCACAATGGGCCCTGGGCACAAGGGGGGGTCCCCATAGTGTCACAATGGGTCCTGGGGACAAGTGGGGTCCCCAGGATGTCACAATGGGCCCTGGGGACAATGTGGGGTCCCCTGAATGTCACAATGGGCCCTGGGGACAAGGGGGTGCCGAGGATGTCACAATGGGCCCTGGGGACAATGGGGGGTCCTTGGACCTCACAGTGGGCCCTGAGGACAATGGTGGGTCCCCTGAATATCAAAATGGGCCCTGGGGACAAAGGGGGGTCCGCAGGATGTCACAATGAGCACTGGGGACAAAGGGGGTGTCCCCAGGATGTCACAGTGGGCCCTGGGGACAATGGCGGGTCCTGGGACGTCACAATGGGCCCTGGGGACAAGGGGGGGTCCCCTGGATGTCACAATGGGCCCTGGGGACAAGGGGGGATTCCCAGGATGTCACAATGGGCCCTGGGGACAAGGGGGTGTCCCCAGGATGTCACAATGGGCCCTGCGGACAAGGGTGGTACCCACGGTGTCACAATGGGCACTGGGCACAAGGGGGGGTCCCTATAGTATCACAATGGGTCCTGGGGACAAGTGGGGTCCCCTGAAAGTCACAATAGGCCCTGGGGACAATGTGGGGTCCTGGGATGTCACAATGGGCCCCAGTGACAAACGGGGGCCCCTGAATGTCACAATGGGCCCTGGGGACAAGGGGGTGCAGAGGATGTCACAATGGGCCCTGGGGACAATGGGGGGTCCTGGGACATCACAATAGGCCCTGGGGACAAGGAGGGATCCCCAGAATGTCACAATGGGCCCTGGAGACAATGGAGGGTCATGGGACGTCACAATGGGCCCTGGGGACAAGGGTGGGTCCCCAGGATGTCACAATGGGCCTTGGGGACAAGGTGGTCCCGAGGATGTCACAATGGGCCCTGGGGACAATGGGGGGTCCTGGGATGTCACAATGGGCCCTAGGGACAATGTGGGGTCCCCAGGATGTCACAATGAAGTCTTGGGACAAAGGGGGTCCCCAGGATGTCACAATGGGGCCTGGAAACCAGGGGGGGTCCTGGGATGTCACAATGGGCCCCAGTGACAAAAGGGGTCCCTATGGTGCCACAATGGGCTCTGGGGACAAAGGGGGTCCCCTGGATGTCACAATGGACTCTGGGGATAAGGAGGGTCCCCAAGATGTCACAATGGGCCCTGGGGACAAAGGGGGTCCCCACAGTATCAGAATGGGCCCTGAGGACAAGGGGGTGTCCCCAGGATGTCACAATGGGCCCTGCGGACAAGGGTGGTACCCACGGTGTCGCAATGGGCCCTGGGCACAAGGGGGGGTCCCCATAGTGTCACAATGGGTCCTGGGGACAAGTGGGGTCCCCAGGATGTCACAATGGGCCCTGGGGACAATGTGGGGTCCCCTGAATGTCACAATGGGCCCTGGGGACAAGGGGGTGCCGAGGATGTCACAATGGGCCCTGGGGACAATGGGGGGTCCTTGGACCTCACAGTGAGCCCTGAGGACAATGGTGGGTCCCCTGAATGTCAAAATGGGCCCTGGGGACAAAGGGGGGTCCGCAGGATGTCACAATGGGCACTGGGGACAAAGGGGGTGTCCCCAGGATGTCACAGTGGGCCCTGGGGACAATGGCGGGTCCTGGGACGTCACAATGGGCCCTGGGGACAAGGGGGGGTCCCCTGGATGTCACAATGGGCCCTGGGGACAAGGGGGGATTCCCAGGATGTCACAATGGGCCCTGGGGACAAGGGGGTATCCCCAGGATGTCACAATGGGCCCTGCGGACAAGGGTGGTACCCACGGTGTCACAATGGGCACTGGGCACAAGGGGGGGTCCCTATAGTATCACAATGGGTCCTGGGGACAAGTGGGGTCCCCTGAAAGTCACAATGGGCCCTGGGGACAATGTGGGGTCCTGGGATGTCACAATGGGCCCCAGTGACAAACGGGGGCCCCTGAATGTCACAATGGGTACTGGAGACAAAGAGGGGGTCCCCATGGTGTCACAATGGGCCCAAGTGACAAGGAGGGTCCCCACAGTGCCACGATGGGTCCTGGGGACAAGGGCGTTCCCCAGATGTCACAGTGGGCCCTGGGGACAAAAGGGGTCCCCAGGATTTCACAATAGCACTGGGGATAAAGGGGGGTCATGGGATGTCACAATGGGCCCTGGGGACAAGGGAGATCCCCATGGTGTCACAATAAGCCCTGGGGACAAAGTGGGGTCCTGAGATGTCACAATGGGCCCCAGTGACAAAGGTGGTCCCCTGAATGTTACAATGGGTCCTGAGGACAGTGGGGGGTCCTGGGACGTCACAATGGGCCCTGGGGACAAGGAGGGATCCCCAGGATGTCACAATGGGCCCTGGGGACAAGGGGGGGTCCCCAGGATGTCACAATGGGCCCTGGGGACAACGGGGAGTCCTAAGACGTCACAATGGGCCCTGGGGCCAAGCAGGGATCCCCAGGATGTCACAATGGGCCCTGGGGACAAGGGGGGGTCCCCAGGATGTCACAATGGGCCCTGGGGACAACGGGGGGTCCTAAGACGTCACAATGTGCCCTGGGGCCAAGCAGGGATCCCCAGGATGTCACAATGGGCCCTGGACACAATGGGGGGTCCTGGGACGTCACAATGGGCCCCGTTGACAAGGGGGCATCCCCAGGATGTCAAAATGCGCCCTGGGGCCCAGGGGGGTCCTGCGATGTCACAATGGGCCCTGGGGACAAAGGGGATCCCCTGGATGTCACAATGGACTCTGGGGACAAAGGGGATCCCCACGGTATCAGAATGGGCCCTGGGGAAAAAGGGGGGTCCTGGGATGTCACAATGAGCCCTGCGGACAAGGGTGGTACCCACGGTGTCACAATGGGCCCTGGGCACAAGGGGGGGTCCCCATAGTGTCACAATGGGTCCAGGGGACAAGTGGGGTCCCCAGGATGTGACAATGTGTCCTGGGGACAATGTGGGGTCCTGGGATGTCACAATGGGCCC
Source organism: Patagioenas fasciata (assembly GCF_037038585.1). Taxonomy (NCBI): domain Eukaryota; kingdom Metazoa; phylum Chordata; class Aves; order Columbiformes; family Columbidae; genus Patagioenas; species Patagioenas fasciata. The sequence goes on from NW_027288644.1 coordinate 442,045, forward strand.
CAGTGACAAAGGGGCCCCCTGAATGTCACAATGGGTCCTGGGAACAATCGGGGGTCCTGGGACGTCACAATGGGCCCTGGGGACAAGGAGGGATCCCCAGGATGTCACAATGGGCCCTGGGGACAATGGGGGGTCCTGGGACGTGACAATGGGCCCCAGTGACAAGGGGGGGTCCCCAGGATGTCACAGTGTGCCCTGGGTACAAAGAGGCGTCCCCGGAATGTCAAAATCGGCCCTGGGGACAAAGGGCGGTCCTCACGATATCACAATGGGCCCTGGGGACAAAGGGTGGTCGCCAGGATATCACAATGGGCTCTGGTGACAATGGGGTCCCCAGGATGTCACAATGGGCCCTGGGGACAAGTTGGGGTCCCCTGAATTTCACAATGGGCCCTGGGGACAAAGAGGGCTCCCCAGCATATCACAATGGGCCCTGGGGACAATGGGGGGTCCTGGGACGTCACAATGGGCCCTGGGGACAAGGGGGGGTCCCCAGGATGTCACAATGGGCTCTGGGGACAAGGAGGGTCCCCAGCATGTCACAATGAGCCCTGGGGACAAAGGGGGGGTCCCCAGGATGTCACAATGTGCGCTGGGGACAAAGAGAGTCCCCAGCATGTCACAATGGGCCCTGGGGACAAAGGGGGTCCCCACGGTATCAGAATGGGTCCTGGGGACAAGTGGAGTCCCCTGAAAGTCACAATGGGCCCTGGGGAGAAAGGGGGGTCCTGGGATGTCACAATGGGCCCTGGGGACAAAGGCGGTGTCCCCATGGTGCCACAATGGGCCCTGGGAGCAAGGGGGTGGCCAGGATGTCACAATGGACGATGAGGACAAGCGGGGGTCTCCATGGTGTCACAATGGGCCCCAGTGACAAAGGGGGTCCCCTGAATGTCACAATAGGTCCTGGGGACAATGGGGGGTCCTGGGACGCAACAATGGGCCCTGGGGAAAAGGAGGGATCCCCAGGATGTCACAATGGGCCCTGGGGACAATGGGGGGTCCTGGGACGTCACAATGGGCCCTGGGGACAAGGGGGAGTCCCCAGGATGTCACAATGGGCCCTGGGGACAAGGGGGGGTTCCCAGGATGTCACAATGGGCCCTGGGGACAAAGGGGGGTCCACTGAATGTCACAATGGGCCCTGGGGACAAGGGGGTGCAGAGGATGTCACAATGGGCCCTGGGGACAATGGGGGGTCTTGGGACATCACAATGGGCCCTGGAGACAAGGAGGGATCCCCAGGATGTCACAATGGGCCCTGGGGACAATGGGGGGTCCTGGGACGTCACAATGGGCCCTGGGGACAAGGGGGGGTCCCCAGGATGTCACAATGGGCCCTGGGGACAAGGGCGTGCCGAGGATGTCACAATGGGCCCTGGAGACAATGGGGGGTCCTGGGATGTCACAATGGGCCCTGGGGACAAGGGGGGGTCCCCAGGAAGTCACAATGGGCCTTGGGAACAAGGGGGTCCCCCAGATATCACAATGGGCCCTGGGGACAATGTAAGGTCCTGGCCTGTCACAATGGACCCTGAGGACAAGGGAGGACCCCAGGATGTCACAATGAAGTCTTGGGACAAAGGGGGTCCCCAGGATGTCACAATGGGCCCTGGGGACAAAGGGGGTCCCCACGGTGTCAGAATGGGCCCTGGGGACAAGGGGGGTCCCCTGAATATCACAATGGGCCATGGGGACAATGGGGGGTCCTGGGATGTCACAATGAGCCCTGGGGACAAGGGTGGTACCCACGGTGTCACAATGGGCCCTGGGCAAAAGGGGGGGTCCCCATAGTGTCACAATGGACCCTGGGGACAAAGGGGTGCCGAGTATGTCACAATGGGCCCTGGGGACAATGGGGGGTCCTGGGACCTCACAATGGGCCCTGAGGACAATGGTGGGTCCCCTGAATGTCATAATGGGCCCTGGGGACAAAGGGGGGTCCGCAGGATGTCACAATGGGCACTGGGGATAAAGGGGGGGTCCCCAAGGTGTCACAATGGGCCCAAGTGACAAGGAGGGTCCCCACGGTGCCACGATGGGTCCTGGGGACAAGGGCGTCCCCCAGATGTCACAATGGGCCCTGGGGACAATGGGGTTGCCCAGGATGTCACAATGGGCCCTGGGGACAATGGGAGTCCCCAAGGTGTCAGAACGAGCCCTGGGGACAAAGTGGAATCCTGGGATGTCACAATGACCCCCAGTGACAAAGGGGTTCCCCATGGTGCCACAATGGGCCCTGGGGACAAAAGGGGTCCCCAGGATTTCACAATAGCACTGGGGATAAAGGGGGGTCATGGGATGTCACAATGGGCCCTGGGGACAAGGGAGATCCCCATGGTGTCACAATAAGCCCTGGGGACAAAGTGGGGTCCTGGGATGTCACAATGGGCCCCAGTGACAAACGGGGTCTCCATGGTGCCACAATGGGCCGTGGGGACAAATGGGGTCCCCAGGATGTCACAATGAACCCTGGGGACAAAGGGTGGTCCTGGGACATTTCAACGGGCCCTCGGGACCAGGTGGGTCCTGGGATGTCACAATGGGCCCCGGTGACAAAGAGGGTCCTCATGGTGCCACAATGGGCCCTGGGGACAAAGGGGGTCCCCTGGATGTCACAATGGGCTCTGGGGACAAAGGGGGGTGTCGACGGTGTCAAAATGGGCACTGGGGACAAAGGGCGTCCCCAGGATGTCACCATGGGCCCTGGGGACAATAGGGGGTCCTGGGATGTCACAATGAGCCCTGCGGACAAGGGTGGTACCCACGGTGTCACAATGGGCACTGGGCACAAGGGGGGGTCCCTATAGTATCACAATGGGTCCTGGGGACAAGTGGGGTCCCCTGAAAGTCACAATAGGCCCTGGGGACAATGTGGGGTCCTGGGATGTCACAATGGGCCCCAGTGACAAACGGGGGCCCCTGAATGTCACAATGGGCCCTGGGGACAAGGGGGTGCAGAGGATGTCACAATGGGCCCTGGGGACAATGGGGGGTCCTGGGACATCACAATAGGCCCTGGGGACAAGGAGGGATCCCCAGAATGTCACAATGGGCCCTGGAGACAATGGAGGGTCATGGGACGTCACAATGGGCCCTGGGGACAAGGGTGGGTCCCCAGGATGTCACAATGGGCCTTGGGGACAAGGTGGTCCCGAGGATGTCACAATGGGCCCTGGGGACAATGGGGGGTCCTGGGATGTCACAATGGGCCCTAGGGACAATGTGGGGTCCCCAGGATGTCACAATGAAGTCTTGGGACAAAGGGGGTCCCCAGGATGTCACAATGGGGCCTGGAAACCAGGGGGGGTCCTGGGATGTCACAATGGGCCCCAGTGACAAAAGGGGTCCCTATGGTGCCACAATGGGCTCTGGGGACAAAGGGGGTCCCCTGGATGTCACAATGGACTCTGGGGATAAGGAGGGTCCCCAAGATGTCACAATGGGCCCTGGGGACAAAGGGGGTCCCCACAGTATCAGAATGGGCCCTGAGGACAAGGGGGTGTCCCCAGGATGTCACAATGGGCCCTGCGGACAAGGGTGGTACCCACGGTGTCGCAATGGGCCCTGGGCACAAGGGGGGGTCCCCATAGTGTCACAATGGGTCCTGGGGACAAGTGGGGTCCCCAGGATGTCACAATGGGCCCTGGGGACAATGTGGGGTCCCCTGAATGTCACAATGGGCCCTGGGGACAAGGGGGTGCCGAGGATGTCACAATGGGCCCTGGGGACAATGGGGGGTCCTTGGACCTCACAGTGAGCCCTGAGGACAATGGTGGGTCCCCTGAATGTCAAAATGGGCCCTGGGGACAAAGGGGGGTCCGCAGGATGTCACAATGGGCACTGGGGACAAAGGGGGTGTCCCCAGGATGTCACAGTGGGCCCTGGGGACAATGGCGGGTCCTGGGACGTCACAATGGGCCCTGGGGACAAGGGGGGGTCCCCTGGATGTCACAATGGGCCCTGGGGACAAGGGGGGATTCCCAGGATGTCACAATGGGCCCTGGGGACAAGGGGGTATCCCCAGGATGTCACAATGGGCCCTGCGGACAAGGGTGGTACCCACGGTGTCACAATGGGCACTGGGCACAAGGGGGGGTCCCTATAGTATCACAATGGGTCCTGGGGACAAGTGGGGTCCCCTGAAAGTCACAATGGGCCCTGGGGACAATGTGGGGTCCTGGGATGTCACAATGGGCCCCAGTGACAAACGGGGGCCCCTGAATGTCACAATGGGTACTGGAGACAAAGAGGGGGTCCCCATGGTGTCACAATGGGCCCAAGTGACAAGGAGGGTCCCCACAGTGCCACGATGGGTCCTGGGGACAAGGGCGTTCCCCAGATGTCACAGTGGGCCCTGGGGACAAAAGGGGTCCCCAGGATTTCACAATAGCACTGGGGATAAAGGGGGGTCATGGGATGTCACAATGGGCCCTGGGGACAAGGGAGATCCCCATGGTGTCACAATAAGCCCTGGGGACAAAGTGGGGTCCTGAGATGTCACAATGGGCCCCAGTGACAAAGGTGGTCCCCTGAATGTTACAATGGGTCCTGAGGACAGTGGGGGGTCCTGGGACGTCACAATGGGCCCTGGGGACAAGGAGGGATCCCCAGGATGTCACAATGGGCCCTGGGGACAAGGGGGGGTCCCCAGGATGTCACAATGGGCCCTGGGGACAACGGGGAGTCCTAAGACGTCACAATGGGCCCTGGGGCCAAGCAGGGATCCCCAGGATGTCACAATGGGCCCTGGGGACAAGGGGGGGTCCCCAGGATGTCACAATGGGCCCTGGGGACAACGGGGGGTCCTAAGACGTCACAATGTGCCCTGGGGCCAAGCAGGGATCCCCAGGATGTCACAATGGGCCCTGGACACAATGGGGGGTCCTGGGACGTCACAATGGGCCCCGTTGACAAGGGGGCATCCCCAGGATGTCAAAATGCGCCCTGGGGCCCAGGGGGGTCCTGCGATGTCACAATGGGCCCTGGGGACAAAGGGGATCCCCTGGATGTCACAATGGACTCTGGGGACAAAGGGGATCCCCACGGTATCAGAATGGGCCCTGGGGAAAAAGGGGGGTCCTGGGATGTCACAATGAGCCCTGCGGACAAGGGTGGTACCCACGGTGTCACAATGGGCCCTGGGCACAAGGGGGGGTCCCCATAGTGTCACAATGGGTCCAGGGGACAAGTGGGGTCCCCAGGATGTGACAATGTGTCCTGGGGACAATGTGGGGTCCTGGGATGTCACAATGGGCCCCAGTGACAAAGGGGCCCCCTGAATGTCACAATGGGTCCTGGGAACAATCGGGGGTCCTGGGACGTCACAATGGGCCCTGGGGACAAGGAGGGATCCCCAGGATGTCACAATGGGCCCTGGGGACAATGGGGGGTCCTGGGACGTGACAATGGGCCCCAGTGACAAGGGGGGGTCCCCAGGATGTCACAGTGTGCCCTGGGTACAAAGAGGCGTCCCCGGAATGTCAAAATCGGCCCTGGGGACAAAGGGCGGTCCTCACGATATCACAATGGGCCCTGGGGACAAAGGGTGGTCGCCAGGATATCACAATGGGCTCTGGTGACAATGGGGTCCCCAGGATGTCACAATGGGCCCTGGGGACAAGTTGGGGTCCCCTGAATTTCACAATGGGCCCTGGGGACAAAGAGGGCTCCCCAGCATATCACAATGGGCCCTGGGGACAATGGGGGGTCCTGGGACGTCACAATGGGCCCTGGGGACAAGGGGGGGTCCCCAGGATGTCACAATGGGCTCTGGGGACAAGGAGGGTCCCCAGCATGTCACAATGAGCCCTGGGGACAAAGGGGGGGTCCCCAGGATGTCACAATGTGCGCTGGGGACAAAGAGAGTCCCCAGCATGTCACAATGGGCCCTGGGGACAAAGGGGGTCCCCACGGTATCAGAATGGGTCCTGGGGACAAGTGGAGTCCCCTGAAAGTCACAATGGGCCCTGGGGAGAAAGGGGGGTCCTGGGATGTCACAATGGGCCCTGGGGACAAAGGCGGTGTCCCCATGGTGCCACAATGGGCCCTGGGAGCAAGGGGGTGGCCAGGATGTCACAATGGACGATGAGGACAAGCGGGGGTCTCCATGGTGTCACAATGGGCCCCAGTGACAAAGGGGGTCCCCTGAATGTCACAATAGGTCCTGGGGACAATGGGGGGTCCTGGGACGCAACAATGGGCCCTGGGGAAAAGGAGGGATCCCCAGGATGTCACAATGGGCCCTGGGGACAATGGGGGGTCCTGGGACGTCACAATGGGCCCTGGGGACAAGGGGGAGTCCCCAGGATGTCACAATGGGCCCTGGGGACAAGGGGGGGTTCCCAGGATGTCACAATGGGCCCTGGGGACAAAGGGGGGTCCACTGAATGTCACAATGGGCCCTGGGGACAAGGGGGTGCAGAGGATGTCACAATGGGCCCTGGGGACAATGGGGGGTCTTGGGACATCACAATGGGCCCTGGAGACAAGGAGGGATCCCCAGGATGTCACAATGGGCCCTGGGGACAATGGGGGGTCCTGGGACGTCACAATGGGCCCTGGGGACAAGGGGGGGTCCCCAGGATGTCACAATGGGCCCTGGGGACAAGGGCGTGCCGAGGATGTCACAATGGGCCCTGGAGACAATGGGGGGTCCTGGGATGTCACAATGGGCCCTGGGGACAAGGGGGGGTCCCCAGGAAGTCACAATGGGCCTTGGGAACAAGGGGGTCCCCCAGATATCACAATGGGCCCTGGGGACAATGTAAGGTCCTGGCCTGTCACAATGGACCCTGAGGACAAGGGAGGACCCCAGGATGTCACAATGAAGTCTTGGGACAAAGGGGGTCCCCAGGATGTCACAATGGGCCCTGGGGACAAAGGGGGTCCCCACGGTGTCAGAATGGGCCCTGGGGACAAGGGGGGTCCCCTGAATATCACAATGGGCCATGGGGACAATGGGGGGTCCTGGGATGTCACAATGAGCCCTGGGGACAAGGGTGGTACCCACGGTGTCACAATGGGCCCTGGGCAAAAGGGGGGGTCCCCATAGTGTCACAATGGACCCTGGGGACAAAGGGGTGCCGAGTATGTCACAATGGGCCCTGGGGACAATGGGGGGTCCTGGGACCTCACAATGGGCCCTGAGGACAATGGTGGGTCCCCTGAATGTCATAATGGGCCCTGGGGACAAAGGGGGGTCCGCAGGATGTCACAATGGGCACTGGGGATAAAGGGGGGGTCCCCAAGGTGTCACAATGGGCCCAAGTGACAAGGAGGGTCCCCACGGTGCCACGATGGGTCCTGGGGACAAGGGCGTCCCCCAGATGTCACAATGGGCCCTGGGGACAATGGGGTTGCCCAGGATGTCACAATGGGCCCTGGGGACAATGGGAGTCCCCAAGGTGTCAGAACGAGCCCTGGGGACAAAGTGGAATCCTGGGATGTCACAATGACCCCCAGTGACAAAGGGGTTCCCCATGGTGCCACAATGGGCCCTGGGGACAAAAGGGGTCCCCAGGATTTCACAATAGCACTGGGGATAAAGGGGGGTCATGGGATGTCACAATGGGCCCTGGGGACAAGGGAGATCCCCATGGTGTCACAATAAGCCCTGGGGACAAAGTGGGGTCCTGGGATGTCACAATGGGCCCCAGTGACAAACGGGGTCTCCATGGTGCCACAATGGGCCGTGGGGACAAATGGGGTCCCCAGGATGTCACAATGAACCCTGGGGACAAAGGGTGGTCCTGGGACATTTCAACGGGCCCTCGGGACCAGGTGGGTCCTGGGATGTCACAATGGGCCCCGGTGACAAAGAGGGTCCTCATGGTGCCACAATGGGCCCTGGGGACAAAGGGGGTCCCCTGGATGTCACAATGGGCTCTGGGGACAAAGGGGGGTGTCGACGGTGTCAAAATGGGCACTGGGGACAAAGGGCGTCCCCAGGATGTCACCATGGGCCCTGGGGACAATAGGGGGTCCTGGGATGTCACAATGAGCCCTGCGGACAAGGGGGGTACCCACGGTGTCACAATGGGCCCTAGACACAAGGGGGGGTCCGCATAGTGTCACAATGGGTCCTGGGGACAAGTGGGGTCCCCAGGATGTCACAATAGGTCCTGGGGACAATGTGGGGTCCCCTGAATGTCACAATGGGCCCTGGGGACAATGTGGGGTCCTGGGATGTCACAATGGGCCCCCGTGACAAACGGGGGCCCCTGAATGTCACAATGGGCCCTGGGGACAATGGGGGGTCCTGGGACGTCACAATGGGTCCTGGGGACAAAGAGGGATCCCCAGGATGTCACAATGGGCCCTGGGGACAATGGCGGGTCCTGGGACGTCACAATGGGCCCTGGGGACAAGGGGGGGTCCCCAGGATGTCACAATGGGCCCTGGGGACAAAGAGGGGTCCCCTGAATGTCACAATGGGCCCTGGGCACAAGGGGGTGCCGAGGATGTCACAATGGGCCCTGGGGACAATGGAGGGTCCTGGGACCTCACAATGGGCCCTGAGGACAATGGTGGGTCCCCTGAATGTCACAATGGGCCCTGGGGACAAAGAGGGGTTGCCCAGGATGTCACAATGGGCACTGGGGACAAAGGGGGGCGTCCCCATGGTGTCACAATGGGCTCAAGTGACAAGGAGGGTCCCCACGGTGCCACGATGGGTCCTGGGGACAAGGGCGTCCCCCAGATGTCACAATGGGCCCTGGGGACAATGGGGTTGCCCAGGATGTCACAATAGGCCCTGGGGACAATGGGAGTCCCCAAGGTGTCAGAACGAGCCCTGGGGACAAAGTGGAATCCTGGAATGTCACAATGGCCCCCAGTGACAAAGGGGTTCCCCATGGTGTCATAATGGGCCCTGGGGACAAAAGGGGTCCCCAGGATTTCACAATAGCACTGGGGACAAAGGGGGGTCCTGGGATGTCACAATGGGCTCCAGTGACAAAGAGGGTCCTCATGGTGCCACAATGGGCCCTGGGGACAAAGGGGGTCCCCTGGATGTCACAATGGGCTCTGGGGACAAGGAGGGTCCCCAGGATGTCACAATGGGCCCTGGGGACAAAGGGGGTCCCCACGGTATCAGAATGGGCCCTGGGGACAAAGGGGGGTCCCCCGAATGTCACAATGGGCCCTGGGGACAATGGGGGGTCCTGGGACGTCACAATGGGCCCTGGGGACAATGGGGGGTCCTGGGATGTCACAATGGGCCCTGGGGACAAAGAGGGGTCCCCTGAATGTCACAATGGGCCCTGGGGACAAGGTAGTGCAGTGGATGTCACAATGGGCCCTGGGGTCAATGGGGGGTGTCCAGGATGTGAGAATGAGTCCTGAGGACAAGGGGGGGTCCCCATGGTGTCACAATAGGCCCTGGGGACAAAGTGGGGTCCAAGAATGTCACAATGGGCCCTGGGGACAAAAGGGGTTGCCATGGTGCCACAATGGGCCCTGGGGTCAAAGGGGGTCCCCATGGTGCTACAATGGGCCCTGGGGACAAAGGGGGGTCCTGGGATGTCACAATGGGCCCTGGGGACAAAGGGGGTGTCCCCATGGTGCCACAACAGGCCCTGGGAGCAAGGGGATGGCCAGGATGTCACAATGGGTCCTGGGGAAAATGGGGGGTGCCCAGGATGTCACAATGGACCCTGAGGACAAGCGGGGGTCTCCATGGTGTCACAATGGGCCCCAGTGACAAAGGCGATCCCCTGAATGTCACAATCGGTCCTGGGGACAATGGGGGGTCCTGGGACCTCACAATGGGCCCTGAGGACAATGGTGGGTCCCCTGAAGGTCACAATGGGCCCTGGGGACAAAGGGGGGTCCGCAGAATGTCACAATGGGCCCTGGGGACAAAGGGGGGGTCCCCATAGTGTCACAATGGGCCCAAGTGACAAGGAGGGTCCCCACGGTGCCACGATGGGTCCTGGGGACAAGGGCGTCCCCCAGATGTCACAATGGGCCCTGGGGACAATGGGGTTGCCCAGGATGTCACAATGGGCCCTGGGGACAATGGGAGTCCCCAAGGTGTCAGAACGAGCCCTGGGGTCAAAGTGGAATCCTGGAATGTCACAATGGCCCCCAGTGACAAAGAGGTTGCCAATGGTGCCACAATGGGCCCTGGGGACAAAAGGGGTCCCCAGGATTTCACAATAGCACTGGGGACAAAGGGGGGTCATGGGATGTCACAATGGGCCCTGGGGACAAGGGAGATCCCCATGGTGTCACAATAAGCCCTGGGGACAACAGGGGGTCCTGGGATGTCACAATGGGCTCTGGGGACAAGGAGGGTCCCCAGGATGTCACAATGGGCCCTGGGGACAAAGGGGGGTCCTGGGATGTCACAATGGGCTCCAGTGACAAAGAGGGTCCTCATGGTGCCACAATGGGCCCTGGGGACAAAGGGGGTCCCCTGGATGTCACAATGGGCTCTGGGGACAAGGAGGGTCCCCAGGATGTCACAATGTGCCCTGGGGACAAAGAGCGTCCCCAGCATGTCACAATGGGCCCTGGGGACAAAGGGGGTCCCCACGGTATCAGAATGGGCCCTGGGGACAAAGGGGGGTCCCCTGAATGTCACAATGGGCCCTGGGAACAATGGGGGGTCCTGGGACGTCACAATGGGCCCTGGGGACAAGGGGGGGTCCCCAGGATGTCACAATGGGACCTGGAGACAATGGGGGGTCCTGGGACGTCACAATGGGCCCTGGGGACAAGGGTGGGTCCCCAGGATGTCACAATGGGCCTTGGGGACAAGGGGGTGTCCCCAGGATGTCACAATGGGCCCTGGGGACAATGGGGGGTCCTGGGATGTCACAATGGGCCCTGGGCACAATGTGGGGTCCCCAGGATGTCACAATGAAGTCTTGGGACAAAGGGGGTCCCCAGGATGTCACAATGGGCCCTGGGGACAATGGGGGGTCCTGGGATGTCACAATGGGCCCTGGGGACAATGTGGGGTCCCCAGGATGTCACAATGAAGTCTTGGGACAAATGGGGTCCCCAGGATGTCACAATGGGGCCTGGAAACCAGGGGGGGTCCTGGGATGTCACAATGGGCCCCAGTGACAAAAGGGGTCCCTATGGTGCCACAATGGGCCCTGGGGACAAAGGGGGTCCCCAGGATATCACAATGGGCCCTGGGGACAAACGGGGTCCCCACGGTATCAGAATGGGCCCTGGGGACAAGGGGGTGTCCCCAGGATGTCACAATGGGCCCTGCGGACAAGGGTGGTACCCACGGTGTCACAATGGGCCCTGGGCACAAGGGGGGGTCCCCATAGTGTCACAATGGGTCCTGGGGACAAGTGGGGTCCCCAGAATGTTACAATGGGTCCTGGGGACAAGTGGGGTCCCCTGAAAGTCACAATGGGCCCTGGGGACAATGTGGGGTCCTGGGATGTCACAATGGGCCCCAGTGACAAACGGGGGCCCCTGAATGTCACAATGGGCCCTGGGGACAAGGGGGTGTAGAGGATGTCACAATGGGCCCTGGGGACAATGGGGGGTCCTGGGACATCACAATAGGCCCTGGGGACAAGGAGGGATCCCCAGGATGTCACAATGGGCCCTGGAGACAATGGGGGGTCCTGGGACGTCACAATGGGCCCTGGGGACAAGGGTGGGTCCCCAGGATGTCACAATGGGCCTTGGGGACAAGGGGGTCCCGAGGATGTCACAATGGGCCCTGGGGACAATGGGGGGTCCTGGGATGTCACAATGGGCCCTGGGGACAATGTGGGGTCCCCAGGATGTCACAATGAAGTCTTGGGACAAATGGGGTCCCCAGGATGTCACAATGGGGCCTGGAAACCAGGGGGGGTCCTGGGATGTCACAATGGGCCCCAGTGACAAAAGGGGTCCCTATGGTGCCACAATGGGCCCTGGGGACAAAGGGGGTCCCCTGGATGTCACAATGGACTCTGGGGACAAGGAGGGTCCCCAGGATGTCACAATGGGCCCTGGGGACAAAGGGGGTCCCCACGGTATCAGAATGGGCCCTGGGGACAAGGGGGGTCCCCAGGATGTAACAATGGGCCCTGGGGACAAGGGGGTGTCCCCAGGATGTCACAATGGGCCCTGCGGACAAGGGTGGTACCCACGGTGTCACAATGGGCCCTGGGCACAAGGGGGGGTCCCCATAGTGTCACAATGGGTCCTGGGGACAAGTGGGGTCCCCAGGATGTCACAATGGGCCCTGGGGACAATGTGGGGTCCCCTGAAAGTCACAATGGGCCCTGGGGACAAGGGGGTGCCGAGGATGTCACAATGGGCCCTGGGGACAATGGGGGGTCCTGGGACCTCACAGTGGGCCCTGAGGACAATGGTGGGTCCCCTGAATGTCAAAATGGGCCCTGGGGACAAAGGGGGGTCCGCAGGATGTCACAATGGGCACTGGGGACAAAGGGGGTGTCCCCAGGATGTCACAGTGGGCCCTGGGGACAATGGCGGGTCCTGGGATGTCACAATGGCCCCTGGGGACAAGGGGGGGTCCCCTGGATGTCACAATGGGCCCTGGGGATAAGGAGGGATTCCCAGGATGTCACAATGGGCCCTGGGGACAAGGGGGGATTCCCAGGATGTCACAATGGGCCCTGGGGACAAGGGGGTGTCCCCAGGATGTCACAATGGGCCCTGCGGACAAGGGTGGTACCCACGGTGTCACAATGGGCACTGGGCACAAGGGGGGGTCCCTATAGTATCACAATGGGTCCTGGGGACAAGTGGGGTCCCCTGAAAGTCACAATGGGCCCTGGGGACAATGGGGGGTCCTGGGACCTCACAGTGGGCCCTGAGGACAATGGTGGGTCCCCTGAATGTCAAAATGGGCCCTGGGGACAAAGGGGGGTCCGCAGGATGTCACAATGGGCACTGGGGACAAAGGGGGTGTCCCCAGGATGTCACAGTGGGCCATGGGGACAATGGCGGGTCCTGGGACATCACAATGGGCCCTGGGGACAAGGGGGGGTCCCCTGGATGTCACAATGGGCCCTGGGGATAAGGAGGGATTCCCAGGATGTCACAATGGGCCCTGGGGACAAGGGGGGATTCCCAGGATGTCACAATGGGCCCTGGGGACAAGGGGGTGTCCCCAGGATGTCACAATGGGCCCTGCGGACAAGGGTGGTACCCACGGTGTCACAATGGGCACTGGGCAAAAGGGGGGGTCCCTATAGTATCACAATGGGTCCTGGGGACAAGTGGGGTCCCCTGAAAGTCACCATGGGCCCTGGGGACAATGTGGGGTCCTGGGATGTCACAATGGGCCCCAGTGACAAACGGGGGCCCCTGAATGTCACAATGGGCCCTGGGGACAATGGGGGGTCCTGGGACGTCACAATGGGCCCTGGGGACAAGGAGGTATCCCCAGGATGTCACAATGGGCCCTGGGGACAAAGAGGCGTCCCCTGAATGTCACAATGGGCCCTGGGGACAAGGGGGTGCCGAGGATGTCACAATGGGCCCTGGGGACAAGGGAGATCCCCATGGTGTCACAATAAGCCCTGGGGACAAAGTGGGGTCCTGGGATGTCACAATGGGCCCTGGGGACAGAGGTGGTCCCCAGGATGTCACAATGGGCCCTGGGGACAAAGTGGGGTCCTAAGATGTCACAATGGGCACTGGGGACAAAGGGGGTCCCCATGGTGTCACAATGGGCCTTGAGGACAATGGGGTCTCCCCAGGATGTCACAATGGGCCTTGGGGACAAAGGGGTGTCCCCTGAATGTGCATAATGGGCCCTGGGGACAAAGGGTGGTCGCCAGGATGTCTCAGTGGGCCCTGGGGACAATGGGGTGTCCTGGGATGTCACAATGGGCCCCAGTGACAAATGGGGTCTCCACGGTGTCACAATGGGCCCTGGGGATAAAGGCGGTTCTCCAGGATGTCACAATGGGCCCAAGTGATGAGTCCCCACAGTGCCACTATGGGCCCTGGAGACAAGGGGGTCCCACGGATGTCACAATGGGCCCTGGGGACAAGGGGGGTCCCCAGGATGTCACGATGGGGCCTGGGGACAACGAAGGGTCCTGGGACGTCACAATGAGCCCTGGGGAAAAAGGGTGGTCCCCATGATGTCACAATGGGCACTGGAGACAGTGGGGGGTCCTGGGATGTCACAATGGGCCCTGGGGACAAAGTAAGGTCCTCGGCTGTCACAATGAGCCCTGAGGACAAGGGGGGTACCCAGAATTTCACAATGAGCACTGGGGACAAAGTGGGGTCCTGGGATGTCAAAATGGGCCCTGGGGACAAAGGGGGTCCCTTAATTGTCACAATGGGCCCTGGGGACAAGGGGGGTCCCTTAATTGTCACAATGGGCCCTGGGGACAAAGTGGGGTCCTGGAATGTCACAATGGGCCCAGAGGACAAAGGGGGTCCCCATGGTGCCACAGTGGGCCCTGGGGACAAAGGGGGTCCTGAGACATCACAATGGGCCCTGGGGAAAAGGCGGGGTCCCCACGGTGTCACAATGGGCCCTGGGGACAATGGGGGGTCCTGGGATGTCACAATGGGCCCCAGTGACAAAGGGGGTCCCCATGGTGCGACAACGAGCTCTGGGGATAAAGGGGGTCTCCAGGATGTCACAATGGGCCCTGGGGACAAAGGAAGTCCCCAGAATGCCACAATGGGTCCTGGAAAGAAGTGGGGTCCCCACCGTGTCACAATGGGCCTTGGGGACAAAGGGGGGTCCCCAGGATGTCACAATGGGCCCCGGGGACAAAGGGGTCCCCAGGATGTCACAATGGGTACTGGGGACAAAGGCGGGGTCCCCATGGTGTCACAATGGACCCAAGTGACAGGACGAGTCCCCACGGTACCACTATGGGCCCTGGAGACCAGGGGGTTCCCCGGATTTCACAATGGGCCCTGGGGACAAGTGGGGTCCCCAGGATGTCACAATGGGCACTGGGGACAACGAGGGGTCCTGGGACGTCACAATGAGCCCTGGGGAGAAAGGGGGGTCCCCACCCTGTCAGAAGGGACCCTGGGGACAAGGTGGGGTCCTAGGATGTCACAATGGGCCCTGGGGACAAAGGGGGTGTCCATGGTGCCACAATGGGCCCTGGGGACTAGGGGGGGGGGGTTACCTCGGTGCCACGATGGGCCCTGGGGACAAGGGGGTCCCCAGGATGTCACAATGGGCCCTGAGGACAAATTGGGGTTCTGGGATGTCACAATGGGCCCTGGGGACAAAGAGGGGTCCCCAGAATGTCACAATGGGCGCTGGGGACATTTGGGGTCCTCAGAATGTCACAATGGGCCGTGGGAACAATAGGGGGTCCTGGGACGTCACAATGGGCCCTGGAGTAAAGGGGGGTCCCCAGGATGTCACAATAGGCCCTGGGGACAAAGAGGAGTCCCCTGAATGTCATAATGGGCCCTGAGGACAAGGAGGGTCTCCATGGTGTCACAATAGGTCCTGGGGACAATGGGGGGTCCTGGGACGCAACAATGGGCCCTGGGGAAAAGGAGGGATCCCCAGGATGTCACAATGGGCCCTGGGGACAAAGGGGGGTCCCCCAGATATCGCAATGGGCCCTGGGGACAAAGTAAGTTCCTGGGCTGTCACAGTGGACCATGAGGACAGGTGGGTCCCCCGGATGTCACAATGGGCCCTTGGGACCAGGGTGGGTCCTGGGATGTCACAATGGGCCCCAGTGACAAAGAGGGTCCTCATGGTGCCACAATGGGCCCTGGGGACAAAGGGGGTCCCCTGGATGTCACAATGGGCTCTGGGGACAAAGGGGGGTGTCGACGGTGTCAAAATGGGCACTGGGGACAAAGGGCGTCCCCAGGATGTCACCATGGGCCCTGGGGACAACAGGGGGTCCTGGGATGTCACAATGAGCCCTGCGGACAAGGGGGGTACCCACAGTGTCACAATGGGCCCTGGACACAAGGGGGGGTCCGCATAGTGTCACAATGGGTCCTGGGGACAAGTGGGGTCCCCAGGATGTCACAATAGGTCCTGGGGACAATGTGGGGTCCCCTGAATGTCACAATGGGCCCTGGGGACAATGTGGGGTCCTGGGATGTCACAATGGGCCCCCGTGACAAACGGGGGCCCCTGAATGTCACAATGGGCCCTGGGGACAATGGGGGGTCCTGGGACGTCACAATGGGTCCTGGGGACAAGGAGGGATCCCCAGGATGTCACAATGGGCCCTGGGGACAATGGCGGGTCCTGGGACGTCACAATGGGCCCTGGGGACAAGGGGGGGTCCCCAGGATGTCACAATGGGCCCTGGGGACAAAGAGGGGTCCCCTGAATGTCACAATGGGCCCTGGGCACAAGGGGGTGCCGAGGATGTCACAATGGGCCCTGGGGACAATGGAGGGTCCTGGGACCTCACAATGGGCCCTGAGGACAATGGTGGGTCCCCTGAATGTCACAATGGGCCCTGGGGACAAAGGGGGGTCCGCAGGATGTCACAATGGGCACTGGGGACAAAGGGGGGCGTCCCCATGGTGTCACAATTGGCTCAAGTGACAAGGAGGGTCCCCACGGTGCCACGATGGGTCCTGGGGACAAGGGCGTCCCCCAGATGTCACAATGGGCCCTGGGGACAATGGGGTTGCCCAGGATGTCACAATGGGCCCGGGGGACAATGGGAGTCCCCAAGGTGTCAGAACGAGCCCTGGGGACAAAGTGGAATCCTGGAATGTCACAATGGCCCCCAGTGAGAAAGGGGTTCCCCATGGTGTCATAATAGGCCCTGGGGACAAAAGGGGTCCCCAGGATTTCACAATAGCACCGGGGACAAAGGGGGGTCATGGGATGTCACAATGGGCTCCAGTGACAAAGAGGGTCCTCATGGTGCCACAATGGGCCCTGGGGACAAAGGGGGTCCCCTGGATGTCACAATGGGCTCTGGGGACAAGGAGGGTCCCCAGGATGTCACAATGGGCCCTGGGGACAAAGAGCGTCCCCAGCATGTCACAATGGGCCCTGGGGACAAAGGGGGTCCCCACGGTATCAGAATGGGCCCTGGGGACAAAGGGGGGTCCCCTGAATGTCACAATGGGCCCTGGGGACAATGGGGGGTCCTGGGACGTCACAATGGGCCCTTGGGACAAGGGGGGGTCCCTAGGATGTCACAATGGGCCCTGGGGACAAAGAGGGGTCCCCTGAATGTCACAATGGGCCCTGGGGACAAGGTAGTGCAGTGGATGTCACAATGGGCCCTGGGGACAATGGGGGGTGTCCAGGATGTGAGAATGAGTCCTGAGGACAAGGGGGGGTCCCCATGGTGTCACAATGGGTCCCCAGTGACAAGGAGGGGTCCCCATGGTGTCACAATAGGCCCTGGGGACAAAGTGGGGTCCAAGAATGTCACAATGGGCCCTGGGGACAAAAGGGGTTGCCATGGTGCCACAATGGGCCCTGGGGTCAAAGGGGGTCCCCATGGTGCTACAATGGGCCCTGGGGACAAAGGGGGGTCCTGGGATGTCACAATGGGCCCTGGGGACAAAGGGGGTGTCCCCATGGTGCCACAACAGGCCCTGGGAGCAAGGGGATGGCCAGGATGTCACAATGGGTCCTGGGGAAAATGGGGGGTGCCCAGGATGTCACAATGGACCCTGAGGACAAGCGGGGGTCTCCATGGTGTCACAATGGGCCCCAGTGACAAAGGGGATCCCCTGAATGTCACAATCGGTCCTGGGGACAATGGGGGGTCCTGGGACCTCACAATGGGCCCTGAGGACAATGGTGGGTCCCCTGAAGGTCACAATGGGCCCTGGGGACAAAGGGGGGTCCGCAGAATGTCACAATGGGCACTGGGGACAAAGGGGTGTCCCCATAGTGTCACAATGGGCCCAAGTGACAAGGAGGGTCCCCACGGTGCCACGATGGGTCCTGGGGACAAGGGCGTCCCCCAGATGTCACAATGGGCCCTGGGGACAATGGGGTTGCCCAGGATGTCACAATGGGCCCTGGGGACAATGGGAGTCCCCAAGGTGTCAGAACGAGCCCTGGGGTCAAAGTGGAATCCTGGAATGTCACAATGGCCCCCAGTGACAAAGAGGTTGCCAATGCTGCCACAATGGGCCCTGGGGACAAAAGGGGTCCCCAGGATTTCACAATAGCACTGGGGACAAAGGGGGGTCATGGGATGTCACAATGGGCCCTGGGGACAAGGGAGATCCCCATGGTGTCACAATAAGCCCAGGGGACAAAGTGGGGTCCTGGGATGTCACAATGGGCTCTGGGGACAAGGAGGGTCCCCAGGATGTCACAATGGGCCCTGGGGACAAAGGGGGGTCCTGGGATGTCACAATGGGCTCCAGTGACAAAGAGGGTCCTCATGGTGCCACAATGGGCCCTGGGGACAAAGGGGGTCCCCTGGATGTCACAATGGGCTCTGGGGACAAGGAGGGTCCCCAGGATGTCACAATGGGCCCTGGGGACAAAGAGCGTCCCCAGCATGTCACAATGGGCCCTGGGGACAAAGGGGGTCCCCACGGTATCAGAATGGGCCCTGGGGACAAAGGGGGGTCCCCTGAATGTCACAATGGGCCCTGGGGACAATGGGGGGTCCTGGGACGTCACAATGGGCCCTGGGGACAAGGGGGGGTCCCCAGGATGTCACAATGGGCCCTGGGGAAAAAGAGGGGTCCCCTGAATGTCACAATGGGCCCTGGGGACAAGGGGGTGCAGAGGATGTCACAATGGGGCCTGAGGACAAGGAGGGATCCCCAGGATGTCACAATGGGCCCTGGGGAAAATGGGGGGTCCTGGGACGTCACAATTGGCCCTGGGGACAATGGGGGGTCCTGGGACGTCACAATGGGCCCTGGGGACAAGGGGGGGTCCCCAGGATCTCACAATGGGCCCTGGGGACAAAGAGGGGTCCCCTGAATGTCACAATGGGCCCTGGGGACAAGGGGGTGCAGAGGATGTCACAATGGGCCCTGGGGACAATGGGGGGTCCTGGGACATCACAATAGGCCCTGGGGACAAGGAGGGATCCCCAGGATGTCACAATGGGCCCTGGAGACAATGGGGGGTCCTGGGACGTCACAATGGGCCTTGGGGACAAGGGGGTCCCCAGGATGTCACAATGGGCCCTGGGGACAATGGGGGGTCCGGGGATGTCACAATGGGCCCTAGGGACAATGTGGGGTCCCCAGGATGTCACAATGAAGTCTTGGGACAAAGGGGGTCCCCAGGATGTCACAATGGGGCCTGGAAACCAGGGGGGGTCCTGGGATGTCACAATGGGCCCCAGTGACAAAAGGGGTCCTTATGGTGCCACAATGGGCCCTGGGGACAAAGGGGGTCCGCAGGATGTCACAATGGACTCTGGGGACAAGGAGGGTCCCCAGGATGTCACAATGGGCCCTGGGGACAAAGGGGGTCCCCACGGTATCAGAATGGGCCCTGGGGACAAGGGGGTGTCCCCAGGATGTCACAATGGGCCCTGGGCACAAGGGTGGTACCCACGGTGTCACAATAGGCCCTGGGCACAAGGGGGGGTCCCCATAGTGTCACAATGGGTCCTGGGGACAATGTGGGGTCCCCAGGATGTCACAATGGGCCCTGGGGACAATGTGGGGTCCCCTGAATGTCACAATGGGCCCTGGGGACAAGGGGGTGCCGAGGATGTCACAATGGGCCCTGGGGACAATGGGGGGTCCTGGGACCTCACAGTGGGCCCTGAGGACAATGGTGGGTCCCCTGAATGTCAAAATGGGCCCTGGGGACAAAGGGGGGTCCGCAGGATGTCACAATGGGCACTGGGGACAAAGGGGGTGTCCCCAGGATGTCACAGTGGGCCCTGGGGACAATGGCGGGTCCTGGGACGTCACAATGGGCCCTGGGGACAAGGGGGGGTCCCCTGGATGTCACAATGGGCCCTGGGGATAAGGAGGGATTCCCAGGATGTCACAATGGGCCCTGGGGACAAGGGGGGATTCCCAGGATGTCACAATGGGCCCTGGGGACAAGGGGGTGTCCCCAGGATGTCACAATGGGCCCTGCGGACAAGGGTGGTACCCACGGTGTCACAATGGGCACTGGGCACAAGGGGGGGTCCCTATAGTATCACAATGGGTCCTGGGGACAAGTGGGGTCCCCTGAAAGTCACAATGGGCCCTGGGCACAATGTGGGGTCCTGGGATGTCACAATGGGCCCCAGTGACAAACGGGGGCCCCTGAATGTCACAATGGGCCCTGGGGACAATGGGGGGTCCTGGGACGTCACAATGGGCCCTGGGGACAAGGGGGTGCAGAGGATGTCACAATGGGCCCTGGGGACAATGGGGGGTCCTGGGACATCACAATGGGCCCTGGGGACAAGGAGGGATCCCCAGGATGTCACAATGGGCCCTGGAGACAATGGGGGGTCCTGGGAGGTCACAATGGGCCCTGGGGACAAGGGTGGGTCCCCTGAATGTCACAATGGGCCCTGGGGACAAGGGGGTGCAGAGGATGTCACAATGGGCCCTGGGGACAATGGGGGGTCCTGGGACATCACAATAGGCCCTGGGGACAAGGAGGGATCCCCAGGATGTCACAATGGGCCCTGGAGACAATGGGGGGTCCTGGGACGTCACAATGGGCCCTGGGGACAAGGGTGGGTCCCCAGGATGTCACAATGGGCCTTGGGGACAAGGGGGTCCCGAGGATGTCACAATGGGCCCTGGGGACAATGGGGGGTCCTGGGATGTCACAATGGGTCCTGGGGACAATGTGGGGTCCCCAGGATGTCACAATGGGTACTGGAGACAAAGAGGGGGTCCCCATGGTGTCACAATGGGCCCAAGTGACAAGGAGGGTCCCCACAGTGCCACGATGGGTCCTGGGGACAAGGGCGTTCCCCAGATGTCACAGTGGGCCCTGGGGACAAAAGGGGTCCCCAGGATTTCACAATAGCACTGGGGATAAAGGGGGTCATGGGATGTCACAATGGGCCCTGGGGACAAGGGAGATCCCCATGGTGTCACAATAAGCCCTGGGGACAAAGTGGGGTCCTGGGATGTCACAATGGGCCCCAGTGACAAAGGTGGTCCCCTGAATGTTACAATGGGTCCTGAGGACAGTGGGGGGTCCTGGGACGTCGCAATGGGCCCTGGGGACAAGGAGGGATGCCCAGGATGTCACAATGGGCCCTGGGGACAAGGGGGGGTTCCCAGGATGTCACAATGGGCCCTGGGGACAACGGGGGGTCCTAAGACGTCACAATGGGCCCTGGGGCCAAGCAGGGATCCCCAGGATGTCACAATGGGCCCTGGGGACAATGGGGGTCCTGGGACGTCACAATGGGCCCTGGGGACAAGGGGGGGCCCCCAGGATCTCACAATGGGCCCTGGGGACAAAGAGGGGTCCCCTGAATGTCACAATGGGCCCTGGGGACAAGGGGGTGCAGAGGATGTCACAATGGGCCCTGGGGACAATGGGGGGTCCTGGGACATCACAATAGGCCCTGGGGACAAGGAGGGATCCCCAGGATGTCACAATGGTCCCTGGAGACAATGGGGGGTCCTGGGACGTCACAATGGGCCCTGGGGACAAGGGTGGGTCCCCAGGATGTCACAATGGGCCTTGGGGACAAGGGGGTCCCGAGGATGTCACAATGGGCCCTGGGGACAATGGGGGGTCCGGGGATGTCACAATGGGCCCTAGGGACAATGTGGGGTCCCCAGGATGTCACAATGAAGTCTTGGGACAAAGGGGGTCCCCAGGATGTCACAATGGGGCCTGGAAACCAGGGTGGGTCCTGGGATGTCACAATGGGCCCCAGTGACAAAAGGGGTCCCTATGGTGCCACAATGGGCCCTGGGGACAAAGGGGGTCCCCTGGATGTCACAATGGACTCTGGGGACAAGGAGGGTCCCCAGGATGTCACAATGGGCCCTGGGGACAAAGGGGGTCCCCACGGTATCAGAATGGGCCCTGGGGACAAGGGGGTGTCCCCAGGATGTCACAATGGGCCCTGGGCACAAGGGTGGTACCCACGGTGTCACAATAGGCCCTGGGCAAAAGGGGGGGTCCCCATAGTGTCACAATGGGTCCTGGGGACAATGTGGGGTCCCCAGGATGTCACAATGGGCCCTGGGGACAAGGTGGGGTCCCCTGAATGTCACAATGGGCCCTGGGGACAAGGGGGTGCCGAGGATGTCACAATGGGCCCTGGGGACAATGGGGGGTCCTGGGACCTCACAGTGGGCCCTGAGGACAATGGTGGGTCCCCTGAATGTCAAAATGGGCCCTGGGGACAAAGGGGGGTCCGCAGGATGTCACAATGGGCACTGGGGAAAAAGGGGGTGTCCCCAGGATGTCACAGTGGGCCCTGGGGACAATGGCGGGTCCTGGGACGTCACAATGGGCCCTGGGGACAAGGGGGGGTCCCCTGGATGTCACAATGGGCCCTGGGGATAAGGAGGGATTCCCAGGATGTCACAATGGGCCCTGGGGACAAGGGGGGATTCCCAGGATGTCACAATGGGCCCTGGGGACAAGGGGGTGTCCCCAGGATGTCACAATGGGCCCTGCGGACAAGGGTGGTACCCACGGTGTCACAATGGGCACTGGGCACAAGGGGGGGTCCCTATAGTATCACAATGGGTCCTGGGGACAAGTGGGGTCCCCTGAAAGTCACAATGGGCCCTGGGGACAATGTGGGGTCCTGGGATGTCACAATGGGCCCCAGTGACAAACGGGGGCCCCTGAATGTCACAATGGGCCCTGGGGACAATGGGGGGTCCTGGGACGTCACAATGGGCCCTGGGGACAAGGGGGTGCAGAGGATGTCACAATGGGCCCTGGGGACAATGGGGGGTCCTGGGACATCACAATAGGCCCTGAGGACAAGGAGGGATCCCCAGGATGTCACAATGGGCCCTGGAGACAATGGGGGGTCCTGGGACGTCACAATGGGCCCTGGGGACAAGGGTGGGTCCCCAGGATGTCACAATGGGCCTTGGGGACAAGGGGGTCCCGAGGATGTCACCATGGGCCCTGGGGACAATGGGGGGTCCTGGGATGTCACAATAGGCCCTGGGGACAAGGAGGGATCCCCAGGATGTCACAATGGGCCCTGGAGACAATGGGGGGTCCTGGGACGTCACAATGGGCCCTGGGGACAAGGGTGGGTCCCCTGAATGTCACAATGGGCCCTGGGGACAAGGGGGTGCAGAGGATGTCACAATGGGCCCTGGGGACAATGGGGGGTCCTGGGACATCACAATAGGCCCTGGGGACAAGGAGGGATCCCTAGGATGTCACAATGGGCCCTGGAGACAATGGGGGGTCCTGGGACGTCACAATGGGCCCTGGGGACAAGGGTGGGTCCCCAGGATGTCACAATGGGCCTTGGGGACAAGGGGGTCCCGAGGATGTCACAATGGGCCCTGGGGACAATGGGGGGTCCTGGGATGTCACAATGGGTCCTGGGGACAATGTGGGGTCCCCAGGATGTCACAATGGGTACTGGAGACAAAGAGGGGGTCCCCATGGTGTCACAATGGGCCCAAGTGACAAGGAGGGTCCCCACAGTGCCACGATGGGTCCTGGGGACAAGGGCGTTCCCCAGATGTCACAGTGGGCCCTGGGGACAAAAGGGGTCCCCAGGATTTCACAATAGCACTGGGGATAAAGGGGGTCATGGGATGTCACAATGGGCCCTGGGGCAAGGGAGATCCCCATGGTGTCACAATAAGCCCTGTGGACAAAGTGGGGTCCTGGGATGTCACAATGGGCCCCAGTGACAAAGGTGGTCCCCTGAATGTTACAATGGGTCCTGAGGACAGTGGGGGGTCCTGGGACGTCACAATGGGCCCTGGGGACAAGGAGGGATCCCCAGGATGTCACAATGGGCCCTGGGGACAAGGGGGGGTCCCCAGGATGTCACAATGGGCCCTGGGGACAACGGGGGGTCCTAAGACGTCACAATGGGCCCTGGGGCCAAGCAGGGATCCCCAGGATGTCACAATGGGCCCTGGGGACAAGGGGGGGTCCCCAGGATGTCACAATGGGCCCTGGGGACAACGGGGGGTCCTAAGACGTCACAATGGGCCCTGGGGCCAAGCAGGGATCCCCAGGATGTCACAATGGGCCCTGGACACAATGGGGGGTCCTGGGATGTCACAATGGGCCCCGTTGACAAGGGGGCATCCCCAGGATGTCAAAATGCGCCCTGGGGCCCAGGGGGGTCCTGCGATGTCACAATGGGCCCTGGGGACAAAGGGGGTCCCCTGGATGTCACAATGGACTCTGGGGACAAAGGGGATCCCCACGGTATCAGAATGGGCCCTGGGGAAAAAGGGGGGTCCTGGGATGTCACAATGAGCCCTGCGGACAAGGGTGGTACCCACGGTGTCACAATGGGCCCTGGGCACAAGGGGGGGTCCCCATAGTGTCACAATGGGTCCTGGGGACAAGTGGGGTCCCCAGGATGTGACAATGTGTCCTGGGGACAATGTGGGGTCCTGGGATGTCACAATGGGCCCCAGTGACAAAGGGGCCCCCTGAATGTCACAATGGGTCCTGGGAACAATCGGGGGTCCTGGGACGTCACAATGGGCCCTGGGGACAAGGAGCGATCCCCAGGATGTCACAATGGGCCCTGGGGACAATGGGGGGTCCTGGGACGTCACAATGGGCCCCAGTGACAAGGGGGGGTCCCCAGGATGTCACAGTGTGCCCTGGGTACAAAGAGGCGTCCCCGGAATGTCAAAATCGGCCCTGGGGACAAAGGGCGGTCCTCAGGATATCACAATGGGCCCTGGGGACAAAGGGTGGTCGCCAGGATATCACAATGGGCTCTGGTGACAATGGGGTCCCCAGGATGTCACAATGGGCCCTGGGGACAAGTTGGGGTCCCCTGAATTTCACAATGGGCCCTGGGGACAAAGAGGGCTCCCCAGCATATCACAATGGGCCCTGGGGACAATGGGGGGTCCTGGGACGTCACAATGGGCCCTGGGGACAAGGGGGGGTCCCCAGTATGTCACAATGGGCTCTGGGGACAAGGAGGGTCCCCAGCATGTCACAATGGGCCCTGGGGACAAAGGGGGGGTCCCCAGGATGTCACAATGTGCGCTGGGGACAAAGAGAGTCCCCAGCATGTCACAATGGGCTCTGGGGACAAAGGGGGTCCCCACGGTATCAGAATGGGTCCTGGGGACAAGTGGAGTCCCCTGAAAGTCACAATGGGCCCTGGGGACAAAGGGGGGTCCTGGGATCTCACAATGGGCCCTGGGGACAAAGGCGGTGTCCCCATGGTGCCACAATGGGCCCTGGGAGCAAGGGGGTGGCCAGGATGTCACAATGGACCCTGAGGACAAGCGGGGGTCTCCATGGTGTCACAATGGGCCCCAGTGACAAAGGGGTTCCCCTGAATGTCACAATAGGTCCTGGGGACAATGGGGGGTCCTGGGACGCAACAATGGGCCCTGGGGAAAAGGAGGGAATCCCAGGATGTCACAATGGGCCCTGGGGACAATGGGGGGTCCTGAGACGTCACAATGGGCCCTGGGGACAAGGGGGGGTCCCCAGGATGTCACAATGGGCCCTGGGGACAAGGGGGGGTCCCCAGGATGTCACAATGGGCCCTGGGGACAAAGAGGGGTCCCCTGAATGTCACAATGGGCCCTGGGGACAAGGGGGTGCAGAGGATGTCACAATGGGCCCTGGGGACAATGGGGGGTCCTGGGACATCACAATGGGCCCTGGGGACAAGGAGGGATCCCCAGGATGTCACAATGGGCCCTGGGGACAATGGGGGGTCCTGGGACGTCACAATGGGCCCTGGGGACAAGGGGGGGTCCCCAGGATGTCACAATGGGCCCTGGGGACAAGGGCGTGCCGAGGATGTCACAATGGGCCCTGGAGACAATGGGGGGTCCTGGGATGTCACAATGGGCCCTGGGGACAAGGGGGGGTCCCCAGGAAGGCACAATGGGCCTTGGGAACAAGGGGGTCCCCCAGATATCACAATGGGCCCTGGGGACAATGTAAGGTCCTGGCCTGTCACAATGGACCCTGAGGACAAGGGGGGACCCCAGGATGTCACAATGAAGTCTTGGGACAAAGGGGGTCCCCAGGATGTCACAATGGGCCCTGGGGACAAAGGGGGTCCCCACGGTGTCAGAATGGGCCCTGGGGACAAGGGGGGTCCCCTGAATATCACAATGGGCCATGGGGACAATGGGGGGTCCTGGGATGTCACAATGAGCCCTGGGGACAAGGGTGGTACCCACGGTGTCACAATGGGCCCTGGGCAAAAGGGGGGGTCCCCATAGTGTCACAATGGACCCTGGGGACAAGGGGGTGCCGAGTATGTCACAATGGGCCCTGGGGACAATGGGGGGTCCTGGGACCTCACAATGGGCCCTGAGGACAATGGTGGGTCCCCTGAATGTCAAAATGGGCCCTGGGGACAAAGGGGGGTCCGCAGGATGTCACAATGGGCACTGGGGATAAAGGGGGGGTCCCCAAGGTGTCACAATGGGCTCAAGTGACAAGGAGGGTCCCCACGGTGCCACGATGGGTCCTGGGGACAAGGGCGTCCCCCAGATGTCACAATGGGCCCTGGGGACAATGGGGTTGCTCAGGATGTCACAATGGGCCCTGGGGACAATGGGAGTCCCCAAGGTGTCAGAACGAACCCTGGGGACAAAGTGGAATCCTGGGATGTCACAATGACCCCCAGTGACAAAGGGGTTCCCCATGGTGCCACAATGGGCCCTGGGGACAAAAGGGGTCCCCAGGATTTCACAATAGCACTGGGGATAAAGGGGTGTCATGGGATGTCACAATGGGCCCTGGGGACAAGGGAGATCCCCATGGTGTCACAATAAGCCCTGGGGACAAAGTGGGGTCCTGGGATGTCACAATGGGCCCCAGTGACAAACGGGGTCTCCATGGTGCCACAATGGGCCGTGGGGACAAATGGGGTCCCCAGGATGTCACAATGAACCCTGGGTACAAAGGGTGGTCCTGGGACATTTCAACGGGCCCTCGGGACCAGGGTGGGTCATGGGATGTCACAATGGGCCCCGGTGACAAAGAGGGTCCTCATGGTGCCACAATGGGCCCTGGGGACAAAGGGGGTCCCCTGGATGTCACAATGGGCTCTGGGGACAAAGGGGGGTGTCGACGGTGTCAAAATGGGCACTGGGGACAAAGGGCGTCCCCAGGATGTCACCATGGGCCCTGGGGACAATGGGGGGTCCTGGGATGTCACAATGGGTCCTGGGGACAATGTGGGGTCCCCAGGATGTCACAATGGGTACTGGAGACAAAGAGGGGGTCCCCATGGTGTCACAATGGGCCCAAGTGACAAGGAGGGTCCCCACAGTGCCACGATGGGTCCTGGGGACAAGGGCGTTCCCCAGATGTCACAGTGGGCCCTGGGGACAAAAGGGGTCCCCAGGATTTCACAATAGCACTGGGGATAAAGGGGGTCATGGGATGTCACAATGGGCCCTGGGGCAAGGGAGATCCCCATGGTGTCACAATAAGCCCTGTGGACAAAGTGGGGTCCTGGGATGTCACAATGGGCCCCAGTGACAAAGGTGGTCCCCTGAATGTTACAATGGGTCCTGAGGACAGTGGGGGGTCCTGGGACGTCACAATGGGCCCTGGGGACAAGGAGGGATCCCCAGGATGTCACAATGGGCCCTGGGGACAAGGGGGGGTCCCCAGGATGTCACAATGGGCCCTGGGGACAACGGGGGGTCCTAAGACGTCACAATGGGCCCTGGGGCCAAGCAGGGATCCCCAGGATGTCACAATGGGCCCTGGGGACAAGGGGGGGTCCCCAGGATGTCACAATGATCCCTGGGGACAACGGGGGGTCCTAAGACGTCACAATGGGCCCTGGGGCCAAGCAGGGATCCCCAGGATGTCACAATGGGCCCTGGACACAATGGGGGGTCCTGGGATGTCACAATGGGCCCCGTTGACAAGGGGGCATCCCCAGGATGTCAAAATGCGCCCTGGGGCCCAGGGGGGTCCTGCGATGTCACAATGGGCCCTGGGGACAAACGGGGTCCCCTGGATGTCACAATGGACTCTGGGGACAAAGGGGATCCCCACGGTATCAGAATGGGCCCTGGGGAAAAAGGGGGGTCCTGGGATGTCACAATGAGCCCTGCGGACAAGGGTGGTACCCACGGTGTCACAATGGGCCCTGGGCACAAGGGGGGGTCCCCATAGTGTCACAATGGGTCCTGGGGACAAGTGGGGTCCCCAGGATGTGACAATGTGTCCTGGGGACAATGTGGGGTCCTGGGATGTCACAATGGGCCCCAGTGACAAAGGGGCCCCCTGAATGTCACAATGGGTCCTGGGAACAATCGGGGGTCCTGGGACGTCACAATGGGCCCTGGGGACAAGGAGCGATCCCCAGGATGTCACAATGGGCCCTGGGGACAATGGGGGGTCCTGGGACGTCACAATGGGCCCCAGTGACAAGGGGGGGTCCCCAGGATGTCACAGTGTGCCCTGGGTACAAAGAGGCGTCCCCGGAATGTCAAAATCGGCCCTGGGGACAAAGGGCGGTCCTCAGGATATCACAATGGGCCCTGGGGACAAAGGGTGGTCGCCAGGATATCACAATGGGCTCTGGTGACAATGGGGTCCCCAGGATGTCACAATGGGCCCTGGGGACAAGTTGGGGTCCCCTGAATTTCACAATGGGCCCTGGGGACAAAGAGGGCTCCCCAGCATATCACAATGGGCCCTGGGGACAATGGGGGGTCCTGGGACGTCACAATGGGCCCTGGGGACAAGGGGGGGTCCCCAGTATGTCACAATGGGCTCTGGGGACAAGGAGGGTCCCCAGCATGTCACAATGGGCCCTGGGGACAAAGGGGGGGTCCCCAGGATGTCACAATGTGCGCTGGGGACAAAGAGAGTCCCCAGCATGTCACAATGGGCTCTGGGGACAAAGGGGGTCCCCACGGTATCAGAATGGGTCCTGGGGACAAGTGGAGTCCCCTGAAAGTCACAATGGGCCCTGGGGACAAAGGGGGGTCCTGGGATCTCACAATGGGCCCTGGGGACAAAGGCGGTGTCCCCATGGTGCCACAATGGGCCCTGGGAGCAAGGGGGTGGCCAGGATGTCACAATGGACCCTGAGGACAAGCGGGGGTCTCCATGGTGTCACAATGGGCCCCAGTGACAAAGGGGTTCCCCTGAATGTCACAATAGGTCCTGGGGACAATGGGGGGTCCTGGGACGCAACAATGGGCCCTGGGGAAAAGGAGGGAATCCCAGGATGTCACAATGGGCCCTGGGGACAATGGGGGGTCCTGAGACGTCACAATGGGCCCTGGGGACAAGGGGGGGTCCCCAGGATGTCACAATGGGCCCTGGGGACAAGGGGGGGTCCCCAGGATGTCACAATGGGCCCTGGGGACAAAGAGGGGTCCCCTGAATGTCACAATGGGCCCTGGGGACAAGGGGGTGCAGAGGATGTCACAATGGGCCCTGGGGACAATGGGGGGTCCTGGGACATCACAATGGGCCCTGGGGACAAGGAGGGATCCCCAGGATGTCACAATGGGCCCTGGGGACAATGGGGGGTCCTGGGACGTCACAATGGGCCCTGGGGACAAGGGGGGGTCCCCAGGATGTCACAATGGGCCCTGGGGACAAGGGCGTGCCGAGGATGTCACAATGGGCCCTGGAGACAATGGGGGGTCCTGGGATGTCACAATGGGCCCTGGGGACAAGGGGGGGTCCCCAGGAAGGCACAATGGGCCTTGGGAACAAGGGGGTCCCCCAGATATCACAATGGGCCCTGGGGACAATGTAAGGTCCTGGCCTGTCACAATGGACCCTGAGGACAAGGGGGGACCCCAGGATGTCACAATGAAGTCTTGGGACAAAGGGGGTCCCCAGGATGTCACAATGGGCCCTGGGGACAAAGGGGGTCCCCACGGTGTCAGAATGGGCCCTGGGGACAAGGGGGGTCCCCTGAATATCACAATGGGCCATGGGGACAATGGGGGGTCCTGGGATGTCACAATGAGCCCTGGGGACAAGGGTGGTACCCACGGTGTCACAATGGGCCCTGGGCAAAAGGGGGGGTCCCCATAGTGTCACAATGGACCCTGGGGACAAGGGGGTGCCGAGTATGTCACAATGGGCCCTGGGGACAATGGGGGGTCCTGGGACCTCACAATGGGCCCTGAGGACAATGGTGGGTCCCCTGAATGTCAAAATGGGCCCTGGGGACAAAGGGGGGTCCGCAGGATGTCACAATGGGCACTGGGGATAAAGGGGGGGTCCCCAAGGTGTCACAATGGGCTCAAGTGACAAGGAGGGTCCCCACGGTGCCACGATGGGTCCTGGGGACAAGGGCGTCCCCCAGATGTCACAATGGGCCCTGGGGACAATGGGGTTGCTCAGGATGTCACAATGGGCCCTGGGGACAATGGGAGTCCCCAAGGTGTCAGAACGAACCCTGGGGACAAAGTGGAATCCTGGGATGTCACAATGACCCCCAGTGACAAAGGGGTTCCCCATGGTGCCACAATGGGCCCTGGGGACAAAAGGGGTCCCCAGGATTTCACAATAGCACTGGGGATAAAGGGGTGTCATGGGATGTCACAATGGGCCCTGGGGACAAGGGAGATCCCCATGGTGTCACAATAAGCCCTGGGGACAAAGTGGGGTCCTGGGATGTCACAATGGGCCCCAGTGACAAACGGGGTCTCCATGGTGCCACAATGGGCCGTGGGGACAAATGGGGTCCCCAGGATGTCACAATGAACCCTGGGTACAAAGGGTGGTCCTGGGACATTTCAACGGGCCCTCGGGACCAGGGTGGGTCATGGGATGTCACAATGGGCCCCGGTGACAAAGAGGGTCCTCATGGTGCCACAATGGGCCCTGGGGACAAAGGGGGTCCCCTGGATGTCACAATGGGCTCTGGGGACAAAGGGGGGTGTCGACGGTGTCAAAATGGGCACTGGGGACAAAGGGCGTCCCCAGGATGTCACCATGGGCCCTGGGGACAATAGGGGGTCCTGGGATGTCACAATGAGCCCTGCGGACAAGGGGGGTACCCACGGTGTCACAATGGGCCCTGGACACAAGGGGGGGTCCGCATAGTGTCACAATGGGTCCTGGGGACAAGTGGGGTCCCCAGGATGTCACAATAGGTCCTGGGGACAATGTGGGGTCCCCTGAATGTCACAATGGGCCCTGGGGACAATGTGGGGTCCTGGGATGTCACAATGGGCCCCCGTGACAAACGGGGACCCCTGAATGTCACAATGGGCCCTGGGGACAATGGGGGGTCCTGGGACGTCACAATGGGTCCTGGGGACAAGGAGGGATCCCCAGGATGTCACAATGGGCCCTGGGGACAAAGAGGGGTCCCCTGAATGTCACAATGGGCCCTGGGCACAAGGGGGTGCCGAGGATGTCACAATGGGCCCTGGGGACAATGGAGGGTCCTGGGACCTTACAATGGGCCCTGAGGACAATGGTGGGTCCCCTGAATGTCACAATGGGCCCTGCGGACAAAGAGGGGTCCGCAGGATGTCACAATGGGCACTGGGGACAAAGGGGGGCGTCCCCATGGTGTCACAATGGGCTCAAGTGACAAGGAGGGTCCCCACGGTGCCACGATGGGCCCTGGGGACAAGGGGGTGCAGAGGATGTCACAATGGGCCCTGGGGACAATGGGGGGTCCTGGGACATCACAATGGGCCGTGAGGACAAGGAGGGATCCCCAGGATGTCACAATGGGCCCTGGGGACAATGGGGGGTCCTGGGACGTCACAATTGGCCCTGGGGACAAGGGGGGGTCCCCAGGATGTCACAATGGGCCCTGGGGACAAGGGGGTGCCGAGGATGTCACAATGGGCCCTGGAGACAATGGGGGGTCCTGGGACGTCACAATGGGCCCTGGGGACAAGGGGGGGTCCCCAGGATCTCACAATGGGCCCTGGGGACAAAGAGGGGTCCCCTGAATGTCACAATGGGCCCTGGGGACAAGGGGGTGCAGAGGATGTCACAATGGGCCCTGGGGACAATGGGGGGTCCTGGGACATCACAATAGGCCCTGGGGACAAGGAGGGATCCCCAGGATGTCACAATGGGCCCTGGAGACAATGGGGGGTCCTGGGACGTCACAATGGGCCCTGGGGACAAGGGTGGGTCCCCAGGATGTCACAATGGGCCTTGGGGACAAGGGGGTCCCCAGGATGTCACAATGGGCCCTGGGGACAATGGGGGGTCCTGGGATGTCACAATGGGCCCTGGGGACAATGTGGGGTCCCCAGGATGTCACAATGAAGTCTTGGGACAAAGGGGGTCCCCAGGATGTCACAATGGGGCCTGGAAACCAGGGCGGGTCCTGGGATGTCACAATGGGCCCCAGTGACAAAAGGGGTCCCTATGGTGCCACAATGGGCCCTGGGGACAAAGGGGGTCCCCAGGATATCACAATGGGCCCTGGGGACAAAGGGGGTCCCCACGGTATCAGAATGGGCCCTGGGGACAAGGGGGGTCCCCAGGATGTCACAATGGGCCCTGCGGACAAGGGTGGTACCCACGGTGTCACAATGGGCCCTGGGCACAAGGCGGGGTCCCCATAGTGTCACAATGGGTCCTGGGGACAAGTGTGGTCCCCAGGATGTCACAATGGGTCCTGGGGACAAGTGGGGTCCCCTGAAAGTCACAATGGGCCCTGGGGACAATGTGGGGTCCTGGGATGTCACAATGGGCCCCAGTGACAAACGGGGGCCCCTGAATGTCACAATGGGCCCTGGGGACAAGGGGGTGCAGAGGATGTCACAATGGGCCCTGGGGACAATGGGGGGTCCTGGGACATCACAATAGGCCCTGGGGACAAGGAGGGATTCCCAGGATGTCACAATGGGCCCTGGAGACAATGGGGGGTCCTGGGACGTCACAATGGGCCCTGGGGACAAGGGTGAGTCCCCAGGATGTCACAATGGGCCTTGGGGACAAGGGGGTCCCGAGGATGTCACAATGGGCCCTGGGGACAATGGGGGGTCCTGGGATGTCACAATGGGCCCTGGGGACAATGTGGGGTCCCCAGGATGTCACAATGGGGCCTGGAAACCAGGGGGGGTCCTGGGATGTCACAATGGGCCCCAGTGACAAAAGGGGTCCCTATGGTGCCACAATGGGCCCTGGGGACAAAGGGGGTCCCCTGGATGTCACAATGGACTCTGGGGACAAGGAGGGTCCCCAGGATGTCACAATGGGCCCTGGGGACAAAGGGGGTGTCCCCAGGATGTCACAGTGGGCCCTGGGGACAATGGCGGGTCCTGGGACGTCACAATGGGCCCTGGGGACAAGGGGGGGTCCCCTGGATGTCACAATGGGCCCTGGGGATAAGGAGGGATTCCCAGGATGTCACAATGGGCCCTGGGGACAAGGGGGGATTCCCAGGATGTCACAATGGGCCCTGGGGACAAGGGGGTGTCCCCAGGATGTCACAATGGGCCCTGCGGACAAGGGTGGTACCCACGGTGTCACAATGGGCACTGGGCACAAGGGGGGGTCCCTATAGTATCACAATGGGTCCTGGGGACAAGTGGGGTCCCCTGAAAGTCACAATGGGCCCTGGGGACAATGTGGGGTCCTGGGATGTCACAATGGGCCCCAGTGACAAACGGGGGCCCCTGAATGTCACAATGGGCCCTGGGGACAATGGGGGGTCCTGGGACGTCACAATGGGCCCTGGGGACAAGGAGGGATCCCCAGGATGTCACAATGGGCCCTGGGGACAAAGAGGCGTCCCCTGAATGTCACAATGGGCCCTGGGGACAAGGGGGTGCCGAGGATGTCACAATGGGCCCTGGGGACAAGGGAGATCCCCATGGTGTCACAATAAGCCCTGGGGACAAAGTGGGGTCCTGGGATGTCACAATGGGCCCTGGGCACACAGGTGGTCCCCAGGATGTCACAATGGGCCCTGGGGACAAAGTGGGGTCCTAAGATGTCACAATGGGCACTGGGGACAAAGGGGGTCCCCATGGTGTCACAATGGGCCTTGAGGACAATGGGGTCTCCCCAGGATGTCACAATGGGCCTTGGGGACAAAGGGGTGTCCCCTGAATGTGCATAATGGGCCCTGGGGACAAAGGGTGGTCGCCAGGATGTCTCAGTGGGCCCTGGGGACAATGGGGTGTCCTGGGATGTCACAATGGGCCCCAGTGACAAATGGGGTCTCCACGGTGTCACAATGGGCCCTGGGGATAAAGGGGGTTCTCCAGGATGTCACAATGGGCCCAAGTGATGAGTCCCCACAGTGCCACTATGGGCCCTGGAGACAAGGGGGTCCCACGGATGTCACAATGGGCCATGGGGACAAGGGGGGTCCCCAGGATGTCACGATGGGGCCTGGGGACAACGAGGGGTCCTGGGACGTCACAATGAGCCCTGGGGAAAAAGGGTGGTCCCCATGATGTCACAATGGGCACTGGAGACAGTGGGGGGTCCTGGGATGTCACAATGGGCCCTGGGGACAAAGTGAGGTCCTCGGCTGTCACAATGAGCCCTGAGGACAAGGGGGGTTCCCAGAATTTCACAATGAGCACTGGGGACAAAGTGGGGTCCTGGGATGTCAAAATGGGCCCTGGGGACAAAGGGGGTCCCTTAATTGTCACAATGGGCCCTGGGGACAAGGGGGGTCCCTTAATTGTCACAATGGGCCCTGGGGACAAAGTGGGGTCCTGGAATGTCACAATGGGCCCAGAGGACAAAGGGGGTCCCCATGGTGCCACAGTGGGCCCTGGGGACAAAGGGGGTCCTGAGACGTCACAATGGGCCCTGGGGAAAAGGCGGGGTCCCCACGGTGTCACAATGGGCCCTGGGGACAATGGGGGGTCCTGGGATGTCACAATGGGCCCCAGTGACAAAGGGGGTCCCCATGGTGCGACAACGAGCTCTGGGGATAAAGGGGGTCTCCAGGATGTCACAATGGGCCCTGGGGACAAAGGAAGTCCCCAGAATGCCACAATGGGTCCTGGAAAGAAGTGGGGTCCCCACCGTGTCACAATGGGCCTTGGGGACAAAGGGGGGTCCCCAGGATGTCACAATGGGCCCCGGGGACAAAGGGGTCCCCAGGATGTCACAATGGGTACTGGGGACAAAGGCGGGGTCCCCATGGTGTCACAATGGACCCAAGTGACAGGACGAGTCCCCACGGTACCACTATGGGCCCTGGAGACCAGGGGGTTCCCCGGATTTCACAATGGGCCCTGGGGACTAGGGGGTGGGGGTTCCCTCGGTGCCACGATGGGCCCTGGGGACAAGGGGGTCCCCAGGATGTCACAATGGGCCCTGAGGACAAATTGGGGTTCTGGGATGTCACAATGGGCCCTGGGGACAAAGGGGGTGTCCATGGTGCCACAATGGGCCCTGGGGACAAAGAGGGGTCCCCAGAATGTCACAATGGGCCCTGGGGACATTTTGGGTCCTCAGAATGTCACAATGGGCCGTGGGAACAATAGGGGGTCCTGGGACGTCACAATGGGCCCTGGAGTAAAGGGGGGTCCCCAGGATGTCACAATAGGCCCTGGGGACAAAGAGGAGTCCCCTGAATGTCATAATGGGCCCTGAGGACAAGGAGGGTCTCCACGGTGTCATAATGGGCCCTGGGGACAATGGGGGGTCCTGGGATGTCACAATAGGCCCTGGGGACAAAGAGGAGTCCCCTGAATGTCATAATGGGCCCTGAAGACAAGGAGGGTCTCCACGGTGTCACAATGGGCCCTGGGGACAATGGGGGGTCCTGGGATGTCACAATAGGCCCTGGGGACAAAGGGGGTCCCCATGATTTCACAATGGGCCCAGGGGACAATGGGGCATCCTGGGACGTCACAATGGGCCCTGGGGACAAAGGGGGTCTCCATGGTGTCACAACGGCCCTGGGGATAAAGGGGGACCCCAGGATGTGTATAATGGGGCCTGGGGACAATGGGGGGTCCTGGGATGTCACAATGGGCTCTGGGGACAATAGGGGGTCCTGGGACGTCACAATGGGCCCTGGAGAAAAGGGGGGGTCCTGGCATGTCACAATAGGCCCTGGGGACAAAGGGGGTCTTCAGGATGTCACAATGGGCCCGGGGGACAAAGGGGGTCCCCAGGATGTCACAATAGGCCCTGGGGAAAAAGAGGGCTCCCCAGGATATCACAATGGGCCCTGGGGACAAAGAGGGGTCCACAGGATGTGCACAATGGGCCCTGGGGACAAAGGGGGCTCCCCAGGATATCACAATGGGCTCTGGTGACATAGGGGTCCCCAAGATGTCACAACGGGTCCTGGGGACAAGGAGGGTCCCAAGGATGTCACAATGGGCACTGGAGACAAAGGGGGGGTCCCCACGGTGCCACGATGGGCCCTGGGGACAAGGGGGTCCCCAGGATGTAACAATGTGCCCTTGGGACAATGGGGGCTCCTGCGATGTCACAATGGGCCCTGGGGACAAAGGGAGGCCCCAGGATGTCACAATGGACCCTGGGGACAAAAGGGGTCCCCGGGATGTCACAATGGGCCCAGGGGACAACGAAGCATCCTGGGACGCCACAATGGGCCCGGGGAAAAAGGGGGGTCCCCAGGTTGTTCACAATGGGCCCTGGGGACAATGGGGGTCCTGGGATGTCACAATGAACCCTAGGGACAAAGGGGGTCCCCAGGATGTCACAATGGGCCCTGGGGATAAAGGGTACTCCCCAGGATGTCACAATAGGCCCTGGGGACAAAGGGGGTCCCCAGGATGTCACAACGGGCCCTGGGTACAAGGGGGGTCCCACCCTGTCACAATGAGCCCTGGGGACAAAGGGGGTCCCCAGGATGTCACAATGGGCACTGGAGACAAAGGGGGGGTCTCCACGGTGCCACAATGGGCCCTGGGGACAAGAGGGTCCCCACGGTTTCACAATGGGCCCTGGGGACAAGGGGGATCCCCGCCCTGTCACAATGGGCCCTGGGGCCAAAGGGATCCCCAGGATGTCACAATGGGCCCTGGGGACTGCGGGGGGTACTAGGATGTCACAATGGGTCTTGGGGACAAAGGGGGTACCCAGGATGTCACAATGGGCCCTGGGGACAATGGGGGGTCCCTTGAAGGTCACAATGGGCCCATGGGACAAAGAGGGTGCCCACGGTGTCACAGTGGGCCCTGGCGACAAAGGGGGATCCCCAGGATGTCACAATGGGCCCCGGGGACAAAGTAAAATCCTGGAATGTCACAATGGTCCCCAGTGACAAAGGCGCTCCCCATGGTGCCACAATGGGCCCTGGGGACAAAGTGGGTCCCCAGGATTTCACAATGAGCACTGGGGACAAAGGGGGGGTCCCAGGATGTCACAATGGGCCCTGGGGACAAGGGGGGGTTCCCATGGAGTCACAATGGGTCCTGGGGACAACGAGGCGTCCTGGGACGTCACAATGGGACTTGGGGACAAAGGGGGTCTTCCACAGTCTCACAATGGGCCCTAGAGACAAGGGGAGATCCCCAGGATGACACAATAGGCCCTGGGGACAAAGAGGAGTCCCCCTGAATGTCACAATGGGCCCTGGGGACAAGGGGGGTCCCCATGGTATCACAATAAGCCCTGGGGACAAAGTGGGGTCCTGGGATGTCACAACTGGCCCCAGTGACAAAGGGTGTCCCCATGGTGCCACAATGGGCCCTGGGGACAAAGAGGGTCCCCAGGATGTCACAATGGGCTTTGGGGACAAGGCGGGGTCCCCAGGATGTCACAATGGGGTCTTGGGACAAAGGGGGTCCCCAGGATGTCACAATGGTCCCTGGGGACAATGGGGGGTCCTGGGACGTCACAGTGGGCCCTGGGGACAAAGGCGGTCCCAGGGTGTCACAATAAGCCATGGGGACAAGGGGAGTCCCCAGGATGTCAGAATGGGCCCTGGGGACAACGCGGGGTCCTGGGATGTCACAATGGGCCACGGGGACAAAGGCGATCCCCATGGTGTCACAATGGGCCCTGGGGACAAGGGGGTCCCCAGGATGTCACAATGGGCCTTGTGGACAAGGGGGTCCCGAGGATGTCACAACGGGCCCTGGGGACAATGGGGGGTCCTGGGATGTCACAATGGGCCCTGGGGACAAAAGGGGTCCCTATGGTGCCACAATGGGCCCTGGGGACAAAGGGGGTCCCCTGGATGTCACAATGGACTCTGGGGACAAGGAGGGTCCCCAGGATGTCACAATGGGCCCTGGGGACAAAGGGGGTCCCCACGGTATCAGAATGGGCCCTGGGGACAAGGGGGGTCCCCAGGATGTCACAATGGGCCCTGGGGACAAGGGGGTGTCCCCAGGATGTCACAATGGGCCCTGCGGACAAGGGTGGTACCCACGGTGTCACAATGGGCCCTGGGCACAAGGGGGGGGTCCCCATAGTGTCACAATGGGTCCTGGGGACAAGTGGGGTCCCCAGGATGTCACAATGGGCCCTGGGGACAATGTGGGGTCCCCTGAATGTCACAATGGGCCCTGGGGACAAGGGGGGTGCCGAGGATGTCACAATGGGCCCTGGGGACAATGGGGGGTCCTGGGACCTCACAGTGGGCCCTGAGGACAATGGTGGGTCCCCTGAATGTCAAAATGGGCCCTGGGGACAAAGGGGGGTCCGCAGGATGTCACAATGGGCACTGGGGACAAAGGGGGTGTCCCCAGGATGTCACAGTGGGCCCTGGGGACAATGGCGGGTCCTGGGACGTCACAATGGGCCCAGGGGACAAGGGGGGGTCCCCTGGATGTCACAATGGGCCCTGGGGATAAGGAGGGATTCCCAGGATGTCACAATGGGCCCTGGGGACAAGGGGGGATTCCCAGGATGTCACAATGGGCCCTGGGGACAAGGGGGTGTCCCCAGGATGTCACAATGGGCCCTGCGGACAAGGGTGGTACCCACGGTGTCACAATGGGCACTGGGCACAAGGGGGGGTCCCTATAGTATCACAATGGGTCCTGGGGACAAGTGGGGTCCCCTGAAAGTCACAATGGGCCCTGGGGACAATGTGGGGTCCTGGGATGTCACAATGGGCCCCAGTGACAAACGGGGGCCCCTGAATGTCACAATGGGCCCTGGGGACAATGGGGGGTCCTGGGACGTCACAATGGGCCCTGGGGACAAGGAGGGATCCCCAGGATGTCACAATAGGCCCTGGGGACAAAGAGGAGTCCCCTGAATGTCATAATGGGCCCTGAGGACAAGGAGGGTCTCCACGGTGTCACAATGGGCCCTGGGGACAATGGGGGGTCCTGGGATGTCACAATAGGCCCTGGGGACAAAGGGGGTCCCCATGATTTCACAATGGGCCCAGGGGACAATGGGGCATCCTGGGACGTCACAATGGGCCCTGGGGACAAAGGGGGTCCCCATGGTGTCACAACGGCCCTGGGGATAAAGGGGGACCCCAGGATGTGTATAATGGGGCCTGGGGACAATGGGGGGTCCTGGGATGTCACAATGGGCTCTGGGGACAATAGGGGGTCCTGGGACGTCACAATGGGCCCTGGAGAAAAGGGGGGGTCCTGGCATGTCACAATAGGCCCTGGGGACAAAGGGGGTCTTCAGGATGTCACAATGGGCCCGGGGGACAAAGGGGGTCCCCAGGATGTCACAATAGGCCCTGGGGAAAAAGAGGGCTCCCCAGGATATCACAATAGGCCCTGGGGACAAAGAGGGGTCCACAGGATGTGCACAATGGGCCCTGGGGACAAAGGGGGCTCCCCAGCATATCACAATGGGCTCTGGTGACATAGGGGTCCCCAAGATGTCACAACGGGTCCTGGGGACAAGGGGGGTCCCAAGGATGTCACAATGGGCACTGGAGACAAAGGGGGGGTCCCCACGGTGCCACGATGGGCCCTGGGGACAAGGGGGTCCCCAGGATGTAACAATGTGCCCTTGGGACAATGGGGGCTCCTGCGATGTCACAATGGGCCCTGGGGACAAAGGGAGGCCCCAGGATGTCACAATGGACCCTGGGGACAAAAGGGGTCCCCGGGATGTCACAATGGGCCCAGGGGACAACGAAGCATCCTGGGACGCCACAATGGGCCCGGGGAAAAAGGGGGGTCCCCAGGTTGTTCACAATGGGCCCTGGGGACAATGGGGGTCCTGGGATGTCACAATGAACCCTAGGGACAAAGGGGGTCCCCAGGATGTCACAATGGGCCCTGGGGATAAAGGGTACTCCCCAGGATGTCACAATAGGCCCTGGGGACAAAGGGGGTCCCCAGGATGTCACAACGGGCCCTGGGTACAAGGGGGGTCCCACCCTGTCACAATGAGCACTGGGGACAAAGGGGGTCCCCAGGATGTCACAATGGGCACTGGAGACAAAGGGGGGGTCTCCACGGTGCCACAATGGGCCCTGGGGACAAGAGGGTCCCCACGGTTTCACAATGGGCCCTGGGGACAAGGGGGATCCCCGCCCTGTCACAATGGGCCCTGGGGCCAAAGGGATCCCCAGGATGTCACAATGG
The DNA here is from genome assembly GCF_037038585.1 of Patagioenas fasciata. Classification (NCBI taxonomy): domain Eukaryota; kingdom Metazoa; phylum Chordata; class Aves; order Columbiformes; family Columbidae; genus Patagioenas; species Patagioenas fasciata. Next base: position 482,512 of record NW_027288644.1, read on the forward strand.
GCCCTGGGGACTGCGGGGGGGTACTAGGATGTCACAATGGGTCTTGGGGACAAAGGGGGTACCCAGGATGTCACAATGGGCCCTGGGGACAATGGGGGGTCCCTTGAAGGTCACAATGGGCCCATGGGACAAAGAGGGTGCCCACGGTGTCACAGTGGGCCCTGGCGACAAAGGGGGATCCCCAGGATGTCACAATGGGCCCCAGTGACAAAGGCGCTCCCCATGGTGCCACAATGGGCCCTGGGGACAAAGTGGGTCCCCAGGATTTCACAATGAGCACTGGGGACAAAGGGGGGTCCCAGGATGTCACAATGGGCCCTGGGGACAAGGGGGGGTTCCCATGGAGTCACAATGGGTCCTGGGGACAACGAGGCGTCCTGGGACGTCACAATGGGACTTGGGGACAAAGGGGGTCTTCCACAGTCTCACAATGGGCCCTAGAGACAAGGGGAGATCCCCAGGATGACACAATAGGCCCTGGGGACAAAGAGGAGTCCCCCTGAATGTCACAATGGGCCCTGGGGACAAGGGGGGTCCCCATGGTATCACAATAAGCCCTGGGGACAAAGTGGGGTCCTGGGATGTCACAACTGGCCCCAGTGACAAAGGGTGTCCCCATGGTGCCACAATGGGCCCTGGGGACAAAGAGGGTCCCCAGGATGTCACAATGGGCTTTGGGGACAAGGCGGGGTCCCCAGGATGTCACAATGGGGTCTTGGGACAAAGGGGGTCCCCAGGATGTCACAATGGTCCCTGGGGACAATGGGGGGTCCTGGGACATCACAATGGGCCCTGGGGACAAAGGCGGTCCCAGGGTGTCACAATAAGCCATGGGGACAAGGGGGGTCCCCAGGATGTCAGAATGGGCCCTGGGGACAACGCGGGGTCCTGGGATGTCACAATGGGCCACGGGGACAAAGGCGATCCCCATGGTGTCACAATGGGCCCTGGGGACAAGTGGGTCCCCAGGATGTCACAATGGGCCTTGGGGACAAGGGGGTCCCGAGGATGTCACAATGGGCCCTGGGGACAATGGGGGGTCCTGGGATGTCACAATGGGCCCTGGGGACAATGTGTGGTCCCCAGGATGTCACAATGAAGTCTTGGGACAAATGGGGTCCCCAGGATGTCACAATGGGGCCTGGAAACCAGGGGGGGTCCTGGGATGTCACAATGGGCCCCAGTGACAAAAGGGGTCCCTATGGTGCCACAATGGGCCCTGGGGACAAAGGGGGTCCCCTGGATGTCACAATGGACTCTGGGGACAAGGAGGGTCCCCAGGATGTCACAATGGGCCCTGGGGACAAAGGGGGTCCCCACGGTATCAGAATGGGCCCTGGGGACAAGGGGGGTCCCCAGGATGTCACAATGGGCCCTGGGGACAAGGGGGTGTCCCCAGGATGTCACAATGGGCCCTGCGGACAAGGGTGGTACCCACGGTGTCACAATGGGCCCTGGGCACAAGGGGGGGGTCCCCATAGTGTCACAATGGGTCCTGGGGACAAGTGGGGTCCCCAGGATGTCACAATGGGCCCTGGGGACAATGTGGGGTCCCCTGAATGTCACAATGGGCCCTGGGGACAAGGGGGTGCCGAGGATGTCACAATGGGCCCTGGGGACAATGGGGGGTCCTGGGACCTCACAGTGGGCCCTGAGGACAATGGTGGGTCCCCTGAATGTCAAAATGGGCCCTGGGGACAAAGGGGGGTCCGCAGGATGTCACAATGGGCACTGGGGACAAAGGGGGTGTCCCCAGGATGTCACAGTGGGCCCTGGGGACAATGGCGGGTCCTGGGACGTCACAATGGGCCCAGGGGACAAGGGGGGGTCCCCTGGATGTCACAATGGGCCCTGGGGATAAGGAGGGATTCCCAGGATGTCACAATGGGCCCTGGGGACAAGGGGGGATTCCCAGGATGTCACAATGGGCCCTGGGGACAAGGGGGTGTCCCCAGGATGTCACAATGGGCCCTGCGGACAAGGGTGGTACCCACGGTGTCACAATGGGCACTGGGCACAAGGGGGGGTCCCTATAGTATCACAATGGGTCCTGGGGACAAGTGGGGTCCCCTGAAAGTCACAATGGGCCCTGGGGACAATGTGGGGTCCTGGGATGTCACAATGGGCCTCAGTGACAAACGGGGGCCCCTGAATGTCACAATGGGCCCTGGGGACAATGGGGGGTCCTGGGACGTCACAATGGGCCCTGGGGACAAGGAGGGATCCCCAGGATGTCACAATGGGCCCTGGGGACAAAGAGGCGTCCCTTGAATGTCACAATGGGCCCTGGGGACAAGGGGGTGCCGAGGATGTCACAATGGGCCCTGGGGACAAGGGAGATCCCCATGGTGTCACAATAAGCCCTGGGGACAAAGTGGGGTCCTGGGATGTCACAATGGGCCCTGGGGACACAGGTGGTCCCCAGGATGTCACAATGGGCCCTGGGGACAAAGTGGGGTCCTAAGATGTCACAATGGGCACTGGGGACAAAGGGGGTCCCCATGGTGTCACAATGGGCCTTGAGGACAATGGGGTCTCCCCAGGATGTCACAATGGGCCTTGGGGACAAAGGGGTGTCCCCTGAATGTGCATAATGGGCCCTGGGGACAAAGGGTGGTCACCAGGATGTCTCAGTGGGCCCTGGGGACAATGGGGTGTCCTGGGATGTCACAATGGGCCCCAGTGACAAATGGGGTCTCCACGGTGTCACAATGGGCCCTGGGGATAAAGGGGGTTCTCCAGGATGTCACAATGGGCCCAAGTGATGAGTCCCCACAGTGCCACTATGGGCCCTGGAGACAAGGGGGTCCCACGGATGTCACAATGGGCCCTGGGGACAAGGGGGGTCCCCAGGATGTCACGATGGGGCCTGGGGACAACGAGGGGTCCTGGGACGTCACAATGAGCCCTGGGGAAAAAGGGTGGTCCCCATGATGTCACAATGGGCACTGGAGACAGTGGGGGGTCCTGGGATGTCACAATGGGCCCTGGGGACAAAGTAAGGTCCTCGGCTGTCACAATGAGCCCTGAGGACAAGGGGGGTTCCCAGAATTTCACAATGAGCACTGGGGACAAAGTGGGGTCCTGGGATGTCAAAATGGGCCCTGGGGACAAAGGGGGTCCCTTAATTGTCACAATGGGCCCTGGGGACAAGGGGGGTCCCCACGGTGTCACAATGGGCCCTGGGGACAAAGTGGGGTCCTGGAATGTCACAATGGGCCCAGAGGACAAAGGGGGTCCCCATGGTGCCACAGTGGGCCCTGGGGACAAAGGGGGTCCTGAGACGTCACAATGGGCCCTGGGGAAAAGGCGGGATCCCCACGGTGTCACAATGGGCCCTGGGGACAATGGGGGGTCCTTGGATGTCACAATGGGCCCCAGTGACAAAGGGGGTCCCCATGGTGCGACAACGAGCTCTGGGGATAAAGGGGGTCTCCAGGATGTCACAATGGGCCCTGGGGACAAAGGAAGTCCCCAGAATGCCACAATGGGTCCTGGAAAGAAGTGGGGTCCCCACCGTGTCACAATGGGCCTTGGGGACAAAGGGGGGTCCCCTGGATGTCACAATGGACTCTGGGGACAAAGGGGTCCCCAGGATGTCACAATGGGTACTGGGGACAAAGGCGGGGTCCCCATGGTGTCACAATGGACTCAAGTGACAGGACGAGTCCCCACGGTACCACTATGGGCCCTGGAGACCAGGGGGTTCCCCGGATTTCACAATGGGCCCTGAGGACAAATTGGGGTTCTGGGATGTCACAATGGGCCCTGGGGACAAAGGGGGTGTCCATGGTGCCACAATGGGCCCTGGGGACAAAGAGGGGTCCCCAGAATGTCACAATGGGCCCTGGGGACATTTGGGGTCCTCAGAATGTCACAATGGGCCGTGGGAACAATAGGGGGTCCTGGGACGTCACAATGGGCCCTGGAGTAAAGGGGGGTCCCCAGGATGTCACAATAGGCCCTGGGGACAAAGAGGAGTCCCCTGAATGTCATAATGGGCCCTGAGGACAAGGAGGGTCTCCACGGTGTCACAATGGGCCCTGGGGACAATGGGGGGTCCTGGGATGTCACAATAGGCCCTGGGGACAAAGGGGGTCCCCATGATTTCACAATGGGCCCAGGGGACAATGGGGCATCCTGGGACGTCACAATGGGCCCTGGGGACAAAGGGGGTCCCCATGGTGTCACAACGGCCCTGGGGATAAAGGGGGACCCCAGGATGTGTATAATGGGGCCTGGGGACAATGGGGGGTCCTGGGATGTCACAATGGGCTCTGGGGACAATAGGGGGTCCTGGGACGTCACAATGGGCCCTGGAGAAAAGGGGGGGTCCTGGCATGTCACAATAGGCCCTGGGGACAAAGGGGGTCTTCAGGATGTCACAATGGGCCCGGGGGACAAAGGGGGTCCCCAGGATGTCACAATAGGCCCTGGGGAAAAAGAGGGCTCCCCAGGATATCACAATGGGCCCTGGGGACAAAGAGGGGTCCACAGGATGTGCACAATGGGCCCTGGGGACAAAGGGGGCTCCCCAGGATATCACAATGGGCTCTGGTGACATAGGGGTCCCCAAGATGTCACAACGGGTCCTGGGGACAAGGGGGGGTCCCAAGGATGTCACAATGGGCACTGGAGACAAAGGGGGGGTCCCCACGGTGCCACGATGGGCCCTGGGGACAAGGGGGTCCCCAGGATGTAACAATGTGCCCTTGGGACAATGGGGGCTCCTGCGATGTCACAATGGGCCCTGAGGACAAAGGGAGGCCCCAGGATGTCACAATGGACCCTGGGGACAAAAGGGGTCCCCGGGATGTCACAATGGGCCCAGGGGACAACGAAGCATCCTGGGACGCCACAATGGGCCCGGGGAAAAAGGGGGGTCCCCAGGTTGTTCACAATGGGCCCTGGGGACAATGGGGGTCCTGGGATGTCACAATGAACCCTAGGGACAAAGGGGGTCCCCAGGATGTCACAATGGGCCCTGGGGATAAAGGGGACTCCCCAGGATGTCACAATAGGCCCTGGGGACAAAGGGGGTCCCCAGGATGTCACAACGGGCCCTGGGTACAAGGGGGGTCCCACCCTGTCACAATGAGCACTGGGGACAAAGGGGGTCCCCAGGATGTCACAATGGGCACTGGAGACAAAGGGGGGGTCTCCACGGTGCCACAATGGGCCCTGGGGACAATGGGGGGTCCCCACGGTTTCACAATGGGCCCTGGGGACAAGGGGGATCCCCGCCCTGTCACAATGGGCCCTGGGACCAAAGGGATCCCCAGGATGTCACAATGGGCCCTGGGGACTGCGGGGGGTACTAGGATGTCACAATGGGTCTTGGGGACAAAGGGGGTACCCAGGATGTCACAATGGGCCCTGGGGACAATGGGGGGTCCCTTGAAGGTCACAATGGGCCCATGGGACAAAGAGGGTGCCCACGGTGTCACAGTGGGCCCTGGCGACAAAGGGGGATCCCCAGGATGTCACAATGGTCCCCAGTGACAAAGGCGCTCCCCATGGTGCCACAATGGGCCCTGGGGACAAAGTGGGTCCCCAGGATTTCACAATGAGCACTGGGGACAAAGGGGGGGTCCCAGGATGTCACAATGGGCCCTGGGGACAAGGGGGGGTTCCCATGGAGTCACAATGGGTCCTGGGGACAACGAGGCGTCCTGGGACGTCACAATGGGACTTGGGGACAAAGGGGGTCTTCCACAGTCTCACAATGGGCCCTAGAGACAAGGGGAGATCCCCAGGATGACACAATAGGCCCTGGGGACAAAGAGGAGTCCCCCTGAATGTCACAATGGGCCCTGGGGACAAGGGGGGTCCCCATGGTATCACAATAAGCCCTGGGGACAAAGTGGGGTCCTGGGATGTCACAACTGGCCCCAGTGACAAAGGGTGTCCCCATGGTGCCACAATGGGCCCTGGGGACAAAGAGGGTCCCCAGGATGTCACAATGGGCTTTGGGGACAAGGCGGGGTCCCCAGGATGTCACAATGGGGTCTTGGGACAAAGGGGGTCCCCAGGATGTCACAATGGTCCCTGGGGACAATGGGGGGTCCTGGGACATCACAGTGGGCCCTGGGGACAAAGGCGGTCCCAGGGTGTCACAATAAGCCATGGGGACAAGGGGGGTCCCCAGGATGTCAGAATGGGCCCTGGGGACAACGCGGGGTCCTGGGATGTCACAATGGGCCACGGGGACAAAGGCGATCCCCATGGTGTCACAATGGGCCCTGGGGACAAGGGGGTCCCCAGGATGTCACAATGGGCTCATGGGATAAAGGGGGTACCCACGGTGTCACTATAGGCCCTGGGGACAATGGGGGGTCCCCACGGTGCCACGATGGGTCGTGTGGACAAGGGGGTCCCCAGGATGTTCACAACGGGCCCTGAGGACAAAGGGGGTCCCCACGGTGTCACAATGGTCCCTGGGGACAACTTGGGGTCCTGGGATGTCACAATGGGCCCTGGGGACAAAGGCGGTCCCCAGGATGTCACAATAAGCCCTGGGGACAAGGGGGGTCCCCAGGATGTCACAATGGGCACTGGGGACAAAGGGGGTACCCACGGTGTCACTATAGGCCCTGGGGACAACGGGGGGTCCCCACGGTGCCACGATGGGCCCTGGGGACAAGGGGGTCCCCAGGATGTTCACAATGGGCCCTGGAGACAATGGGGTGTCCCCAGGATGTCACAATGGGCCCTGGGGACAAAGAGGGTCCCCAGGATGTCACAATCGGCCCTGGGCACAAAGGGGGGTGCACATGGTGTCAAAATGGGCCCTGGGGACAAAGGGCGTCCCCAGGATGTCACAGTGGGCCCTGGGGACAAAGTGGTCCCCATGGTATCAGAATGGGCCCTGGGGACAAAGAGGGGTGCCCTGAATGTCACAATGGGCCCTGAGGACAAAGGGGGGTCCCCAGGATGTCGCAATGGGCCTTGGGGACAATGGGGGGTCCTAGGATGTCACAATGCGCCCGAGTGACAAATGGGGTCTCCATGGTGTCACAATGGGACCTGAAGACAAAGGGGGTCCCCTGAATGTCACAATGGGCCCTGAGGACAATGGGGGTTCCTGGAACGTCACAATGGGCCCTGGGGAGAAAGGGAGGTCCCCAGGATGTCACAATGGGCCCTGGAGACAATTGGGGGTTTTGGGATGTCACGATGGGCTCTGACGACAAGGGGAGGTGCCCATGGTGTCACAATGGGTCCTCAGTGACAAGGGGGGTCCCTATAGTGTCACAATGGGCTCTGCAGACAATGGGGTTCCTGGGATGTCACAATGGGCACCAGTGACAAAGGGGGTCCTCATGGTGCCACAATGGGCCCTGGGGAGTAAGTGGGGTCCTGGGATGTCACAATGGGTCCTGGGGACAAAGGGTGATCCTTTGATGTCACAAGGGGCCCTGGAGGCAAGGGGGTCCCCAGGATGTTACAATGGGCCCTGGGCACAAAGGGGGGTCCCCATAGTGTCACAATGGGTCCCCAGTGACAAGGGGGTCCCCACGGTGCCACGATGGGCCCTGGGGACAAGAGGGCGTCCCCATGGTGTCACAATGGACCCTGGGGTCAAAGGGGGTTCCCAGGACATCACAATGGGCTCTGGGGACAATGGGGATCCTGGGACATCACAATGAGCCCTGGGGACAAGGGGGGGTCCTGGGACGTCACAATGGGTCCTGGGGACAAAGCGGTTCCCCAGGATGTCACAATGGGCCCCGCGGACAAAGCAGGGTCCTGGGACGTCACAATGGGCCCTGGAGACAAAGGGATTCCCCAGGATGTCACAATGGGCCCTGGGGACAAAGGGGGTCCCCACAGTGTCACAATGGTCCCTGGGGACAAAGGAGATCCCCACAGTGTCACAATGGGCCCAGGGGACAAAAGGGGGACCCCAGGATGTCACAATGGGCCCAGGGGACAATGGGGGGTCCTGGGACGTTATAATGGGCCCTCGGGAAAACGGGGGTCCACATGGTGTCACAATGGGCCCTGGGGACAACGGGGGTCCCAGGATGCCACAATGGACACTGGGGACAAGGGGGTCCCCAGGATGTCACAATGGGCCCTGGGGACAACGGTGGCTCCTGGGATGTCACAATGGGCCCTGGGGACACAGGTGGTCCCCAGGATGTCACAATGGGCCCTGGGGACAAAGTGGGGTCCTAAGATGTCACAATGGGCACTGGGGACAAAGGGGGTCCCCATGGTGCCACAATGGGCCTTGGGGACAATGGGGTCTCCCCAGGATGTCACAATGGGCCTTGGGGACAAAGGGGTGTCCCCTGAATGTGCATAATGGGCCCTGAAGACAAAGGGTGGTCGCCGGGATGTCTCAGTGGGCCCTGGGGACAATGGGGTGTCCTGGGATGTCACAATGGGCCCCAGTGACAAATGGGGTCTCCACGGTGTCACAATGGGCCCTGGAGTAAAGGGGCGTCCCCAGGATGTCACAATAGTCCCTGGGGACAAAGAGGAGTCCCCTGAATGTCATAATGGGCCCTGAGGACAAGGAGGGTCTCCACGATGTCACAATGGGCCCTGGGGACAATGGGGGGTCCTGGGATGTCACAATAGGCCCTGGGGACAAAGGGGGTCCCCATGATTTCACAATGGGCCCAGGGGACAATGGGGCATCCTGGGACGTCACAATGGGCCCTGGGGACAAAGGGGGTCTCCATGGTGTCACAATGGCCCTGGGGATAAAGGGGGACCCCAGGATGTGTATAATGGGGCCTGGGGACAATGGGGGGTCCTGGGATGTCACAATGGGCTCTGGGGACAATAGGGGGTCCTGGGACGTCACAATGGGCCCTGGAGAAAAGGGGGGGTCCTGGCATGTCACAATAGGCCCTGGGGACAAAGGGGGTCTTCAGGATGTCACAATGGGCCCGGGGGACAAAGGGGGTCCCCAGGATGTCACAATAGGCCCTGGGGAAAAAGAGGGCTCCCCAGGATATCACAATGGGCCCTGGGGACAAAGAGGGGTCCACAGGATGTGCACAATGGGCCCTGGGGACAAAGGGGGCTCCCCAGGATATCACAATGGGCTCTGGTGACATAGGGGTCCCCAAGATGTCACAACGGGTCCTGGGGACAAGGGGGATCCCAAGAATGTCACAATGGGAACTGGAGACAAAGGGGGAGTCCCCACGGTGCCACGATGGGCCGTGGGGACAAGGGGGTCCCCAGGATGTAACAATGTGCCCTTGGGACAATGGGGGCTCCTGCGATGTCACAATGGGCCCTGGGGACAAAGGGAGGCCCCAGGATGTCACAATGGACCCTGGGGACAAAAGGGGTCCCCGGGATGTCACAATGGGCCCAGGGGACAACGAAGCATCCTGGGACGCCACAATGGGCCCGGGGAAAAAGGGGGGTCCCCAGGTTGTTCACAATGGGCCCTGGGGACAATGGGGGTCCTGGGATGTCACAATGAACCCTAGGGACAAAGGGGGTCCCCAGGATGTCACAATGGGCCCTGGGGATAAAGGGGACTCCCCAGGATGTCACAATAGGCCCTGGGGACAAAGGGGGTCCCCAGGATGTCACAACGGGCCCTGGGTACAAGGGGGGTCCCACCCTGTCACAATGAGCACTGGGGACAAAGGGGGTCCCCAGGATGTCACAATGGGCACTGGAGACAAAGGGGGGGTCTCCACGGTGCCACAATGGGCCCTGGGGACAATGGGGGGTCCCCACGGTTTCACAATGGGCCCTGGGGACAAGGGGGATCCCCGCCCTGTCACAATGGGCCCTGGGACCAAAGGGATCCCCAGGATGTCACAATGGGCCCTGGGGACTGCGGGGGGTACTAGGATGTCACAATGGGTCTTGGGGACAAAGGGGGTACCCAGGATGTCACAATGGGCCCTGGGGACAATGGGGGGTCCCTTGAAGGTCACAATGGGCCCATGGGACAAAGAGGGTGCCCACGGTGTCACAGTGGGCCCTGGCGACAAAGGGGGATCCCCAGGATGTCACAATGGTCCCCAGTGACAAAGGCGCTCCCCATGGTGCCACAATGGGCCCTGGGGACAAAGTGGGTCCCCAGGATTTCACAATGAGCACTGGGGACAAAGGGGGGTCCCAGGATGTCACAATGGGCCCTGGGGACAAGGGGGGGTTCCCATGGAGTCACAATGGGTCCTGGGGACAACGAGGCGTCCTGGGACGTCACAATGGGACTTGGGGACAAAGGGGGTCTTCCACAGTCTCACAATGGGCCCTAGAGACAAGGGGAGATCCCCAGGATGACACAATAGGCCCTGGGGACAAAGAGGAGTCCCCCTGAATGTCACAATGGGCCCTGGGGACAAGGGGGGTCCCCATGGTATCACAATAAGCCCTGGGGACAAAGTGGGGTCCTGGGATGTCACAACTGGCCCCAGTGACAAAGGGTGTCCCCATGGTGCCACAATGGGCCCTGGGGACAAAGAGGGTCCCCAGGATGTCACAATGGGCTTTGGGGACAAGGCGGGGTCCCCAGGATGTCACAATGGGGTCTTGGGACAAAGGGGGTCCCCAGGATGTCACAATGGTCCCTGGGGACAATGGGGGGTCCTGGGACATCACAGTGGGCCCTGGGGACAAAGGCGGTCCCAGGGTGTCACAATAAGCCATGGGGACAAGGGGGGTCCCCAGGATGTCAGAATGGGCCCTGGGGACAACGCGGGGTCCTGGGATGTCACAATGGGCCACGGGGACAAAGGCGATCCCCATGGTGTCACAATGGGCCCTGGGGACAAGGGGGTCCCCAGGATGTCACAATGGGCTCATGGGATAAAGGGGGTACCCACGGTGTCACTATAGGCCCTGGGGACAATGGGGGGTCCCCACGGTGCCACGATGGGTCGTGTGGACAAGGGGGTCCCCAGGATGTTCACAACGGGCCCTGAGGACAAAGGGGGTCCCCACGGTGTCACAATGGTCCCTGGGGACAACTTGGGGTCCTGGGATGTCACAATGGGCCCTGGGGACAAAGGCGGTCCCCAGGATGTCACAATAAGCCCTGGGGACAAGGGGGGTCCCCAGGATGTCACAATGGGCACTGGGGACAAAGGGGGTACCCACGGTGTCACTATAGGCCCTGGGGACAACGGGGGGTCCCCACGGTGCCACGATGGGCCCTGGGGACAAGGGGGTCCCCAGGATGTTCACAATGGGCCCTGGAGACAATGGGGTGTCCCCAGGATGTCACAATGGGCCCTGGGGACAAAGAGGGTCCCCAGGATGTCACAATCGGCCCTGGGCACAAAGGGGGGTGCACATGGTGTCAAAATGGGCCCTGGGGACAAAGGGCGTCCCCAGGATGTCACAGTGGGCCCTGGGGACAAAGTGGTCCCCATGGTATCAGAATGGGCCCTGGGGACAAAGAGGGGTGCCCTGAATGTCACAATGGGCCCTGAGGACAAAGGGGGGTCCCCAGGATGTCGCAATGGGCCTTGGGGACAATGGGGGGTCCTAGGATGTCACAATGCGCCCGAGTGACAAATGGGGTCTCCATGGTGTCACAATGGGACCTGAAGACAAAGGGGGTCCCCTGAATGTCACAATGGGCCCTGAGGACAATGGGGGTTCCTGGAACGTCACAATGGGCCCTGGGGAGAAAGGGAGGTCCCCAGGATGTCACAATGGGCCCTGGAGACAATTGGGGGTTTTGGGATGTCACGATGGGCTCTGACGACAAGGGGAGGTGCCCATGGTGTCACAATGGGTCCTCAGTGACAAGGGGGGTCCCTATAGTGTCACAATGGGCTCTGCAGACAATGGGGTTCCTGGGATGTCACAATGGGCACCAGTGACAAAGGGGGTCCTCATGGTGCCACAATGGGCCCTGGGGAGTAAGTGGGGTCCTGGGATGTCACAATGGGTCCTGGGGACAAAGGGTGATCCTTTGATGTCACAAGGGGCCCTGGAGGCAAGGGGGTCCCCAGGATGTTACAATGGGCCCTGGGCACAAAGGGGGGTCCCCATAGTGTCACAATGGGTCCCCAGTGACAAGGGGGTCCCCACGGTGCCACGATGGGCCCTGGGGACAAGAGGGCGTCCCCATGGTGTCACAATGGACCCTGGGGTCAAAGGGGGTTCCCAGGACATCACAATGGGCTCTGGGGACAATGGGGATCCTGGGACATCACAATGAGCCCTGGGGACAAGGGGGGGTCCTGGGACGTCACAATGGGTCCTGGGGACAAAGCGGTTCCCCAGGATGTCACAATGGGCCCCGCGGACAAAGCAGGGTCCTGGGACGTCACAATGGGCCCTGGAGACAAAGGGATTCCCCAGGATGTCACAATGGGCCCTGGGGACAAAGGGGGTCCCCACAGTGTCACAATGGTCCCTGGGGACAAAGGAGATCCCCACAGTGTCACAATGGGCCCAGGGGACAAAAGGGGGACCCCAGGATGTCACAATGGGCCCAGGGGACAATGGGGGGTCCTGGGACGTTATAATGGGCCCTCGGGAAAACGGGGGTCCACATGGTGTCACAATGGGCCCTGGGGACAACGGGGGTCCCAGGATGCCACAATGGACACTGGGGACAAGGGGGTCCCCAGGATGTCACAATGGGCCCTGGGGACAACGGTGGCTCCTGGGATGTCACAATGGGCCCTGGGGACACAGGTGGTCCCCAGGATGTCACAATGGGCCCTGGGGACAAAGTGGGGTCCTAAGATGTCACAATGGGCACTGGGGACAAAGGGGGTCCCCATGGTGCCACAATGGGCCTTGGGGACAATGGGGTCTCCCCAGGATGTCACAATGGGCCTTGGGGACAAAGGGGTGTCCCCTGAATGTGCATAATGGGCCCTGAAGACAAAGGGTGGTCGCCGGGATGTCTCAGTGGGCCCTGGGGACAATGGGGTGTCCTGGGATGTCACAATGGGCCCCAGTGACAAATGGGGTCTCCACGGTGTCACAATGGGCCCTGGAGTAAAGGGGCGTCCCCAGGATGTCACAATAGTCCCTGGGGACAAAGAGGAGTCCCCTGAATGTCATAATGGGCCCTGAGGACAAGGAGGGTCTCCACGATGTCACAATGGGCCCTGGGGACAATGGGGGGTCCTGGGATGTCACAATAGGCCCTGGGGACAAAGGGGGTCCCCATGATTTCACAATGGGCCCAGGGGACAATGGGGCATCCTGGGACGTCACAATGGGCCCTGGGGACAAAGGGGGTCTCCATGGTGTCACAATGGCCCTGGGGATAAAGGGGGACCCCAGGATGTGTATAATGGGGCCTGGGGACAATGGGGGGTCCTGGGATGTCACAATGGGCTCTGGGGACAATAGGGGGTCCTGGGACGTCACAATGGGCCCTGGAGAAAAGGGGGGGTCCTGGCATGTCACAATAGGCCCTGGGGACAAAGGGGGTCTTCAGGATGTCACAATGGGCCCGGGGGACAAAGGGGGTCCCCAGGATGTCACAATAGGCCCTGGGGAAAAAGAGGGCTCCCCAGGATATCACAATGGGCCCTGGGGACAAAGAGGGGTCCACAGGATGTGCACAATGGGCCCTGGGGACAAAGGGGGCTCCCCAGGATATCACAATGGGCTCTGGTGACATAGGGGTCCCCAAGATGTCACAACGGGTCCTGGGGACAAGGGGGATCCCAAGAATGTCACAATGGGAACTGGAGACAAAGGGGGAGTCCCCACGGTGCCACGATGGGCCGTGGGGACAAGGGGGTCCCCAGGATGTAACAATGTGCCCTTGGGACAATGGGGGCTCCTGCGATGTCACAATGGGCCCTGGGGACAAAGGGAGGCCCCAGGATGTCACAATGGACCCTGGGGACAAAAGGGGTCCCCGGGATGTCACAATGGGCCCAGGGGACAACGAAGCATCCTGGGACGCCACAATGGGCCCGGGGAAAAAGGGGGGTCCCCAGGTTGTTCACAATGGGCCCTGGGGACAATGGGGGTCCTGGGATGTCACAATGAACCCTAGGGACAAAGGGGGTCCCCAGGATGTCACAATGGGCCCTGGGGATAAAGGGGACTCCCCAGGATGTCACAATAGGCCCTGGGGACAAAGGGGGTCCCCAGGATGTCACAACGGGCCCTGGGTACAAGGGGGGTCCCACCCTGTCACAATGAGCACTGGGGACAAAGGGGGTCCCCAGGATGTCACAATGGGCACTGGAGACAAAGGGGGGGTCTCCACGGCGCCACAATGGGCCCTGGGGACAAGAGGGTCCCCACGGTTTCACAATGGGCCCTGGGGACAAGGGGGATCCCCGCCCTGTCACAATGGGCCCTGGGGCCAAAGGGATCCCCAGGATGTCACAATGGGCCCTGGGGACTGCGGGGGGTACTAGGATGTCACAATGGGTCTTGGGGACAAAGGGGGTACCCAGGATGTCACAATGGGCCCTGGGGACAATGGGGGGTCCCTTGAAGGTCACAATGGGCCCATGGGACAAAGAGGGTGCCCACGGTGTCACAGTGGGCCCTGGCGACAAAGGGGGATCCCCAGGATGTCACAATGGGCCCCGGGGACAAAGTAAAATCCTGGAATGTCACAATGGTCCCCAGTGACAAAGGCGCTCCCCATGGTGCCACAATGGGCCCTGGGGACAAAGTGGGTCCCCAGGATTTCACAATGAGCACTGGGGACAAAGGGGGGTCCCAGGATGTCACAATGGGCCCTGGGGACAAGGGGGGGTTCCCATGGAGTCACAATGGGTCCTGGGGACAACGAGGCGTCCTGGGACGTCACAATGGGACTTGGGGACAAAGGGGGTCTTCCACAGTCTCACAATGGGCCCTAGAGACAAGGGGAGATCCCCAGGATGACACAATAGGCCCTGGGGACAAAGAGGAGTCCCCCTGAATGTCACAATGGGCCCTGGGGACAAGGGGGGTCCCCATGGTATCACAATAAGCCCTGGGGACAAAGTGGGGTCCTGGGATGTCACAACTGGCCCCAGTGACAAAGGGTGTCCCCATGGTGCCACAATGGGCCCTGGGGACAAAGAGGGTCCCCAGGATGTCACAATGGGCTTTGGGGACAAGGCGGGGTCCCCAGGATGTCACAATGGGGTCTTGGGTCAAAGGGGGTCCCCAGGATGTCACAATGGTCCCTGGGGACAATGGGGGGTCCTGGGACGTCACAATGGGCCCTGGGGACAAAGGCGGTCCCAGGGTGTCACAATAAGCCATGGGGACAAGGGGGGTCCCCAGGATGTCACAATCGGCACTGGGGACAAAGGGGGGTCCCCACGGTGCCATGATGGGCCCTGGCGACAAGGGGGTCCCCAAGATGTCACAATGGGCCCATGGGACAAAGAGGGTACCCATGGTGTCACAATGGGCACTGGGGACAAGGGGGGTCCCCAGGATGTCACAAGTGGCCCTGGGGATAAAGGGGGTCCCCATGGTGCCACAATGTGCCCCTGGGACAAAGGGGTCCCCAGGATGTCACAATAAGCCCTGGGGAGAAGGGGGGTCCCCAGGATGTCAGAATGGGCCCTGGGGACAACGCGGGGTCCTGGGATGTCACAATGGGCCACGGGGACAAAGGCGATCCCCATGGTGTCAGAATGGGCCCTGGGGACTGCGGGGGGTACTAGGATGTCACAATGGGTCTTGGGGACAAAGCGGGTACTCAGGATGTCACAATGGGCCCTGGGGACAATGGGGGGTCCCTTGAAGGTCACAATGGGCCCATGGGACAAAGAGGGTGCCCACGGTGTCACAGTGGGCCCTGGCGACAAAGGGGGATCCCCAGGATGTCACAATGGGCCCCGGGGACAAAGTAAAATCCTGGAATGTCACAATGGTCCCCAGTGACAAAGGCGCTCCCCATGGTGCCACAATGGGCCCTGGGGACAAAGTGGGTCCCCAGGATTTCACAATGGGCACTGGGGACAAAGGGGGGTCCCAGGATGTCACAATGGGCCCTGGGGACAAGGGGGGGTTCCCATGGAGTCACAATGGGTCCTGGAGACAACGAGGCGTCCTGGGACGTCACAATGGGACTTGGGGACAAAGGGGGTCTTCCACAGTCTCACAATGGGCCCTAGAGACAAGGGGAGATCCCCAGGATGACACAATAGGCCCTGGGGACAAAGAGGAGTCCCCCTGAATGTCACAATGGGCCCTGGGGACAAAGAGGGTCCCCAGGATGTCACAATCGGCCCTGGGCACAAAGGGGGGTGCACATGGTGTCAAAATGGGCCCTGGGGACAAAGGGCGTCCCCAGGATGTCACAGTGGGCCCTGGGGACAACGCGGGGTCCTGGGATGTCACAATGGGCCACGGGGACAAAGGCGATCCCCATGGTGTCACAATGGGCCCTGGGGACAAGGGGGTCCCCAGGATGTCACAATGGGCTCATGGGATAAAGGGGGTACCCACGGTGTCACTATAGGCCCTGGGGACAACGGGGGGTCCCCACGGTGCCACTATGGGTCGTGTGGACAAGGGGGTCCCCAGGATGTTCACAACGGGCCCTGAGGACAAAGGGGGTCCCCACGGTGTCACAATGGTCCCTGGGGACAACTTGGGGTCCTGGGATGTCACAATGGGCCCTGGGGACAAAGGCGGTCCCCAGGATGTCACAATAAGCCCTGGGGACAAGGGGGGTCCCCAGGATGTCACAATGGGCACTGGGGACAAAGGGGGTACCCACGGTGTCACTATAGGCCCTGGGGACAACGGGGGGTCCCCACGGTGCCACGA
The DNA here is from genome assembly GCF_037038585.1 of Patagioenas fasciata. Lineage (NCBI taxonomy): Eukaryota > Metazoa > Chordata > Aves > Columbiformes > Columbidae > Patagioenas > Patagioenas fasciata. The sequence continues at coordinate 499,213 of NW_027288644.1, forward strand.
TGGGCCCTGGGGACAAGGGGGTCCCCAGGATGTTCACAATGGGCCCTGGAGACAATGGGGTGTCCCCAGGATGTCACAATGGGCCCTGGGGACAAAGAGGGTCCCCAGGATGTCACAATCGGCCCTGGGCACAAAGGGGGGTGCACATGGTGTCAAAATGGGCCCTGGGGACAAAGGGCGTCCCCAGGATGTCACAGTGGGCCCTGGGGACAAAGTGGTCCCCATGGTATCAGAATGGGCCCTGGGGACAAAGAGGGGTGCCCTGAATGTCACAATGGGCCCTGAGGACAAAGGGGGGTCCCCAGGATGTCGCAATGGGCCTTGGGGACAATGGGGGGTCCTAGGATGTCACAATGCGCCCGAGTGACAAATGGGGTCTCCATGGTGTCACAATGGGACCTGAAGACAAAGGGGGTCCCCTGAATGTCACAATGGGCCCTGAGGACAATGGGGGTTCCTGGAACGTCACAATGGGCCCTGGGGAGAAAGGGAGGTCCCCAGGATGTCACAATGGGCCCTGGAGACAATTGGGGGTTTTGGGATGTCACGATGGGCTCTGACGACAAGGGGAGGTGCCCATGGTGTCACAATGGGTCCTCAGTGACAAGGGGGGTCCCTATAGTGTCACAATGGGCTCTGCAGACAATGGGGGGTCCTGGGATGTCACAATGGGCACCAGTGACAAAGGGGGTCCTCATGGTGCCACAATGGGCCCTGGGGAGTAAGTGGGGTCCTGGGATGTCACAATGGGTCCTGGGGACAAAGGGTGATCCTTTGATGTCACAAGGGGCCCTGGAGGCAAGGGGGTCCCCAGGATGTTACAATGGGCCCTGGGCACAAAGGGGGGTCCCCATAGTGTCACAATGGGTCCCCAGTGACAAGGGGGTCCCCACGGTGCCACGATGGGCCCTGGGGACAAGAGGGGGTCGCCATGGTGTCACAATGGACCCTGGGGTCAAAGGGGGTTCCCAGGACATCACAATGGGCTCTGGGGACAATGGGGATCCTGGGACATCACAATGAGCCCTGGGGACAAGGGGGGGTCCTGGGACGTCACAATGGGTCCTGGGGACAAAGCGGTTCCCCAGGATGTCACAATGGGCCCCGCGGACAAAGCAGGGTCCTGGGACGTCACAATGGGCCCTGGAGACAAAGGGATTCCCCAGGATGTCACAATGGGCCCTGGGGACAAAGGGGGTCCCCACAGTGTCACAATGGTCCCTGGGGACAAAGGAGATCCCCACAGTGTCACAATGGGCCCAGGGGACAAAAGGGGGACCCCAGGATGTCACAATGGGCCCAGGGGACAATGGGGGGTCCTGGGACGTTATAATGGGCCCTCGGGAAAAAGGGGGTCCACATGGTGCCACAATGGGCCCTGGGGACAACGGGGGTCCCAGGATGCCACAATGGACACTGGGGACAAGGGGGTCCCCAGGATGTCACAATGGGCCCTGGGGACAACGGTGGCTCCTGGGATGTCACAATGGGCCCTGGGGACACAGGTGGTCCCCAGGATGTCACAATGGGCCCTGGGGACAAAGTGGAGTCCTAGGATGTCACAATGGGCACTGGGGACAAAGGGGGTCCCCATGGTGCCACAATGGGCCTTGGGGACAATGGGGTCTCCCCAGGATGTCACAATGGGCCTTGGGGACAAAGGGGTGTCCCCTGAATGTGCATAATGGGCCCTGGGGACAAAGGGTGGTTGCCGGGATGTCTCAGTGGGCCCTGGGGACAATGGGGTGTCCTGGGATGTCACAATGGGCCCCAGTGACAAATGGGGTCTCCACGGTGTCACAATGGGCCCTGGGGCTAAAGGGGGTCTCCAGGATGTCACAATGGGCCCAAGTGATGAGTCCCCACAGTGCCACTATGGGTCCTGGAGACAAGGGGGGTCCCCAGGATGTCACGATGGGGCCTGGGGACAACGAGGGGTCCTGGGACGTCACAATGAGCCCTGGGGAAAAAGGGTGGTCCCCATGATGTCACAATGGGCACTGGAGACAGTGGGGGGTCATGGGATGTCACAATGGGCCCTGGGGACAAAGTAAGGTCCTCGGCTGTCACAATGAGCCGGGAGGACAAGGGGGGGTCCCCAGAATTTCACAATGAGCACTGGGGACAAAGTGGGGTCCTGGGATGTCAAAATGGGCCCTGGGGACAAAGGGGGTCCCTTAATTGTCACAATGGGCCCTGGGGACAAGGGGGGTCCCCACGGTGTCACAATGGGCCCTGGGGACAAAGTGGGGTCCTGGAATGTCACAATGGGCCCAGAGGACAAAGGGGGTCCCCATGGTGCCACAGTGGGCCCTGGGGACAAAGGGGGTCCCGAGACGTCACAATGGGCCCTGGGGAAAAGGCGGGGTCCCCACGGTGTCACAATGGGCCCTGGGGACAATGGGGGGTCCTGGGATGTCACAATGGGCCCCAGTGACAAAGGGGGTCCCCATGGTGCGACAACGAGCTCTGGGGATAAAGGGGGTCTCCAGGATGTCACAATGGGCCCTGGGGACAAAGGAAGTCCCCAGAATGCCACAATGGGTCCTGGAAAGAAGTGGGGTCCCCACCGTGTCACAATGGGCCTTGGGGACAAAGGGGGGTCCCCAGGATGTCACAATGGGCCCCGGGGACAAAGGGGTCCCCAGGATGTCACAATGGGTACTGGGGACAAAGGCGGGGTCCCCATGGTGTCACAATGGACCCAAGTGACAGGACGAGTCCCCACGGTACCACTATGGGCCCTGGAGACCAGGGGGTTCCCCGGATTTCACAATGGCCCTGGGGACAAGGGGGGTCCCCAGGATGTCACAATGGGCACTGGGGACAACGAGGGGTCCTGGGATGTCACAATGAGCCCTGGGGAGAAAGGGGGGTCCCCACCCTGTCAGAAGGGACCCTGGGGACAAGGTGGGGTCCTGGGATGTCACAATGGGCCCTGGGGACAAAGGGGGTGTCCATGGTGCCACGATGGGCCCTGGGGACAAGGGGGTCCCCAGGATATCACAATGGGCCCTGGGGACAACGGGGTCCCCAGGATGTCACAATGGGCCCTGAGGACAAATTGGGGTTCTGGGATGTCACAATGGGCCCTGGGGACAAAGGGGTTCCCCATGGTGCCACAATGGGCCCTGGGGACAAAGAGGGGTCCCCAGAATGTCACAATGGGCCCTGGGGACATTTGGGGTCCCCAGAATGTCACAATGGGCCCTGGGAACAATAGGGGGTCCTGGGACGTCACAATGGGCCCTGGAGTAAAGGGGGGTCCCCAGGATGTCACAATAGGCCCTGGGGACAAAGAGGAGTCCCCTGAATGTCATAATGGGCCTGAGGACAAGGAGGGTCTCCACGGTGTCACAATGGGCCCTGGGGACAATGGGGGGTCCTGGGATGTCACAATAGGCCCTGGGGACAAAGGGGGTCTTCAGGATGTCACAATGGGCCCAGGGGACAAAGGGGGTCCCCAGGATGTCACAATAGGCCCTGGGGAAAAAGAGGGATCCACAGGATGTGCACAATGGGCCCTGGGGACAAAGGGGGCTCCCCAGGATATCACAATGGGCTCTGGTGACATAGGGGTCCCCAAGATGTCACAACGGGTCCTGGGGACAAGGGGGGTCCCAAGGATGTCACAATGGGCACTGGAGACAAAGGGGGGGTCCCCACGGTGCCACGATGGGCCCTGGGGACAAGGGGGTCCCCAGGATGTAACAATGTGCCCTTGGGACAATGGGGGCTCCTGCGATGTCACAATGGGCCCTGGGGACAAAGGGAGGCCCCAGGATGTCACAATGGACCCTGGGGACAAAAGGGGTCCCCGGGATGTCACAATGGGCCCAGGGGACAACGAAGCATCCTGGGACGCCACAATGGGCCCGGGGAAAAAGGGGGGTCCCCAGGTTGTTCACAATGGGCCCTGGGGACAATGGGGGTCCTGGGATGTCACAATGAACCCTAGGGACAAAGGGGGTCCCCAGGATGTCACAATGGGCCCTGGGGATAAAGGGGACTCCCCAGGATGTCACAATAGGCCCTGGGGACAAAGGGGGTCCCCAGGATGTCACAACGGGCCCTGGGTACAAGGGGGGTCCCACCCTGTCACAATGAGCACTGGGGACAAAGGGGGTCCCCAGGATGTCACAATGGGCACTGGAGACAAAGTGGGGGTCTCCACGGTGCCACAATGGGCCCTGGGGACAAGAGGGTCCCCACGGTTTCACAATGGGCCCTGGGGACAAGGGGGATCCCCGCCCTGTCACAATGGGCCCTGGGGCCAAAGGGATCCCCAGGATGTCACAATGGGCCCTGGGGACAATGGGGGGTCCCTTGAAGGTCACAATGGGCCCATGGGACAAAGAGGGTGCCCACGGTGTCACAGTGGGCCCTGGCGACAAAGGGGGATCCCCAGGATGTTACAATGGGCCCCGGGGACAAAGTAAAATCCTGGAATGTCACAATGGTCCCCAGTGACAAAGGCGCTCCCCATGGTGCCACAATGGGCCCTGGGGACAAAGTGGGTCCCCAGGATTTCACAATGAGCACTGGGGACAAAGGGGGGTCCCAGGATGTCACAATGGGCCCTGGGGACAAGGGGGGGTTCCCATGGAGTCACAATGGGTCCTGGGGACAACGAGGCGTCCTGGGACGTCACAATGGGACTTGGGGACAAAGGGGGTCTTCCATAGTCTCACAATGGGCCCTAGAGACAAGGGGAGATCCCCAGGATGACACAATAGGCCCTGGGGACAAAGAGGAGTCCCCCTGAATGTCACAATGGGCCCTGGGGACAAGGGGGGTCCCCATGGTATCACAATAAGCCCTGGGGACAAAGTGGGGTCCTGGGATGTCACAACTGGCCCCAGTGACAAAGGGTGTCCCCATGGTGCCACAATGGGCCCTGGGGACAAAGAGGGTCCCCAGGATGTCACAATGGGCTTTGGGGACAAGGCGGGGTCCCCAGGATGTCACAATGGGGTCTTGGGACAAAGGGGGTCCCCAGGATGTCACAATGGTCCCTGGGGACAATGGGGGTTCCTGGGACATCACAGTGGGCCCTGGGGACAAAGGCGGTCCCAGGGTGTCACAATAAGCCATGGGGACAAGGGGGGTCCCCTGGATGTCAGAATGGGCCCTGGGGACAACGCGGGGTCCTGGGATGTCACAATGGGCCACGGGGACAAAGGCGATCCCCATGGTGTCACAATGGGCCCTGGGGACAAGGGGGTCCCCAGGATGTCACAATGGGCTCATGGGATAAAGGGGGTACCCACGGTGTCACTATAGGCCCTGGGGACAACGGGGGGTCCCCACGGTGCCACGATGGGTCGTGTGGACAAGGGGGTCCCCAGGATGTTCACAACGGGCCCTGAGGACAAAGGGGGTCCCCACGGTGTCACAATGGTCCCTGGGGACAACTTGGGGTCCTGGGATGTCACAATGGGCCCTGGGGACAAAGGCGGTCCCCAGGATGTCACAATAAGCCCTGGGGACAAAGGGGGTCCCCAGGATGTCACAATGGGCACTGGGAACAATAGGGGGTACCCACGGTGTCACTATGGGCCCTGGGGACAACGGGGGGTCCCCACGGTGCCACGATGGGCCCTGGGGACAAGGGGGTCCCCAGGATGTCACAATGGGCCCTGAGGACAAATTGGGATTCTGGGATGTCACAATGGGCCCTGGGGACAAAGGGGGTCCCCATGGTGCCACAATGGGCCCTGGGACAAAGAGGGGTCCCCAGAATGTCACAATGGGCCCTGGGGACATTTGGGGTCCCCAGAATGTCACAATGGGCCCTGGGAACAATAGGGGGTCCTGGGACGTCACAATGGGCCCTGGAGTAAAGGGGGGTCCCCAGGATGTCACAATAGGCCCTGGAGACAAAGAGGAGTCCCCTGAATGTAATAATGGGCCCTGAGGACAAGGAGGGTCTCCACGGTGTCACAATGGGCCCTGGGGACAATGGGGGGTCCTGGGATGTCACAATAGGCCCTGGGGACAAAGGGGGTCTTCAGGATGTCACAATGGGCCCGGGGGACAAAGGGGGTCCCCAGGATGTCACAATAGGCCCTGGGGAAAAAGAGGGCTCCCCAGGATATCACAATGGGCCCTGGGGACAAAGAGGGGTCCACAGGATGTGCACAATGGGCCCTGGGGACAAAGGGGGCTCCCCAGGATATCACAATGGGCTCTGGTGACATAGGGGTCCCCAAGATGTCACAACGGGTCCTGGGGACAAGGGGGGTCCCAAGGATGTCACAATGGGCACTGGAGACAAAGGGGGGGTCCCCACGGTGCCACGATGGGCCCTGGGGACAAGAGGGTCCCCAGGATGTAACAATGTGCCCTTGGGACAATGGGGGCTCCTGCGATGTCACAATGGGCCCTGGGGACAAAGGGAGGCCCCAGGATGTCACAATGGACCCTGGGGACAAAAGGGGTCCCCGGGATGTCACAATGGGCCCTGGGGCCAAAGGGATCCCCAGGATGTCACAATGGGCCCTGGGGACTGCGGGGGGTACTAGGATGTCACAATGGGTCTTGGGGACAAAGGGGGTACCCAGGATGTCACAATGGGCCCTGGGGACAATGGGGGGTCCCTTGAAGGTCACAATGGGCCCATGGGACAAAGAGGGTGCCCACGGTGTCACAGTGGGCCCTGGCGACAAAGGGGGATCCCCAGGATGTCACAATGGGCCCCGGGGACAAAGTAAAATCCTGGAATGTCACAATGGTCCCCAGTGACAAAGGCGCTCCCCATGGTGCCACAATGGGCCCTGGGGACAAAGTGGGTCCCCAGGATTTCACAATGAGCACTGGGGACAAAGGGGGGTCCCAGGATGTCACAATGGGCCCTGGGACAAGGGGGGGTTCCCATGGAGTCACAATGGGTCCTGGGGACAACGAGGCGTCCTGGGACGTCACAATGGGACTTGGGGACAAAGGGGGTCTTCCACAGTCTCACAATGGGCCCTAGAGACAAGGGGAGATCCCCAGGATGACACAATAGGCCCTGGGGACAAAGAGGAGTCCCCCTGAATGTCACAATGGGCCCTGGGGACAAGGGGGGTCCCCATGGTATCACAATAAGCCCTGGGGACAAAGTGGGGTCCTGGGATGTCACAACTGGCCCCAGTGACAAAGGGTGTCCCCATGGTGCCACAATGGGCCCTGGGGACAAAGAGGGTCCCCAGGATGTCACAATGGGCTTTGGGGACAAGGCGGGGTCCCCAGGATGTCACAATGGGGTCTTGGGACAAAGGGGGTCCCCAGGATGTCACAATGGTCCCTGGGGACAATGGGGGGTCCTGGGACATCACAATGGGCCCTGGGGACAAAGGCGGTCCCAGGGTGTCACAATAAGCCATGGGGACAAGGGGGGTCCCCAGGATGTCAGAATGGGCACTGGGGACAACGCAGGGTCCTGGGATGTCACAATGGGCCACGGGGACAAAGGCGATCCCCATGGTGTCACAATGGGCCCTGGGGACAACTTGGGGTCCTGGGATGTCACAATGGGCCCCGGTGACAAAGGGGGTCCCCGTGGTGCCACAATGTGCCCCTGGGACAAAGGGGGTCCCCAGAATGTCATAATGGGTACTGGGGACAAGGGGGGTCCCCAGGATGTCACAAGTGGCCCTGGGGATAAAGGGGGTCCCCATGGTGCCACAATGTGCCCCTTGGACAAAGGGGTCCCCAGGATGTCACAATAAGCCCTGGGGACAAGGGGGGTCCCCAGGATGTCAGAATGGGCCCTGGGGACAACGCGGGGTCCTGGTATGTCACAATGGGCCACGGGGACAAAGGCGATCCCCATGGTGTCACAATGGGCCCTGGGGACAAGGGGGTCCCCAGGATGTCACAATGGGCTCTTGGGATAAAGGGGGTACTCACGGTGCCACTATAGGCCCTGGGGACAACGGGGGGTCCCCACGGTGCCACGATGGGTCGTGTGGACAAGGGGGTCCCCAGGATGTTCACAACGGGCCCTGAGGACAAAGGGGGTCCCCACGGTGTCACAATGGTCCCTGGGGACAACTTAGGGTCCTGGGATGTCACAATGGGCCCTGGGGACAAAGGCGGTCCCCAGGATGTCACAATAAGCCCTGGGGACAAGGGGGGTCCCCAGGATGTCACAATGGGCACTGGGGACAAAGGGGGTACCCACGGTGTCACTATAGGCCCTGGGGACAACGGGGGGTCCCCACGGTGCCACGATGGGCCCTGGGGACAAGGGGGTCCCCAGGATGTTCACAATGGGCCCTGGAGACAATGGGGTGTCCCCAGGATGTCACAATGGGCCCTGGGGACAAAGAGGGTCCCCAGGATGTCACAATCGGCCCTGGGCACAAAGGGGGGTGCACATGGTGTCAAAATGGGCCCTGGGGACAAAGGGCGTCCCCAGGATGTCACAGTGGGCCCTGGGGACAAAGTGGTCCCCATGGTATCAGAATGGGCCCTGGGGACAGAGAGGGGTGCCCTGAATGTCACAATGGGCCCTGAGGACAAAGGGGGGTCCCCAGGATGTCGCAATGGGCCTTGGGGACAATGGGGGGTCCTAGGATGTCACAATGCGCCCGAGTGACAAATGGGGTCTCCATGGTGTCACAATGGGCCCTGAAGACAAAGGGGGTCCCCTGAATGTCACAATGGGCCCTGAGGACAATGGGGGTTCCTGGAACGTCACAATGGGCCCTGGGGAGAAAGGGAGGTCCCCAGGATGTCACAATGGGCCCTGGAGACAATTGGGGGTTTTGGAATGTCACGATGGGCTCTGACGACAAGGGGAGGTGCCCATGGTGTCACAATGGGTCCTCAGTGACAAGGGGGGTCCCTATAGTGTCACAATGGGCTCTGCAGACAATGGGGGGTCCTGGGATGTCACAATGGGCACCAGTGACAAAGGGGGTCCTCATGGTGCCACAATGGGCCCTGGGGAGTAAGTGGGGTCCTGGGATGTCACAATGGGTCCTGGGGACAAAGGGTGATCCTTTGATGTCACAAGGGGCCCTGGAGGCAAGGGGGTCCCCAGGATGTTACAATGGGCCCTGGGCACAAAGAGGGGTCCCCATAGTGTCACAATGGGTCCCCAGTGACAAGGGGGTCCCCACGGTGCCACGATGGTCCCTGGGGACAAGAAGGAGTCCCAATGGTGTCACAATGGACCCTGGGGTCAAAGGGGGTTCCCAGGACATCACAATGGGCTCTGGGGACAATGGGGATCCTGGGACATCACAATGAGCCCTGGGGACAAGGGGGGGTCCTGGGACGTCACAATGGGTCCTGGGGACAAAGCGGTTCCCCAGGATGTCACAATGGGCCCTGGGGACAAAGCAGGGTCCTGGGACGTCACAATGGGCCCTGGAGACAAAGGGATTCCCCAGGATGTCACAATGGGACCTGGGGACAAAGGGGGTCCCCACAGTGTCACAATGGTCCCTGGGGACAAAGGAGATCCCCACAGTGTCACAATGGGCCCAGGGGACAAAAGGCGGACCCCAGGATGTCACAATGGGCCCAGGGGACAATGGGGGGTCCTGGGACGTTATAATGGGCCCTCGGGAAAAAGGGGGTCCACATGGTGCCACAATGGGCCCTGGGGACAACGGGGGTCCCAGGATGCCACAATGGACACTGGGGACAAGGGGGTCCCCAGGATGTCACAATGGGCCCTGGGGACACAGGTGGTCCCCAGGATGTCACAATGGGCCCTGGGGACAAAGTGGGGTCCTAAGATGTCACAATGGGCACTGGGGACAAAGGGGGTCCCCATGGTGCCACAATGGGCCTTGGGGACAATGGGGTCTCCCCAGGATGTCACAATGGGCCTTGGGGACAAAGGGGTGTCCCCTGAATGTGCATAATGGGCCCTGGGGACAAAGGGTGGTCGCCGGGATGTCTCAGTGGGCCCTGGGGACAATGGGGGGTCCTGGGATGTCACAATGGGCCCCAGTGACAAAGGGGGTCCCCATGGTGCGACAACGAGCTCTGGGGATAAAGAGGGTCTCCAGGATGTCACAATGGGCCCAAGTGATGAGTCCCCACAGTGCCACTATGGGCCCTGGAGACAAGGGGGGTCCCCAGGATGTCACGACGGGGCCTGGGGACAACGAGGGGTCCCCACGGTGTCACAATGAGCCCTGGGGAAAAAGGGTGGTCCCCATGATGTCACAATGGGCACTGGAGACAGTGGGGGGTCCTGGGATGTCACAATGGGCCCTGGGGACAAAGTAAGGTCCTCGGCTGTCACAATGAGCCCTGAGGACAAGGGGGGTTCCCAGAATTTCACAATGAGCACTGGGGACAAAGTGGGGTCCTGGGATGTCAAAATGGGCCCTGGGGACAAAGGGGGTCCCTTAATTGTCACAATGGGCCCTGGGGACAAGGGGGGTCCCCACGGTGTCACAATGGGCCCTGGGGACAAAGTGGGGTCCTGGAATGTCACAATGGGCCCAGAGGACAAAGGGGGTCCCCATGGTGCCACAGTGGGCCCTGGGGACAAAGGGGGTCCTGAGACGTCACAATGGGCCCTGGGGAAAAGGCGGGGTCCCCACGGTGTCACAATGGGCCCTGGGGACAATGGGGGGTCCTGGGATGTCACAATGGGCCCCAGTGACAAAGGGGGTCCCCATGGTGCGACAACGAGCTCTGGGGATGAAGGGGGTCTCCAGGATGTCACAATGGGCCCTGGGGACAAAGGAAGTCCCCAGAATGCCACAATGGGTCCTGGAAAGAAGTGGGGTCCCCAGGATGTCACAATGGGCACTGGGGACAACGAGGGGTCCTGGGACGTCACAATGAGCCCTGGGGAGAAAGGGGGGTCCCCACCCTGACAGAAGGGACCCTGGGGAGAAGGTGGGGTCCTGGGATGTCACAATGGGCCCTGGGGACAAAGGGGGTGTCCATGGTGCCACAATGGGCCCTGGGGACTAGGGGGGGGGGGGTCCCCTCGGTGCCACGATGGGCCCTGGGGACAAGGGGGTCCCCAGGATGTCACAATGGGCCCTGAGGACAAATTGGGGTTCTGGGATGTCACAATGGGCCCTGGGGACAAAGGGGGTGTCCATGGTGCCACAATGGGCCCTGGGGACAAAGAGGGGTCCCCAGAATGTCACAATGGGCCCTGGGGACATTTGGGGTCCCCAGAATGTCACAATGGGCCCTGGGAACAATAGGGGGTCCTGGGACGTCACAATGGGCCCTGGAGTAAAGGGGGGTCCCCAGGATGTCACAATAGGCCCTGGGGACAAAGAGGAGTCCCCTGAATGTCATAATGGGCCCTGAGGACAAGGAGGGTCTCCACGGTGTCACAATGGGCCCTGGGGACAATGGGGGGTCCTGGGATGTCACAATAGGCCCTGGGGACAAAGGGGGTCCCCATGATTTCACAATGGGCCCAGGGGACAATGGGGCATCCTGGGACATCACAATGGGTCCTGGGGACAAAGTGGGTCCCCATGGTGTCACAATGGCCCTGGGGATAAAGGGGGACCCCAGGATGTGTATAATGGGGCCTGGGGACAATGGGGGGTCCTGGGATGTCACAATGGGCTCTGGGGACAATAGGGGGTCCTGGGACGTCACAATGGGCCCTGGAGAAAAGGGGGGGTCCTGGCATGTCACAATAGGCCCTGGGGACAAAGGGGGTCTTCAGGATGTCACAATGGGCCCGGGGGACAAAGGGGGTCCCCAGGATGTCACAATAGGCCCTGGGGAAAAAGAGGGCTCCCCAGGATATCACAATGGGCCCTGGGGACAAAGAGGGGTCCACAGGATGTGCACAATGGGCCCTGGGGACAAAGGGGGCTCCCCAGGATATCACAATGGGCTCTGGTGACATAGGGGTCCCCAAGATGTCACAACGGGTCCTGGGGACAAGGAGGGTCCCAAGGATGTCACAATGGGCACTGGGGACTAGGGTGGGGGGGGTCCCCTCGGTGCCACGATGGGCCCTGGGGACAAGGGGGTCCCCAGGATGTCACAATGGGCCCTGAGGACAAATTGGGGTTCTGGGATGTCACAATGGGCCCTGGGGACAAAGGGGGTGTCCATGGTGCCACAATGGGCCCTGGGGACAAAGAGGGGTCCCCAGAATGTCACAATGGGCCCTGGGGACATTTGGGGTCCCCAGAATGTCACAATGGGCCCTGGGAACAATAGGGGGTCCTGGGACGTCACAATGGGCCCTGGAGTAAAGGGGGGTCCCCAGGATGTCACAATAGGCCCTGGGGACAAAGAGGAGTCCCCTGAATGTCATAATGGGCCCTGAGGACAAGGAGGGTCTCCACGGTGTCACAATGGGCCCTGGGGACAATGGGGGGTCCTGGGATGTCACAATAGGCCCTGGGGACAAAGGGGGTCCCCATGATTTCACAATGGGCCCAGGGGACAATGGGGCATCCTGGGACATCACAATGGGTCCTGGGGACAAAGTGGGTCCCCATGGTGTCACAATGGCCCTGGGGATAAAGGGGGACCCCAGGATGTGTATAATGGGGCCTGGGGACAATGGGGGGTCCTGGGATGTCACAATGGGCTCTGGGGACAATAGGGGGTCCTGGGACGTCACAATGGGCCCTGGAGAAAAGGGGGGGTCCTGGCATGTCACAATAGGCCCTGGGGACAAAGGGGGTCTTCAGGATGTCACAATGGGCCCGGGGGACAAAGGGGGTCCCCAGGATGTCACAATAGGCCCTGGGGAAAAAGAGGGCTCCCCAGGATATCACAATGGGCCCTGGGGACAAAGAGGGGTCCACAGGATGTGCACAATGGGCCCTGGGGACAAAGGGGGCTCCCCAGGATATCACAATGGGCTCTGGTGACATAGGGGTCCCCAAGATGTCACAACGGGTCCTGGGGACAAGGAGGGTCCCAAGGATGTCACAATGGGCACTGGAGACAAAGGGGGGGTCCCCACGGTGCCACGATGGGCCCTGGGGACAAGGGGGTCCCCAGGATGTAACAATGTGCCCTTGGGACAATGGGGGCTCCTGCGATGTCACAATGGGCCCTGGGGACAAAGGGAGGCCCCAGGATGTCACAATGGACCCTGGGGACAAAAGGGGTCCCCGGGATGTCACAATGGGCCCAGGGGACAACGAAGCATCCTGGGACGCCACAATGGGCCCGGGGAAAAAGGGGGGTCCCCAGGTTGTTCACAATGGGCCCTGGGGACAATGGGGGTCCTGGGATGTCACAATGAACCCTAGGGACAAAGGGGGTCCCCAGGATGTCACAATGGGCCCTGGGAACAATAGGGGGTCCTGGGACGTCACAATGGGCCCTGGAGTAAAGGGGGGTCCCCAGGATGTCACAATAGGCCCTGGGGACAAAGAGGAGTCCCCTGAATGTCATAATGGGCCCTGAGGACAAGGAGGGTCTCCACGGTGTCACAATGGGCCCTGGGGACAATGGGGGGTCCTGGGATGTCACAATAGGCCCTGGGGACAAAGGGGGTCCCCATGATTTCACAATGGGCCCAGGGGACAATGGGGCATCCTGGGATGTCACAATGGGTCCTGGGGACAAAGTGGGTCCCCATGGTGTCACAATGGCCCTGGGGATAAAGGGGGACCCCAGGATGTGTATAATGGGGCCTGGGGACAATGGGGGGTCCTGGGATGTCACAATGGGCTCTGGGGACAATAGGGGGTCCTGGGACGTCACAATGGGCCCTGGAGAAAAGGGGGGGTCCTGGCATGTCACAATAGGCCCTGGGGACAAAGGGGGTCTTCAGGATGTCACAATGGGCCCGGGGGACAAAGGGGGTCCCCAGGATGTCACAATAGGCCCTGGGGAAAAAGAGGGCTCCCCAGGATATCACAATGGGCCCTGGGGACAAAGAGGGGTCCACAGGATGTGCACAATGGGCCCTGGGGACAAAGGGGGCTCCCCAGGATATCACAATGGGCTCTGGTGACATAGGGGTCCCCAAGATGTCACAACGGGTCCTGGGGACAAGGGGGGTCCCAAGGATGTCACAATGGGCACTGGAGACAAAGGGGGGGTCCCCACGGTGCCACGATGGGCCCTGGGGACAAGGGGGTCCCCAGGATGTAACAATGTGCCCTTGGGACAATGGGGGCTCCTGCGATGTCACAATGGACCCTGGGGACAAAAGGGGTCCCCGGGATGTCACAATGGGCCCAGGGGACAACGAAGCATCCTGGGACGCCACAATGGGCCCGGGGAAAAAGGGGGGTCCCCAGGTTGTTCACAATGGGCCCTGGGGACAATGGGGGTCCTGGGATGTCACAATGAACCCTAGGGACAAAGGGGGTCCCCAGGATGTCACAATGGGCCCTGGGGATAAAGGGGACTCCCCAGGATGTCACAATAGGCCCTGGGGACAAAGGGGGTCCCCAGGATGTCACAACGGGCCCTGGGTACAAGGGGGGTCCCACCCTGTCACAATGAGCACTGGGGACAAAGGGGGTCCCCAGGATGTCACAATGGGCACTGGAGACAAAGGGGGGGTCTCCACGGTGCCACAATGGGCCCTGGGGACAATGGGGGGTCCCCACGGTTTCACAATGGGCCCTGGGGACAAGGGGGATCCCCTCCCTGTCACAATGGGCCCTGGGGACTGCGGGGGGTACTAGGATGTCACAATGGGTCTTGGGGACAAAGGGGGTACCCAGGATGTCACAATGGGCCCTGGGGACAATGGGGGGTCCCTTTAAGGTCACAATGGGCCCATGGGACAAAGAGGGTGCCCACGGTGTCACAGTGGGCCCTGGCGACAAAGGGGGATCCCCAGGATGTCACAATGGGCCCTGGGGACAAGGGGGGGTTCCCATGGAGTCACAATGGGTCCTGGGGACAACGAGGCGTCCTGGGACGTCACAATGGGACTTGGGGACAAAGGGGGTCTTCCACAGTCTCACAATGGGCCCTAGAGACAAGGGGAGATCACCAGGATGACACAATAGGCCCTGGGGACAAAGAGGAGTCCCCCTGAATGTCACAATGGGCCCTGGGGACAAGGGGGGTCCCCATGGTATCACAATAAGCCCTGGGGACAAAGTGGGGTCCTGGGATGTCACAACTGGCCCCAGTGACAAAGGGTGTCCCCATGGTGCCACAATGGGCCCTGGGGACAAAGAGGGTCCCCAGGATGTCACAATGGGCTTTGGGGACAAGGCGGGGTCCCCAGGATGTCACAATGGGGTCTTGGGACAAAGGGGGTCCCCAGGATGTCACAATGGTCCCTGGGGACAATGGGGGGTCCTGGGACATCACAATGGGCCCTGGGGACAAAGGCGGTCCCAGGGTGTCACAATAAGCCATGGGGACAAGGGGGGTCCCCAGGATGTCACAATGGGCACTGGGGACAAAGGGGGGTCCCCACGGTGCCATGATGGGCCCTGGCGACAAGGGTGTCCCCAGGATGTCACAATGGGCCCATGGGACAAAGGGGGTACCCATGGTGTCACAATGGGCCCTGGGGACAACTTGGGGTCCTGGGATGTCACAATGGGCTTTGGGGACAAGGCGGGGTCCCCAGGATGTCACAATGGGGTCTTGGGACAAAGGGGGTCCCCAGGATGTCACAATGGTCCCTGGGGACAATGGGGGGTCCTGGGACATCACAATGGGCCCTGGGGACAAAGGCGGTCCCAGGGTGTCACAATAAGCCATGGGGACAAGGGGGGTCCCCAGGATGTCACAATGGGCACTGGGGACAAAGGGGGGTCCCCACGGTGCCATGATGGGCCCTGGCGACAAGGGTGTCCCCAGGATGTCACAATGGGCCCATGGGACAAAGGGGGTACCCATGGTGTCACAATGGGCCCTGGGGACAACTTGGGGTCCTGGGATGTCACAATGGGCCCCGGTGACAAAGGGGGTCCCCGTGGTGCCACAATGTGCCCCTGGGACAAAGGGGGTCCCCAGAATGTCATAATGGGCACTGGGGACAAGGGGGGTCCCCAGGATGTCACAAGTGGCCCTGGGGATAAAGGGGGTCCCCATGGTGCCACAATGTGCCCCTGGGACAAAGGGGTCCCCAGGATGTCACAATAAGCCCTGGGGACAAGGGGGGTCCCCAGGATGTCAGAATGGGCCCTGGGGACAACGCGGGGTCCTGGGATGTCACAATGGGCCATGGGGACAAAGGCGATCCCCATGGTGTCACAATGGGCCCTGGGGACAAGGGGGTCCCCAGGATGTCACAATGGGCTCATGGGATAAAGGGGGTACCCACGGTGTCACTATAGGCCCTGGGGACAACGGGGGGTCCCCACGGTGCCACGATGGGTCGTGTGGACAAGGGGGTCCCCAGGATGTTCACAACGGGCCCTGAGGACAAAGGGGGTCCCCACGGTGTCACAATGGTCCCTGGGGACAACTTGGGGTCCTGGGATGTCACAATGGGCCCTGGGGACAAAGGCGGTCCCCAGGATGTCACAATAAGCCCTGGGGACAAGGGGGGTCCCCAGGATGTCACAATGGGCACTGGGGACAAAGGGGGTACCCACGGTGTCACTATAGGCCCTGGGGACAACGGGGGGTCCCCACGGTGCCACGATGGGCCCTGGGGACAAGGGGGTCCCCAGGATGTTCACAATGGGCCCTGGAGACAATGGGGTGTCCCCAGGATGTCACAATGGGCCCTGGGGACAAAGAGGGTCCCCAGGATGTCACAATCGGCCCTGGGCACAAAGGGGGGTGCACACGGTGTCAAAATGGGCCCTGGGGACAAAGGGCGTCCCCAGGATGTCACAGTGGGCCCTGGGGACAAAGTGGTCCCCATGGTATCAGAATGGGCCCTGGGGACAAAGAGGAGTGCCCTGAATGTCACAATGGGCCCTGAGGACAAAGGGGGGTCCCCAGGATGTCGCAATGGGCCTTGGGGACAATGGGGGGTCCTAGGATGTCACAATGGGCCCGAGTGACAAATGGGGTCTCCATGGTGTCACAATGGGCCCTGAAGACAAAGGGGGTCCCCTGAATGTCACAATGGGCCCTGAGGACAATGGGGGTTCCTGGAACGTCACAATGGGCCCTGGGGAGAAAGGGAGGTCCCCAGGATGTCACAATGGGCCCTGGAGACAATTGGGGGTTTTGGGATGTCACGATGGGCTCTGACGACAAGGGGAGGTGCCCATGGTGTCACAATGGGTCCTCAGTGACAAGGGGGGTCCCTATAGTGTCACAATGGGCTCTGCAGACAATGGGGGGTCCTGGGATGTCACAATGGGCACCAGTGACAAAGGGGGTCCTCATGGTGCCACAATGGGCCCTGGGGAGTAAGTGGGGTCCTGGGATGTCACAATGGGTCCTGGGGACAAAGGGTGATCCTTTGATGTCACAAGGGGCCCTGGAGGCAAGGGGGTCCCCAGGATGTTACAATGGGCCCTGGGCACAAAGGGGGGTCCCCATAGTGTCACAATGGGTCCCCAGTGACAAGGGGGTCCCCACGGTGCCACGATGGGCCCTGGGGACAAGAGGGGGTCCCCATGGTGTCACAATGGACCCTGGGGTCAAAGGGGGTTCCCAGGACATCACAATGGGCTCTGGGGACAATGGGGATCCTGGGACATCACAATGAGCCCTGGGGACAAGGGGGGGGTCCTGGGACGTCACAATGGGTCCTGGGGACAAAGCGGTTCCCCAGGATGTCACAATGGGCCCCGGGGACAAAGCAGGGTCCTGGGACGTCACAATGGGCCCTGGAGACAAAGGGATTCCCCAGGATGTCACAATGGGCCCTGGGGACAAAGTGGGTCCCCACAGTGTCACAATGGTCCCTGGGGACAAAGGAGATCCCCACAGTGTCACAATGGGCCCAGGGGACAAAAGGGGGACCCCAGGATGTCACAATGGGCCCAGGGGACAATGGGGGGTCCTGGGACGTTATAATGGGCCCTCGGGAAAAAGGGGGTCCACATGGTGCCACAATGGGCCCTGGGGACAACGGGGGTCCCAGGATGCCACAATGGACACTGGGGACAAGGGGGTCCCCAGGATGTCACAATGGGCCCTGGGGACAACGGTGGCTCCTGGGATGTCACAATGGGCCCTGGGGACACAGGTGGTCCCCAGGATGTCACAATGGGCACTGGGGACAAAGGGGGTCCCCATGGTGCCACAATGGGCCCTGGGGACAATGGGGTGTCCTGGGATGTCACAATGGGCCCCAGTGACAAATGGGGTCTCCACGGTGTCACAATGGACACTGGGGACAAGGGGGTCCCCAGGATGTCACAATGGGCCCTGGGGACACAGGTGGTCCCCAGGATGTCACAATGGGCCCTGGGGACAAAGTGGGGTCCTAAGATGTCACAATGGGCACTGGGGACAAAGGGGGTCCCCATGGTGCCACAATGGGCCTTGGGGACAATGGGGTCTCCCCAGGATGTCACAATGGGCCTTGGGGACAAAGGGGTGTCCCCTGAATGTGCATAATGGGCCCTGGGGACAAAGGGTGGTCGCCGGGATGTCTCAGTGGGCCCTGGGGACAATGGGGGGTCCTGGGATGTCACAATGGGCCCCAGTGACAAAGGGGGTCCCCATGGTGCGACAACGAGCTCTGGGGATAAAGAGGGTCTCCAGGATGTCACAATGGGCCCAAGTGATGAGTCCCCACAGTGCCACTATGGGCCCTGGAGACAAGGGGGGTCCCCAGGATGTCACGACGGGGCCTGGGGACAACGAGGGGTCCCCACGGTGTCACAATGAGCCCTGGGGAAAAAGGGTGGTCCCCATGATGTCACAATGGGCACTGGAGACAGTGGGGGGTCCTGGGATGTCACAATGGGCCCTGGGGACAAAGTAAGGTCCTCGGCTGTCACAATGAGCCCTGAGGACAAGGGGGGTTCCCAGAATTTCACAATGAGCACTGGGGACAAAGTGGGGTCCTGGGATGTCAAAATGGGCCCTGGGGACAAAGGGGGTCCCTTAATTGTCACAATGGGCCCTGGGGACAAGGGGGGTCCCCACGGTGTCACAATGGGCCCTGGGGACAAAGTGGGGTCCTGGAATGTCACAATGGGCCCAGAGGACAAAGGGGGTCCCCATGGTGCCACAGTGGGCCCTGGGGACAAAGGGGGTCCTGAGACGTCACAATGGGCCCTGGGGAAAAGGCGGGGTCCCCACGGTGTCACAATGGGCCCTGGGGACAATGGGGGGTCCTGGGATGTCACAATGGGCCCCAGTGACAAAGGGGGTCCCCATGGTGCGACAACGAGCTCTGGGGATGAAGGGGGTCTCCAGGATGTCACAATGGGCCCTGGGGACAAAGGAAGTCCCCAGAATGCCACAATGGGTCCTGGAAAGAAGTGGGGTCCCCAGGATGTCACAATGGGCACTGGGGACAACGAGGGGTCCTGGGACGTCACAATGAGCCCTGGGGAGAAAGGGGGGTCCCCACCCTGACAGAAGGGACCCTGGGGAGAAGGTGGGGTCCTGGGATGTCACAATGGGCCCTGGGGACAAAGGGGGTGTCCATGGTGCCACAATGGGCCCTGGGGACTAGGGGGGGGGGGGTCCCCTCGGTGCCACGATGGGCCCTGGGGACAAGGGGGTCCCCAGGATGTCACAATGGGCCCTGAGGACAAATTGGGGTTCTGGGATGTCACAATGGGCCCTGGGGACAAAGGGGGTGTCCATGGTGCCACAATGGGCCCTGGGGACAAAGAGGGGTCCCCAGAATGTCACAATGGGCCCTGGGGACATTTGGGGTCCCCAGAATGTCACAATGGGCCCTGGGAACAATAGGGGGTCCTGGGACGTCACAATGGGCCCTGGAGTAAAGGGGGGTCCCCAGGATGTCACAATAGGCCCTGGGGACAAAGAGGAGTCCCCTGAATGTCATAATGGGCCCTGAGGACAAGGAGGGTCTCCACGGTGTCACAATGGGCCCTGGGGACAATGGGGGGTCCTGGGATGTCACAATAGGCCCTGGGGACAAAGGGGGTCCCCATGATTTCACAATGGGCCCAGGGGACAATGGGGCATCCTGGGACATCACAATGGGTCCTGGGGACAAAGTGGGTCCCCATGGTGTCACAATGGCCCTGGGGATAAAGGGGGACCCCAGGATGTGTATAATGGGGCCTGGGGACAATGGGGGGTCCTGGGATGTCACAATGGGCTCTGGGGACAATAGGGGGTCCTGGGACGTCACAATGGGCCCTGGAGAAAAGGGGGGGTCCTGGCATGTCACAATAGGCCCTGGGGACAAAGGGGGTCTTCAGGATGTCACAATGGGCCCGGGGGACAAAGGGGGTCCCCAGGATGTCACAATAGGCCCTGGGGAAAAAGAGGGCTCCCCAGGATATCACAATGGGCCCTGGGGACAAAGAGGGGTCCACAGGATGTGCACAATGGGCCCTGGGGACAAAGGGGGCTCCCCAGGATATCACAATGGGCTCTGGTGACATAGGGGTCCCCAAGATGTCACAACGGGTCCTGGGGACAAGGAGGGTCCCAAGGATGTCACAATGGGCACTGGGGACTAGGGTGGGGGGGGTCCCCTCGGTGCCACGATGGGCCCTGGGGACAAGGGGGTCCCCAGGATGTCACAATGGGCCCTGAGGACAAATTGGGGTTCTGGGATGTCACAATGGGCCCTGGGGACAAAGGGGGTGTCCATGGTGCCACAATGGGCCCTGGGGACAAAGAGGGGTCCCCAGAATGTCACAATGGGCCCTGGGGACATTTGGGGTCCCCAGAATGTCACAATGGGCCCTGGGAACAATAGGGGGTCCTGGGACGTCACAATGGGCCCTGGAGTAAAGGGGGGTCCCCAGGATGTCACAATAGGCCCTGGGGACAAAGAGGAGTCCCCTGAATGTCATAATGGGCCCTGAGGACAAGGAGGGTCTCCACGGTGTCACAATGGGCCCTGGGGACAATGGGGGGTCCTGGGATGTCACAATAGGCCCTGGGGACAAAGGGGGTCCCCATGATTTCACAATGGGCCCAGGGGACAATGGGGCATCCTGGGACATCACAATGGGTCCTGGGGACAAAGTGGGTCCCCATGGTGTCACAATGGCCCTGGGGATAAAGGGGGACCCCAGGATGTGTATAATGGGGCCTGGGGACAATGGGGGGTCCTGGGATGTCACAATGGGCTCTGGGGACAATAGGGGGTCCTGGGACGTCACAATGGGCCCTGGAGAAAAGGGGGGGTCCTGGCATGTCACAATAGGCCCTGGGGACAAAGGGGGTCTTCAGGATGTCACAATGGGCCCGGGGGACAAAGGGGGTCCCCAGGATGTCACAATAGGCCCTGGGGAAAAAGAGGGCTCCCCAGGATATCACAATGGGCCCTGGGGACAAAGAGGGGTCCACAGGATGTGCACAATGGGCCCTGGGGACAAAGGGGGCTCCCCAGGATATCACAATGGGCTCTGGTGACATAGGGGTCCCCAAGATGTCACAACGGGTCCTGGGGACAAGGAGGGTCCCAAGGATGTCACAATGGGCACTGGAGACAAAGGGGGGGTCCCCACGGTGCCACGATGGGCCCTGGGGACAAGGGGGTCCCCAGGATGTAACAATGTGCCCTTGGGACAATGGGGGCTCCTGCGATGTCACAATGGGCCCTGGGGACAAAGGGAGGCCCCAGGATGTCACAATGGACCCTGGGGACAAAAGGGGTCCCCGGGATGTCACAATGGGCCCAGGGGACAACGAAGCATCCTGGGACGCCACAATGGGCCCGGGGAAAAAGGGGGGTCCCCAGGTTGTTCACAATGGGCCCTGGGGACAATGGGGGTCCTGGGATGTCACAATGAACCCTAGGGACAAAGGGGGTCCCCAGGATGTCACAATGGGCCCTGGGAACAATAGGGGGTCCTGGGACGTCACAATGGGCCCTGGAGTAAAGGGGGGTCCCCAGGATGTCACAATAGGCCCTGGGGACAAAGAGGAGTCCCCTGAATGTCATAATGGGCCCTGAGGACAAGGAGGGTCTCCACGGTGTCACAATGGGCCCTGGGGACAATGGGGGGTCCTGGGATGTCACAATAGGCCCTGGGGACAAAGGGGGTCCCCATGATTTCACAATGGGCCCAGGGGACAATGGGGCATCCTGGGACGTCACAATGGGTCCTGGGGACAAAGTGGGTCCCCATGGTGTCACAATGGCCCTGGGGATAAAGGGGGACCCCAGGATGTGTATAATGGGGCCTGGGGACAATGGGGGGTCCTGGGATGTCACAATGGGCTCTGGGGACAATAGGGGGTCCTGGGACGTCACAATGGGCCCTGGAGAAAAGGGGGGGTCCTGGCATGTCACAATAGGCCCTGGGGACAAAGGGGGTCTTCAGGATGTCACAATGGGCCCGGGGGACAAAGGGGGTCCCCAGGATGTCACAATAGGCCCTGGGGAAAAAGAGGGCTCCCCAGGATATCACAATGGGCCCTGGGGACAAAGAGGGGTCCACAGGATGTGCACAATGGGCCCTGGGGACAAAGGGGGCTCCCCAGGATATCACAATGGGCTCTGGTGACATAGGGGTCCCCAAGATGTCACAACGGGTCCTGGGGACAAGGGGGGTCCCAAGGATGTCACAATGGGCACTGGAGACAAAGGGGGGGTCCCCACGGTGCCACGATGGGCCCTGGGGACAAGGGGG
This sequence comes from Patagioenas fasciata, assembly GCF_037038585.1. Classification (NCBI taxonomy): domain Eukaryota; kingdom Metazoa; phylum Chordata; class Aves; order Columbiformes; family Columbidae; genus Patagioenas; species Patagioenas fasciata. The sequence goes on from NW_027288644.1 coordinate 521,802, forward strand.
TCCCCAGGATGTAACAATGTGCCCTTGGGACAATGGGGGCTCCTGCGATGTCACAATGGACCCTGGGGACAAAAGGGGTCCCCGGGATGTCACAATGGGCCCAGGGGACAACGAAGCATCCTGGGACGCCACAATGGGCCCGGGGAAAAAGGGGGGTCCCCAGGTTGTTCACAATGGGCCCTGGGGACAATGGGGGTCCTGGGATGTCACAATGAACCCTAGGGACAAAGGGGGTCCCCAGGATGTCACAATGGGCCCTGGGGATAAAGGGGACTCCCCAGGATGTCACAATAGGCCCTGGGGACAAAGGGGGTCCCCAGGATGTCACAACGGGCCCTGGGTACAAGGGGGGTCCCACCCTGTCACAATGAGCACTGGGGACAAAGGGGGTCCCCAGGATGTCACAATGGGCACTGGAGACAAAGGGGGGGTCTCCACGGTGCCACAATGGGCCCTGGGGACAATGGGGGGTCCCCACGGTTTCACAATGGGCCCTGGGGACAAGGGGGATCCCCTCCCTGTCACAATGGGCCCTGGGGACTGCGGGGGGTACTAGGATGTCACAATGGGTCTTGGGGACAAAGGGGGTACCCAGGATGTCACAATGGGCCCTGGGGACAATGGGGGGTCCCTTTAAGGTCACAATGGGCCCATGGGACAAAGAGGGTGCCCACGGTGTCACAGTGGGCCCTGGCGACAAAGGGGGATCCCCAGGATGTCACAATGGGCCCTGGGGACAAGGGGGGGTTCCCATGGAGTCACAATGGGTCCTGGGGACAACGAGGCGTCCTGGGACGTCACAATGGGACTTGGGGACAAAGGGGGTCTTCCACAGTCTCACAATGGGCCCTAGAGACAAGGGGAGATCACCAGGATGACACAATAGGCCCTGGGGACAAAGAGGAGTCCCCCTGAATGTCACAATGGGCCCTGGGGACAAGGGGGGTCCCCATGGTATCACAATAAGCCCTGGGGACAAAGTGGGGTCCTGGGATGTCACAACTGGCCCCAGTGACAAAGGGTGTCCCCATGGTGCCACAATGGGCCCTGGGGACAAAGAGGGTCCCCAGGATGTCACAATGGGCTTTGGGGACAAGGCGGGGTCCCCAGGATGTCACAATGGGGTCTTGGGACAAAGGGGGTCCCCAGGATGTCACAATGGTCCCTGGGGACAATGGGGGGTCCTGGGACATCACAATGGGCCCTGGGGACAAAGGCGGTCCCAGGGTGTCACAATAAGCCATGGGGACAAGGGGGGTCCCCAGGATGTCACAATGGGCACTGGGGACAAAGGGGGGTCCCCACGGTGCCATGATGGGCCCTGGCGACAAGGGTGTCCCCAGGATGTCACAATGGGCCCATGGGACAAAGGGGGTACCCATGGTGTCACAATGGGCCCTGGGGACAACTTGGGGTCCTGGGATGTCACAATGGGCCCCGGTGACAAAGGGGGTCCCCGTGGTGCCACAATGTGCCCCTGGGACAAAGGGGGTCCCCAGAATGTCATAATGGGCACTGGGGACAAGGGGGGTCCCCAGGATGTCACAAGTGGCCCTGGGGATAAAGGGGGTCCCCATGGTGCCACAATGTGCCCCTGGGACAAAGGGGTCCCCAGGATGTCACAATAAGCCCTGGGGACAAGGGGGGTCCCCAGGATGTCAGAATGGGCCCTGGGGACAACGCGGGGTCCTGGGATGTCACAATGGGCCACGGGGACAAAGGCGATCCCCATGGTGTCACAATGGGCCCTGGGGACAAGGGGGTCCCCAGGATGTCACAATGGGCTCATGGGATAAAGGGGGTACCCACGGTGTCACTATAGGCCCTGGGGACAACGGGGGGTCCCCACGGTGCCACGATGGGTCGTGTGGACAAGGGGGTCCCCAGGATGTTCACAACGGGCCCTGAGGACAAAGGGGGTCCCCACGGTGTCACAATGGTCCCTGGGGACAACTTGGGGTCCTGGGATGTCACAATGGGCCCTGGGGACAAAGGCGGTCCCCAGGATGTCACAATAAGCCCTGGGGACAAGGGGGGTCCCCAGGATGTCACAATGGGCACTGGGGACAAAGGGGGTACCCACGGTGTCACTATAGGCCCTGGGGACAACGGGGGGTCCCCACGGTGCCACGATGGGCCCTGGGGACAAGGGGGTCCCCAGGATGTTCACAATGGGCCCTGGAGACAATGGGGTGTCCCCAGGATGTCACAATGGGCCCTGGGGACAAAGAGGGTCCCCAGGATGTCACAATCGGCCCTGGGCACAAAGGGGGGTGCACACGGTGTCAAAATGGGCCCTGGGGACAAAGGGCGTCCCCAGGATGTCACAGTGGGCCCTGGGGACAAAGTGGTCCCCATGGTATCAGAATGGGCCCTGGGGACAAAGAGGAGTGCCCTGAATGTCACAATGGGCCCTGAGGACAAAGGGGGGTCCCCAGGATGTCGCAATGGGCCTTGGGGACAATGGGGGGTCCTAGGATGTCACAATGGGCCCGAGTGACAAATGGGGTCTCCATGGTGTCACAATGGGCCCTGAAGACAAAGGGGGTCCCCTGAATGTCACAATGGGCCCTGAGGACAATGGGGGTTCCTGGAACGTCACAATGGGCCCTGGGGAGAAAGGGAGGTCCCCAGGATGTCACAATGGGCCCTGGAGACAATTGGGGGTTTTGGGATGTCACGATGGGCTCTGACGACAAGGGGAGGTGCCCATGGTGTCACAATGGGTCCTCAGTGACAAGGGGGGTCCCTATAGTGTCACAATGGGCTCTGCAGACAATGGGGGGTCCTGGGATGTCACAATGGGCACCAGTGACAAAGGGGGTCCTCATGGTGCCACAATGGGCCCTGGGGAGTAAGTGGGGTCCTGGGATGTCACAATGGGTCCTGGGGACAAAGGGTGATCCTTTGATGTCACAAGGGGCCCTGGAGGCAAGGGGGTCCCCAGGATGTTACAATGGGCCCTGGGCACAAAGGGGGGTCCCCATAGTGTCACAATGGGTCCCCAGTGACAAGGGGGTCCCCACGGTGCCACGATGGGCCCTGGGGACAAGAGGGGGTCCCCATGGTGTCACAATGGACCCTGGGGTCAAAGGGGGTTCCCAGGACATCACAATGGGCTCTGGGGACAATGGGGATCCTGGGACATCACAATGAGCCCTGGGGACAAGGGGGGGGTCCTGGGACGTCACAATGGGTCCTGGGGACAAAGCGGTTCCCCAGGATGTCACAATGGGCCCCGGGGACAAAGCAGGGTCCTGGGACGTCACAATGGGCCCTGGAGACAAAGGGATTCCCCAGGATGTCACAATGGGCCCTGGGGACAAAGTGGGTCCCCACAGTGTCACAATGGTCCCTGGGGACAAAGGAGATCCCCACAGTGTCACAATGGGCCCAGGGGACAAAAGGGGGACCCCAGGATGTCACAATGGGCCCAGGGGACAATGGGGGGTCCTGGGACGTTATAATGGGCCCTCGGGAAAAAGGGGGTCCACATGGTGCCACAATGGGCCCTGGGGACAACGGGGGTCCCAGGATGCCACAATGGACACTGGGGACAAGGGGGTCCCCAGGATGTCACAATGGGCCCTGGGGACAACGGTGGCTCCTGGGATGTCACAATGGGCCCTGGGGACACAGGTGGTCCCCAGGATGTCACAATGGGCACTGGGGACAAAGGGGGTCCCCATGGTGCCACAATGGGCCCTGGGGACAATGGGGTGTCCTGGGATGTCACAATGGGCCCCAGTGACAAATGGGGTCTCCACGGTGTCACAATGGGCCCTGGGGATAAAGGGGGGTCTCCAGGATGTCACAATGGGCCCAAGTGATGAGTCCCCACAGTGCCACTATGGGCCCTGGAGACAAGGGGGGTCCCCAGGATGTCACGATGGGGCCTGGGGACAACGAGGGGTCCTGGGACGTCACAATGAGCCCTGGGGAAAAAGGGTGGTCCCCATGATGTCACAATGGGCACTGGAGACAGTGGGGGGTCCTGGGATGTCACAATGGGCCCTGGGGACAAAGTAAGGTCCTCGGCTGTCACAATGAGCCCTGAGGACAAGGGGGGGTCCCCAGAATTTCACAATGAGCACTGGGGACAAAGTGGGGTCCTGGGATGTCAAAATGGGCCCTGGGGACAAAGGGGGTCCCTTAATTGTCACAATGGGCCCTGGGGACAAGGGGGGTCCTGGAATGTCACAATGGGCCCAGAGGACAAAGGGGGTCCCCATGGTGCCACAGTGGGCCCTGGGGACAAAGGGGGTCCTGAGACGTCACAATGGGCCCTGGGGAAAAGGCGGGGTCCCCACGGTGTCACAATGGGCCCTGGGGACAATGGGGGGTCCTGGGATGTCACAATGGGCCCCAGTGACAAAGGGGGTCCCCATGGTGCGACAACGAGCTCTGGGGATAAAGGGGGTCTCCAGGATGTCACAATGGGCCCTGGGGACAAAGGAAGTCCCCAGAATGCCACAATGGGTCCTGGAAAGAAGTGGGGTCCCCACCGTGTCACAATGGGCCCTGGGGACAAGGGGGGTCCCCAGGATGTCACAATGGGCACTGGGGACAACGAGGGGTCCTGGGACGTCACAATGAGCCCTGGGGAGAAAGGGGGGTCCCCACCCTGTCAGAAGGGACCCTGGGGACAAGGTGGGGTCCTGGGATGTCACAATGGGCCCTGGGGACAAAGGGGGTGTCCATGGTGCCACAATGGGCCCTGGGGACATTTGGGGTCCCCAGAATGTCACAATGGGCCCTGGGGACAATGGGGGATCCTGAGACGTCACAATGGGCCCTGGGGACAAAGTGGGTCCCCATGGTGTCACAACACCCTGGGGACAATGCAGGGTCCCCAGGATGTCACAATGGCCCCTGGGGACATTAGGGGTCCCCACGGTTTCACGATCTTAACCCTTGACACCCCCCAACTACTGGGTCCTTAGGGTTACTCCCGGGTCCCTCCTGAACTGAATCCCCGCCCGAACTCCTGGGTCTGATAGAGGGCACGAACATTTTAAGGGTTAACAAAACATAATTGGGTGCCCACTAACGAGCCAACACTTTAGGGCTGAGCCACACGAGCCCTTAGTTCAGAGCTTTAGGTGAACTCATGGTAAGGAAACCAGAACCCAGCAGTGCCAGGATCAGGAGTTTTACGGCACCAGCTGTGAACGCGAGGGGACGAGAGAACCGAGATTTACAGCAAAAAGGGGGCGCCAGGCTGGGTTCAACCGACCTGGAGCTTGGGTCCCAGTCCATTCAACACAAGGAGCCAAACCTGAGGAAGCTGAAGGAGCCTTCATCCAAAGACCCCTCCTCCAGAGCACCAGGTGGCGCCGCGCAGGCGAACAGGGGGCGTCCAGGCGGAGACTACGGCAGTGATGAGCGGGAAAGGTTCTGGATGTGTGCGGGCGCTCTGGGGTCGTTGGGACACGAGCACCTCGCTGTATTTAAACGCAGCTCCTGCCGCTCGGAGCGGCGCACGAGGGGTGGAACCATCGCTCCCCTTGCGCCCGACGGCGAAACGAACGCAGCTGCTCTGGAAACCTGCGGGGTGTGAAGGTTCATGGCTCCGGAGGCTGTAAAGTTGTTTCTGCGCCTCCGTTCCCCTCATGCCCCCCCATTCCCTTCACACCGACCCTCAATCCACCCCCCACCCGACCCCCAGCTCCCCCCAAACCCCGACCCCCAGCTCCCCCCCACCGACCCCCAAATGCCCCCCCGACCCCCAATTCCTCCCCAGACTGACCCCCAATGCCCCCTCACACCGACCCCCAAGGCCGCCCCCGCACACCAACCCCCCAGTTCCCCCCTCAAACACCGACCCCCAATCCCCCCCCGGACCCTAATTCCCCCTCGCACTGACCCCCAACGCCCCCCACACCAACCCCTAATGCCCCTCACATCGACCCCCAAATCCTCCCCAGACTGACCCCTCAAATCCTCCCCAGACCAACCCCCAACTTCCCCCCCACACCGACCCCCAATTCCCCCTCACACCGACCCCCAATGTCCCCCCCCCCACACCAGACCCCAATTCCCCCCCACACCGACCCCCAATTCCCCCCCACACTGATCCCCAATGCCCCCCCACACACCGACCCCCAATTCCTCCCCAGACTGACCCCCAATGCCCCCTCACACCGACCCCCAAGGCCCCCCCTGCACTGACCCCCCCACACCGACACCCCAATTCCCCCCTCAAACACCGACCCCCAGTGCCCCCCCACTGGACCCTAATTCCCCCTCGCACCGACCCCCAATGCCCCCCCACACACTGACCCCCAGTTCCTGCCCCCCACACCAACCCCTAATGCCCCTCACATCGACCCCCAAATCCTCCCCACACTGACCCCTCAAATCCTCCCCAGACCAACCCCCAACTTCCCCCACACCGACCCCCAATTCCCCCTCACACCGACCCCCCAAGCCCCCCCCACCGATCCTCAATTCCTCCCCACACCGACCCCCAATGTCCCGCTCACACCGACCCTCAGTTCCTCCCCCACACCGCCCCCCAATTCCCCCCTCACACCGACCCCAAATCCCCACCACCACACTGCCCCCCAAATCCCCCCCTCACACCGACCCCAATTCCTCCCCCCACACCGACCCCCAATGCCCCTCACGCCGACCCCCAGTTCCCCTCACAACCTCCACCAAAACGGCGGCGCCTCCCTCTCCTCCCTCCCGCCTTTTCCCGCCACACACTCCCGGACGTGACGCCGGCGAGGGGGCGTGGCCGGCGGCGAGGGGGCGTGGCCGCGGCGCCGGCGGGCGGGAAGCGCCGGGGCGGGAAACACCGGGTGAGGAGATCGCGTCCCCTCGTGTCCCTTCATGTCCCATCGTGTCCCCTCGTGTCCCTCGGGTCCCCTCATCGTCCCCTCGTGTCCCTCGGGGCCCCTCGTGTCCCCTCATCTCCTCAGCACCCCCACTGGAGCCCGCCCGTCCCTCCCCTCCAGGAGAGACCCCGGGGCTGGGGCGGATCCGCCATCAATCCCCCCACAGACTTTTTCTCTCTTTCATCCCCCTTTTCCCTCTTTTCCCTCTTTCCCCCTTTATCCCTCTTTCCCCCCTTTTTCCCTTCCCCCCCTTTTTCCCTCTTTTCCCTCTTTCCGCCGTTTTTCCCTCTTTTCCCTCTTTCCCCCCTTTTCCCTCTTCCCCCTTTTCCCCCCCTTTTTCCCTCTTTTCCCTCTTTCCCCCTTTATCCCTGTTTCCCCCCTTTTTCTCCCTTTCCCCCCTTTTTCCCTCTTCCCCCTCTTTTCCCCCTTTTTCTCCCTTTTTCCTTCTTCCCCCCCTTTTCCGCCTTTTCCCTCTTTCCCCCTTTATCCCTCTTTTCCCTCTTTCCGCCCTTTTCCCTCTTCCCCCCTTTTTCCCTCTTTTCCCTCTTTCCCCTTTATCCCTCTTTGCCCCCTTTTTCCCTCTTTTTCCTCTTCACCCCCTCTTCCCCTTCTTCCCCCTTTTTCCCTTTTCCCCCCTTTTCCCCCTTTTTCCTCTTTCCCCCCTTTCCCTCTTCCCCCCTCTTTCCATCTTATCCCTCTTTTCCCCCTTTATCCCTGTTTCTTCCCTTTTCCCCCCCTTTCCCTCTTTCCTCGCTTTTTCCCTATTTTTCCCTCTTTCCCCCCTTTTTCCCTCTTTTCCCTCTTTCCTCGCTTTTTCCCTCTTTTTCCCTCTTTCCCCCCTTTTTCCCTCTTTCCCCCCTTTTTCCCCCTTTTCCCTCTTTCCTTGCTTTTTCCCCCTTTTCCCTCTTTCCCCCCTTTTCCCCCCTTTTCCCTTTTTCCCCCTTTTCCCTCTTTCCCCCCTTTTTCCCCCTTTCCCCCCTTTTCCCTCTTCCCCCGTTTCCCTCTCCCGTTTTCCCGTCCCTCCTCCCATTCCCGTGCAGCCCAACCCCTTCCCCCCTTTTCCCCAGAGCAGTTTTCATACAGATCCCCCCTTTCCCCCCAGCCCCGAACCCCCGGGGGTTTCTCAGCATCAGCAGCCACTTCACTCCCCCCAATTTAACTCTTTGTGTCCCTTTTCCAGGCTCTTTGGGAGCCCGGGTGTCCTGGGGCCGCTCTGGTTTTTGCTCCGGGGTGTTTGGAGCCCGGTGACCATGGACCTGTTTCCCTTGGGCGACGAGCTGCGTGGCTTTGCCCAGAGCCCCGGGCTGCTCTGCGGGGAAGCGCTGGAGCCCGACCTGGAGCCCAGTCTGAGCCTGGAGCCCGACCTGGAGCCCAACCTGAGCCTGGAGCCCAACCTGGAGCCCAACCTGAACCTGGAGCCCATCCTGAGCCTTGAGCCTGACCTGGAGCCCAACCTGAGCCTGGAACCCAACCTAGAGCCCAACCTGAGCCTGGAGCCCAATCTGAGCCTTGAGCCCAACCTGGAGCCCAACCTGAGCCTGGTTACTAATGATCAGTATTTACCAATGATGGTCATAATTTATTAATAGTGATCAGTATTTATTAATAACAACCAGTATTTATTAATGATGGTTAGTATTTATTAATGACAATTAGTATTTATTAATAACCACCAGTATTTATTAATAACGGCCAGTATTTATTAATGGCGGTCAGTATTTCTTAATGACAATCAGTATTGATTAATGATGGTATTTATTAAGGATGATTATTATTTATTAATGATGATCAGTATTTGTTAATGGTGATCGGCATTTATTAATAATGGTTAGTATTTATTAATGACGATCAGTATTTATTAATGACCGTCACTATTAATGATGATCAGTATTGATTAATGATGGCGAGTATTTATTAATGATGATCAGTATTTATTAATAACAGTCAGTATTTATTAATGACAATCAGTATCGATTAATGATTGTGAGTATTTATTAATGATGATCAGTATTTATTAATGATGGTCAGTATTTATTAATAACGATCAGTATTTATTAGTGACGGTCACTATTTATTAATGACAATCAGTAATTATTAATGAGGGTCAGTATTTATTAATCCTTGCTATTTAACCCTTTTGGGTTGAAACCTTTGAGACCGAACGCCGATTGATTCCACCGGGCAAGCTCCACCTGCCTGGAGCTTCAGTGCCGACTACGCCATCTGTTCTAAAAGCGCCGCGGCTTTATCATGTTGATTTTTTTACCTATTTATCCTGATTTTTGTCACTTTAGCCACTTGGCGGCTGCTCCGGTTGAGGATGGCGGCGTCTCCATGTGCCGGAACCACGGGTGGTCGGTGGACGCCGAGAGGGGGCAGGTAACGGGCACCCATGGGTGCTGCTCATTGAGCGGGGATCTGAGCGAAGGCGGCGAGGGGGTTGGCGGTGCCGTCGAAGCCCTTTGCGGGGGTCGTTACCAAATTGTGCGTAACTGGATGATTTGTGAACGTCGCTGCCGATTGAGTGGAGATGACGGGGTGAGAAAACGAGAAATAGGGAATCGCTGCGGTGTAAAGATTCGCGTTGCGCGCTCCCGCCCGGTTTGGGTCGTGTTTAGCGTAGCGGGTTTTATTATCCTCGTTATATAATGGAGAAATAATTGGGAAGAGCAGTTTGCAAAGCGCTTTGATATCCTCCAGCGCCACCGACGCTCCCGGTTCCGTTTGTGCTCAGGTGCGCGACGCGGGCGATGCAAACACCGCGAAACCATCGTTGGGAGATGGAAACGGCGCCTCCAAACCCCCGACGCTGTCCGAAAACACCCCCCTGGTGATCCCGGTGTTGGTTCCAGTGACAAGGAACGAGGTGGGTGAGGAGTACTTGGATGGTTGTGCGATGATTCGGCAACCGGCGGTGCCGGAGTTGCTCGCCGGAGCACCCGTGTGTGTGTCCCTGGCTGAACCAAGGGTGCTACGTGCCCCAGAACCCCCCAAATTACACCCAAATAACGCTATGGGGACGCGCTCGGCGGCCGCTACCCCAGGGACGGGCTCTGGGAGGCTCCAGGCTCCCGCTGGGTTATTGATCCGAAATACGGAACCCGGCGATCGCCTCGAGTTGGGTGGAAGGGAGGAAGCATCAGCAGGACCGGAGGGTCCCCAGACCCCTCATTTTGGGGTTCGCCGCTTGCTTTTGAGCCAAAAAAGGAGGAAAAGCAGATAAACGCCCGTGTGATTTTGTGCGTTTTCCACCTTTAACCCTTTTCTCGTTCGATGTTGCCCAGGTCACCGAAAATGAGTCTCTGGATGGGAAGATCTCGCAGCAAAAAGGCGACGGAGGCCGAAACCCCTCGTGATCCCGACACCGGGATTGAAGCGCTTTCGGCCGCCCCGCGGGGTTAATTCGGTGCGATGCGGATGTCCCCACGTAGCGCTTTGGGGGGAACACCCCGCTTTATGGTTGTGGTTTACGGGGGGTTTATCTCAACCCGGGCCGAGCGATCCCGGTGTAAAACCGCCCGGTGAACCCGGTTTGGGTTCGGCGTCCCCTCGCTGGTTTGTGGTGGCAAACGCAGAGCTTGTGCTCCCCAAAAACCCCCAAAATGGGTGATTTTGTGGAATATGGGATGGAAACAACCCCCCCAGGGTTTCGCTGTGATATCGGGTGTAAAAACCACCCGAGTGCTGCGATCGACTGCAAAACCCCATTGGGATGATCCATCAGCGACCGATTTCACCAAAACGATGGGAATTGGGACAATTTGTGGTTGTGACGCCAAGGAACGGTCTCGGCACGATGATTTTGATCCTGAGCGTTGCTTTTCCCCTCTATTTCTCAATATCCCGCAGGCAGAATGGACGGCGACTTGGGATTGTGCCTGGTGAAGGACGCCCCCAAAATCAGCGTCCGGCCGTGAGTCCCCAAACCACCAAAAACGGGCGCAAAACGGGTGCGTCGCGCTTTTCCTGCCCCTCGTTTGGCCCACCAGGACCCATTGACGTCCATTCCGAACGGAACACGAGGCGCTGATGTCACCGGCGGCGCTGATGTCGCGGCGGAACCCCGGCAACGCTTTGTTGTTCCGAGCCCTCGCAGGGCGTCTCTCCCACTCTGCCGCGTCTCGGAGCGAATCCCTGTGGTTTTCGGCCGAACCGCGCGGTTTCGGTGCCGATCGGAGCACGATGATGCCGTGAGCGCTCAGAACGCCCCCGTCCCCCCCGCCGCGCCGCCGCGGTCCCCGTCACCGCCTCCCGTCCCCTCTCCAGGCAGATCAACGTGGGGAGCGGCTTCCAGGCGGAGCTGCCGGCCCTGCGCGACCCAGCGCAGGCGCAGCAGGACGAGGAGCGCGCGGAGCTGGTCTGGAAGCCCTGGGGGGACATGGACACCGACCCGCAGGCGCCCGACCCAGGTATCGCACGCATTGGGTGCCTGGCCCACCCCACCTGGGCCCCGGGGAGGTCGTCGCTGCTCTTGGGGCTCCCAACGCTGCCTTTTGGGTAGAAATAGTGACGTTTCTCCGTGTGTTTCTTGCTCTCCGCTCCACCTGGTTGGCTCGTTTTCCGCTATCCCGTATCGCGCCTTTTGTCCCCAAAACCCAACTTTTCCTTCTCGTATCGTACCCATTATCATGTCGCACCTTTTCTTGACCAACCCCAACGTTTCCATTGTCCTATCGCACCTTTTCTTGACAAAACCCAACTTTTCCTTGTTGTAGCGCGTCTTTTCTTGACATAAACCCAACTTTTCCTTCTCGTATCGTACCCATTGTTGTATCGCACCTTTTCTTGACGAAACCTGACGTTTCCATTGTCCTATCGCATCTTTTCTCAACAAAACCCAACTTTTCCTTGTCTTCTCACATCTTTTCTTGACAGAACCCAACGTTTCTGTTGTCCTATTGCATCTTTTCTTGACATACACCCAACTTTTCCTTGTCCTATTGCGTCTTATCTTGACCAACTCCAACTTTTCCTTGACCTATCGTGTCTTTTCTTGATAAAAGCCAACTTTTCCTTGTCCTATTGTCTTTTCTTGACATAAACCCAACGTTTCCATTGTCCTATCACGTCTTTTCTCAACAAAACCCAACTTTTCCTTGTCCTATTGCACCTTTTCTTGACAAACCCAACTTTTCCTTGTCCTATCGTGTCTTTTCTTGACATAAACCCAACTTTTGCTTGTCCTATCGTGTCTTTTCTTGACAAAACCCAACGTTTCCATTGTCCTATCACGTCTTTTCTCAACAAAACCCAACTTTTCCTTGTCCTATTGCACCTTTTCTTGACAAACCCCAACATTTCCTTTATCATATCGCATCTTTTCTTGACCAACTCCAACTTTTCCTTGAATCGTACCCATTGTCGTATCACGCTTTTCCTTGAAAAACCCCAGCTTTTCCTTGTTGGATCCCATATTTCCACCCCCAAACCCCAACACCCCCATGTCACATCCCCCTTTCCCCAAACCCCAACACCCCCATGTCACATCCCCCTTTCCCCAAACCCCAACACCCCCATGTCACATCCCCCTTTCCCCAAACCCCAACACCCCCATGTCACATCCCCCTTTCCCCCAACACCCCCATGTCACATCCCCCTTTCCCCAAACCCCAACACCCCCATGTCACATCCCCCTTTCCCCCCCAAACCCCAACATCCCCACCTCATATCACCCCATTTCCCCCCTGAACCCCAACATCCCCATGTCCCATCACCCCGTTTCCCCCACCCCGTGTCGGTTGCAGTGTTGACCCTGCTGTCCATGGCAAGCTCCAGCACCATCCCCGGGAGCTCCAGCACCGTCCCCGGGAGCTCCAGCGCCATCCCCAGGAGCTCCAACGCCATCCTCGGGAGCTCCAGTGCCGTCCCTGGGAGCTCCAGTGCCATCCTCGGGAGCTCCAGTGCCATCCCTGGAAACTCCAGCGCCATCCCCAGGAGCTCCAACGCCATCCCCGGGAGCTCCAGTGCCATCCCTGGGAGCTCCAGTGCCATCCCCAGGAGCTCCAGTGCCATCCCTGGGAGCTCCAGTGCCATCCCCAGGAGCTCCAGTGCCATCCCTGGGAGCTCCAGTGCCATCCTCGGGAGCTCCAGTGCCATCCCTGGAAACTCCAGTGCCATCCCCAGGAGCTCCAGTGCCATCCCCGGGAGCTCCAGTGCCATCCCTGGGAGCTCCAGTGCCATCCCTGGAAACTCGAGCGCCATCCCCGGGAGCTCCAGTGCCATCCCTGGGAGCTCCAGTGCCATCCTCGGGAGCTCCAGTGCTGTTCCCAGGAGTTCCAGTGCCGTCCCCGGGAGCTCCAGTGCCATCCCTGGGAGCTCCAGTGCTGTTCCTGGGAGCTCCAGTGCTGTTCCTGGGAGCTCCAGTGCTGTCCCCGGGAGCTCCAGTGCCATCCCCGGGAGCTCCAGTGCCATCCTCGGGAGCTCCAGTGCCGTCCCTGGGAGCTCCAGTGCTGTCCCTGGGAGCTCCAGTGCTGTCCCCGGGAGCTCCAGTGCCATCCCCGGGAGCTCCAGTGCCATCCTCGGGAGCTCCAGTGCCATCCTCGGGAGCTCCAGTGCTGTCCCCGGGAGCTCCAGTGCCGTCCCCGGAAGCTCCAGTGCCATCCTCGGGAGTGTGTGTGAAGATTGAGGAGAAAGCAGCTGAAATGGAGATGCCGGAGCCAGAGCCGCAGGCCGGGACTGAGCCACCACCAAAGTGCCTGAATATTGAGGAGAAACCAGCTAAAATGGAGATTGTGGTGCCAGCACCAGAGCCACCGGCCGGGACCGAGCCGCCCCCAAAATGCGTTAAAATTGAGGAGAAAGCAGCTGAAATGGTGATTGTGGCACTGGAGCTGCAGGTGGGGACCAAGCCGCCCCCAAAATGCTTTGAAATCAAGGAGAAACCAGGTGAAATGGCGATGCCGGAGTCGGAGCTGCAAGCTGGGATGGAGCCGCCCCCAAAGCGCCTGAAAATTGAGGAGGAACCAGCCGAAACGGTGATTGCGGCACCGGAGCTGCAGGACGGGACCGAGCCACCACCAAAATACCTGAAAATTGAGGAGGAACCAGCCGAAACGGTGATTGCGGCGCCAGAGCCACGGGCCGGGACCGAGCCGCCCCTGAAGCACTTGGAAATTGAGAAACCAACCGAAATGGCGATTGTGACGCCGGAACCGCCGGCTGAGACCGAGCCACCACCAAAATGCATGAAAATAGAGGAGAAACCAACCGAAATGGCGATGCTGGAGCCGCAGGCCGGGACCAAGCCACCCCTGAAGCGCTTAAGAATTGAAGGGGAACCAGCCGAAATGGTGATCCCGGAGCCGCAGGCCGGGACCGAGCCGCCCCTGAAGCGCTTTAAAATTGAGGAGAAACCAGCTGAAATGGTGATCGCAGCGCTGGTGCTGGAGCCGCAGGCCGGGACCAAGCAGCCCCCAAAACGCTGGAGAATTGAGGACAAACCATCCGAAATGGCGATGCCGGAGCCGCAAGCCGGGACCGAGCCGCCCCCGAAGCGCCTTAAAATCGAGGAACCAGCCGAAATGGGGATCGCGGCGCCGGAGCAGCGCCCGGGGTAGGTTTGCGCCCTCAGGAAACCCCCGCGCCGAAACCACCGTCGGCTTTCCCACCGGACGGTGCATCCAGAGGGGGATTTTTGGGGAGAAAAGGGGTGAATCTGCGCGTGTGTTTGAAGAAGCGACCGCGGGGGGTTTGGTTTCTCGGCATCGGGTTTGATGGGAAGAGCTGGCGCCCGATCGTCATCTCCGGCACCAGGGGGCGCACGGAACGGGGCCGGAATTGGGCTGCAATCCTGTGAGATTGGGAAAAAACGCCGCTGTGAGATCAACGGGCAGCGGCTGCTCGCGGTGGGAAGAACCGGAAAGGGAAATGGTGGCAAAATGGTGCCGTAAAGCGCCCGGATCTGAGCCGAGAAACAGGGGTTTTGGTGTTTTTCTTTCTATTTAACGCGCTTTCTGCTTTGCTTAATAAACTGGGTTCTGGAATGAGTTGAAGTTCATTAATGCAGCGATTTGTGACAACGGGGGGGTTGAGTTGTTTGATTAATGAAATGTTAATTAAGGGTCTTGTCACACCAGGAGGGATGGAAGGGGGATTTATTTTGGGAGGTCTTGAGATTTATTGCTGTCACGATACCGGGGCCGTCGGTGCCACCCATTGCGATACCGGGGCTGTCGGTGCCACCCATCGCGATACCAGGGCCGTCGGTGCCACCCATCGCGCTACCAGGACCATCGTTGCTGCCCATCACGATACTGGGGCCGTCGTCACTGCTGTTGTGACGATACCAGCGCTGTTGTTGCCACCTGTCGCGATACCAGGACCATCAGTGCTCCCTATTGCGATACCGGGGCCGTCGGTGCCGCCCTTCGCGATACCGGGGTCGTTGTTGCTGCCCATTGCGATACCAGGGCTGTTGGTGCCACCCATCGCGATACCGGTGCTGTCGGTGCTGCCGTCGCAATACCGGGACCGTCAGTGCTGCCCATCACGATACTGGAGCTGTTGGTTCTGCCCATCACGATACCAGGGCCCCTGTCACTGCCCATCACAATATCAGGGCCGTCGGTGCTGCCGTCGCAATACCAGCTCCATCACTGCTGCCCGTCGCGATACCGGGGCTGTCGGTGCTGCTGTCGCGATACCGGGGCTGTCGGTGCCATCCGTCGTGATACCGGGGCTGTTGGTGCTGCTGTCGCGATACCGGGGCCGTCGGTGCTGCTGTCGCGATACCGGGGCTGTTGTCGCTGCCCAACGGTGAGAGGAAAGCTGCGCTTGGAAGGGATTTCCTGTCCAGAGTCCTCATCGTCTTGGCCATGCACAGCACAGTGAGATGTTCCCCATCGGAACAGAAACGGTAACTGGGGTCTGTGGAGAGCGCAGGGGGTAAAAGGGGTCTGGGAGGAAACTGCCTGAGGAAAAGTGAGACATCCCTTTTCCCTCTGTTTTAGAAACCCCAGCCAACTCGAGAGCATCTTGGGAGGGGTCGAGCTGCACTTACCCACAGAGGACACAGCAGCTGGAGGAAGCCAGGAGAGATCGGCGTGGAGAGGACGAGCGCAAGGAGGCTGCAAAAGGGAGAGGAAAGAAATCAGTGCCGCGGCCACTGCTGTTGCTGGGATGGGAGACGTGAGGGCCTGGGGAGCTGCGGTGGGGCAGCCGGGGCTGGCAGAGCAGCCCCACGCACCCCTCAGTAGGATGGGAATGAAGAATATGAGGAGCAAAAGTAAGAAAACTCATGGGCTAAGATAAAAAAAACCAAGTGAGATAAGTAATTGAAAGAGGAAGAGAGAATAAAACGCAAGGCGTGATGCAAAGACTCGTGGGCTCCCACAAGCACAGGGAGATCCCGCAGACCCCGAGCGATGGCTGCCCTGCAACCCCCTTCCCTCCCTTCTTACTGATGAGCACCATGTTAGGGCGCTGTTGGTGCCACCCATCGCGATACCGGGGCTGTCGGTGCCACCCATCGCGATACTGGGGCTGTCGGTGCCACCCATCGCGATACCGGGGCTGTCGGTGCCACCCATCGCGATACCGGGGCCGTCGGTGCCACCCATCGCGATACCGGGGCTGTCGGTGCCACCCATCGCGATACCGGGGCCGTTGGTGCCACCCATCGCGATACCGGGGCCGTTGGTGCCACCCATCGCAATACCAGGGCTGTCGGTGCCACCCATCGCGATACCGGGGCGATACCGGCCCCTCCTGGGGCAGCAGGGGTCCAGTACCAGCACGGTTTGGGGGTGGACCCGCTGGAAAGCAGCTCTGCGAGAAGGACTTGGGAGTTCTGGGTGACATCAGGTTGGCCACAAGTCACCAATGTGTCCTTGTGGTCACGAGGCCGAGGGTACCTGGGGGATATTTATTAAGAAGAGTGTGAGCAGCAGGTGAGAGAGGTGAATCCTCCCCCTCTGCTCCACCCTGGGGAAGCTGCATCTGCAGTTCTGGGTCCAGTTCTGGGCTCCCCAGTTGAAGAAGGACAAGGAGTTACTGGAGGGAGTCCAGTGGAGGGACACAGAGATGCTGAGGGGTCTGGAGCATCATTCTGATCAGGAGAGACTGAGAGAGATGGGGCTGTTGAGCTGGAGAAGAGAAGCTGAGAGGGATGTGATCAATGGGATCAATATCTCAGGTGGGTGTCAGGATGGAGCAGACTCTGTTCAGTGGTGCCCAGCGCCGGGGTGAGGGGCAACGGGCACAGACTGAAACAGAGGAGGCTCCATCTGAACGTAAGGAGAAACTTGCTTGCTGGGAGGTGCCAGAGCCCGGCCCAGGCTGCCCAGAGCGGGTGTGGAGTCTCCTTCTGTGAGACATTCAGACCCCTGGGATCCTGTGTGATCTGCTCTGGGACCCCGCGGGAGCAGGGGGGTTGGACTGGGGGATCTCCAGAGGTCCCTTCATCCCAAACCAGAATGGGGTTCTGAGGGAAGGGGAGGGAAGGAAGGGGAGGGAAGGAAGGGGAGGGAAGGAAGGGGAGGGAAGGAAGGGGAGGGAAGGAAGGGGAGGGAAGGAAGGGGAGAGAAGAGAAGCCTCCGGGGAGACCCCATTGTGTCCCACGTTGGGCACATCTCCAGGACCGCCACGGCAACGCGTTTTCAGCCCACTTGGTCCTGTCCTGAGAATTCAGATTTGCGGTTGACAGGACAGAACTAACTCCATCAGCTCAGCCAAGAAATGGATTCATTTCATGAATATACAGAATTCTATATGAATATATAGAATATGTGAATATGAATATATATTAATTACCTATGGAGGAGAGGAGGAGATGGAAAGGGAGAGGGAGATGGAGAGAGGATGATGAAGACAGGAGGGAAGATGGGATCAAAAAACAGAAAGGAGAGAGGAAGAAAGAAGAGGTGACAGCAGGGAAAGAGACTTGAGAGGGGTATAAGGCAGAAAAAGGGGGAAATGACGAAGGAAAGGAAAAGAAGAGGGGAGGAAATGAGAAAAAAGATACCTGTATGGGAGGAGCAGCAGGGGAGGATGAGACGCTCGCCCAGCAGCATCACGAGGCTGTGACCAGCACGGCACCAGGACCCAGGGGCTCCTCAGGGCTCCGTGCCGGCCTGTCCAGGAGAGCAGCGAGCGCCTGCTGGCCGCGTCCTGCCCGCTGGCTCCGTCCTGCCCAGTGTTCCTGAACCACGTTCTCCAGCCGCCTGACACGAGCTGGGCGATCAGCGGGGCGGGAGGTGCTGGTGATGAAGGAGAAGGTGCGGAGCACAGCCGGGAGGGAGCTCGGGGGAAGCCGGATGTGGCATCTCGGGGCTGTCGTCGTGTTTTCGGGATCTTTTCCTTCCCACGTGCCCTCGATCACCTCTTTGCCCCAGGAACCGTCGTCCACCTCGCGCTGGGGGACATCAGTGGCCGTTCTCTCCCTTCCCTCGGGCGCCTTCCTCCCAGCGAGTGACGAAGAGGATCAGCAGCAGCACGGTCCTTGACTCTTGGCCCCATTTCCCACGGGATCCAGCCCTCCCTTTCCGTTTTCCCTCGGCTCCCATCACGGCCGTGACCAACCCAGAGGTGTCAATCGTCTGGTGCCCTGCAGCAAAACGGCCGGGAAGGGACGAGGGACATCAGGCGCATGAAGGTGGTTTCCACAGCTTCCCCTTGCGCCAGAGCTGGGACGGTATCAGTGTCGGGAGTTACTTTTGCTTTCTCGGAGAGAACGCGGACAATGAGACGTCGACATCAACACCTCGTGAATGCATTGAGCTTTCTGTATCGCTTTACTCAGCGTGACTGTAGATAAGGGCAGCAGCGAACAGTCACTGAAGATTAAAGAACGTTTTTAAAATAAGCAGCAAGGCCTCACATTTGTTCTGAAGCTTTTATTTTCAGGGTATAACACTGTTCAAGGGTCACTTCGGAATGACTTAGAAGCTGCAGAGGACTCAAGGGCCCATCTCAAGATGCACCAACGTCCAGGTAAAACATTTGGTTTGGAACGAAGAACAGAAATGGTTTCCTTCTCCCTTCTTCCCTCCAACAGAGCAGAGGCCACAAGCGAGGCCCCCGCTGAGCCGAGACGTGATCCACGTAATCCTGCGGCTTTCGAGCGGGGCTGTTCCAACGGGACACAGGGTGCTGGTTTCCAGCTGCAGGAGGGAGGTTCAGGGGGGACATGAGGAAGGAACTGAAACCAATCGTTGGTTCATTGCTTTAGGCCCTGCTGAACGGAGCCTCTGAGAAGGAGCTGGGGCTGAGCTGGGGCTGTGAAACAGAGGGAAAAGGGATGTTTCACTCTTCCCCTCACAAAGTTCCCCGCCAGCCTCCAAATTCTTCTTGATCTCAGGGACCCCCCAGGGATCCCAGAAACCACTGAGACCCCCCCACACCCACTCGCAAGAACCCCTGGGACCCCCCCAAACCCAGGTTTCCCCCTTTCTCCTCTCCAGCCCCCCAGGGACCTCACAACCCACCCAGGACCCCCGAGGGGCAGCTGCATGGGGGGGGGCTCTGACACCCCAAAAGTGATGGGGCGCATGGGGTGATGTGGACCCCCCTGTGGTGGTTTGGGGGTCCCCGAGTTGCCGTTCCCCCCACTTTACAGCTTTTGTACAAATTGTCTCTATATTCGTAGCTGGGGGAAAAAGCGCCCCCTCCCCAGTGCTGCTCCCACAAACCTGGGTGGGCCTGGGCGGGTCCTCTGGGTCCCCCCCACTGGCACGGGGGGAAAGGAAAGGATTTAGCACAGAAATCACAGCATCACAGTATGTTTGGGATTGGAAGGGACCTCAAAAGCTCATCCAGTGCAATCCCCCATGCAGCAGGAACACCCAGCTGAGGTTCCACAGGAAGGGGTCCAGGCGGGTTTGAATGTCTGCAGAGAAGGAGACTCCACAACCCCCTGGGCAGCCTGGGCCAGGCTCTGTTACCCTCACTGAGAAGAAGTTCTTTCTCAAATTTAAGTGGAACCTCTTGTGTTCCAGCTTGATCCCATTGCCCCTTGTCCTATCATTGTTTGCCACTGAGAAGAGCCCGGCTCCATCCTCCTGGCACTCACCCTTTATATATTTATAAACATTAATAAGGTCACCCCTCAGTCTCCTCTTCTCCAAACTAAAGAGCCCCAGCTCCCTCAGCCTTTCTTCATAAGGGAGGTGCTCCACTCCCTTCAGCATCTTGGTGGCTGCGCTGGACTCTCTGCAGCAGTTCCCTGTCCTTCTGGAGCTGAGGGGCCACAACTGGACACAATATTCCAGGTGTGGTCTCCCCAGGGCAGAGCAGAGGGGCAGGAGAACCTCTCTGACCTACTGACCACCCCCTTCTAACCCACCCCAGGTCCCATTGGCTTCCTGGCCACAAGGGCCCAGTGCTGGCTCATGCTCACCCTGCTGTCCCCAGGACCCCCAGCTCCCTTTCCCCTACCCTGCTCTCTAACAGCTCATTCCCAGCCTATACTGACCCTGGGGTTGTTCCTGCCCAGGTGCAGCACTCTGCACTTCCCCTTGTTAAATCTCACCAGGTTATCCCCCCCCAGCTCTCCAGCCTGTCCAGGTCTCTGATGGCAGCACAGCTTCCAGGGTCACCCACTCCTCCCAGCTTGGTGTCCCCAGCAAACTCGCTGACAGTCACTCAATTCCCTCATCCGAATCGTTAACGAATATATTGAATAATATTGGCCCCTGAGGCCCTGCACTGGATCCAGGCCTCAACCGGACTCTGCCCATTGACCACCACTCTCTGGCTTCTCCCTCTCAGCCAGTTTGCACCCCCCACTCCCCACTGCCCAGAGCACCCCTCCCCAGCTCAGCTGTGCGGATGCTGTGCAGACGGTGTCAGAGGCTTTGCTGAAGCCCAGGGAGCCCACACCCACCGCCCGCCCCCTCCATCCACCCGGGTACGTTCCCATGAACGGCGACGGGGTTGGTGGGGATGAACTGAGATGAATCAAGAGATTGAGCCACGCGCTCAGAGCGATATCGGCTGTTCAACCGCTCAGTCACCGCATTTTTAAATTACAGAATGTAGATCACAGGGGTTTAATTACGGGAAATATTTAACTGTTTAATGATGGATTTTTAATGCGGAGAGGGACCAATGAAGTGGGGTTTAAGCACCACTGCCTCTGACGGACGTTTAATCCCAAGAAATTTAATGGGAAATTAATTTAATTTGAAATGTTCTTTATCAAACTGTTCAGGTCACTTCTGAGATACAAAAAGTTTTTAAAGCAAAACATTAATCCCAGTAAATTTCCAACAACGCTCCCTTCCGTGAAACCAAAATTCAACAAAAACCTCTAAGAAACGTCAACATTTGTTGGTTTTTAGTTAACGCTCAAATGTCGCGTTTAATGTTACACATTTAATTTATACACTGGAGGCCTCGGTGCGGGGGGGCTGGGGGGAGGGTGTGTTAAAGGGACATTGGGGGGCACATTTGGGGCTGTTTTGGGGTCAAAAAGGGGCATTGAGGTTCAGGGGGACTTGAGGGAGTCGCGGGGGGCGGGGACCGATCGGGGGGGCGGGGGGAGCCCCGCAGGGGGATTTGCTGGGGGAGGCAGGGTCAGCAGGGCCTCCCCTCCCCCGCAAAGGGACCCAGGGCCCCCCAAACCTGGTCCCTCCTGCCGGCTGCACCCCAACCCCCACAGCTCCCCTGCACCCCCAGACCCGCCCCGCGCCCCCCACAACCCCCCGCAACAACCAAATCCGGCCCCGCCGCTCACCCGGGACCGAACTGGCGGCGATCGCGGTCCCAGCGCCTTGTGAGGAGGATTTTCAACCGCGGAACTGCGGGGGCGACCAGCGGGACCCCCCCACTGCCGCCAGAGGGCAACACGGCGACCGCCCGGGGGCAACACGGCGACCGCCCGGCCCCGGCCAGCGGGGCCGCAGCCCCGGGCCCCCCGCCCGCCCCCGCAGCCGCTGCAGCCGCAGGAGCCGCCCGTGGCAGCGGCGCTCCGGCGGCAGCAGGGGACGAACCGCCACAGCCGGGCCGCCGCTCCCGGGGCGGGCTGCATGGTCACGCCCCCGGCACCGCCATTGGCCACACAGCCGGCCCGTCACCGTCCCTCGCACCCGTCCCGAGCCGCCATTGGCCTGGAGGCGGCCTCCTGATGCCCATTGACTGTGCCGCTTCCAGCGGGAAGTCCCTCCCCTTCCCGACACGGCTCAGCGCCTGCGCAGTGCAGCCCCCGCGCAGCCCCGCGGTGGCGCCGTCGCCCGTTGCGGGCTCTCGCTGCTGTTTAATCCAATTCTTTAATTGTGTTCTTTAAACGCGGGTTCATGAGAGCACAAGCGAAACAGTGCTGGGTGCGCGGGAGATTCGCTCGGCCCAACACGCACACCTTTAACAACAGGAAGTGTGTTAATTACAGTAAGTGTTCATAATGACCCCAGAACTGTGCATGTTCATGAGGTGATCTCAGAACCGTTTCCACAGCCCTGAGCCCCCTGTTCTCCTGCGCAGTGGCACTGGGTGCATTTGAGGAGGGGTCCTTGGGGTCTTTGGATGAAGGCTCCTCAGCCTCCTCACAGTGGGCTTTGCCCCTTTGGCTCATTGTGAGGAACTGGTGGGACCCAAGCGGCCAAGGCGGTTGAACCCGGCCTGGCGCCCCCTTTTTGCTGGAAATCTTGGCGATCTCGTCTCCTCAAGGTTGCAGCTGGTGCCGTGAAACTTCTGATCTCGGCATTTGATGAAGTTCAGCCGCAGGTGTTAGTGACGGGATCGGTTTTACAAGGTTTTCCCTTCTGGAACAGGTATGGGATGGGCCTTGGCTGGCTCTGCCCTGGGTACCACTGATCTGTTACAGTTGGATCCCTGGGTATCACTGACCTGTTACAGTTGGATCCCTGGGTATCACTGATCTGTTACAGTTGGATCCCTGGGTATCACTGACCTGTTACAGGTGGATCCCTGGGTATCACTGATCTGTTACAGTTGGATCCCTGGGTGTCACTGATCTGTTACAGTTGGATCCCTGGGTATCACTGATCTGTTACAGTTGGATCCCTGGGTATCACTGACCTGTTACAGGTGGATCCCTGGGTATCACTGATCTGTTACAGTTGGATCCCTGGGTGTCACTGATCTGTTACAGTTGGATCCCTGGGTGTCACTGATCTGTTACGGTTGGATCCCTGGGTGTCACTGATCTGTTACAGTTGGATCCCTGGGTATCACTGACCTGTTACAGTTGGATCCCTGGGTGTCACTGATCTGTTACAGCTGGATCCCTGGGTATCACTGACCTGTTACAGTTGGATCCCTGGGTATCACTGATCTGTTACGGTTGGATCCCTGGGTATCACTGACCTGTTACAGCTGGATCCCTGGGTATCACTGATCTGTTACGGTTGGATCCCTGGGTATCACTGATCTGTTACGGTTGGATCCCTGGGTATCACTGACCTGTTACAGTTGGATCCCTGGGTGTCACTGACCTGTTACGGTTGGATCCCTGGGTATCACTGATCTGTTACAGTTGGATCCCTGGGTATCACTGATCTGTTACGGTTGGATCCCTGGGTATCACTGACCTGTTACGGTTGGATCCCTGGGTATCACTGATCTGTTACGGTTGGATCCCTGGGTATCACTGACCTGTTACGGTTGGATCCCTGGGTATCACTGATCTGTTACGGTTGGATCCCTGGGTATCACTGATCTGTTACAGTTGGATCCCTGGGTGTCACTGATCTGTTACGGTTGGATCCCTGGGTGTCACTGATCTGTTACGGTTGGATCCCTGGGTATCACTGACCTGTTACGGTTGGATCCCTGGGTATCACTGACCTGTTACAGTTGGATCCCTGGGTGTCACTGATCTGTTACGGTTGGATCCCTGGGTATCACTGACCTGTTACGGTTGGATCCCTGGGTATCACTGATCTGTTACGGTTGGATCCCTGGGTATCACTGATCTGTTACGGTTGGATCCCTGGGTATCACTGATCTGTTACAGCTGGATCCCTGAGTATCACTGATCTGTTACGGTTGGATCCCTGGGTGTCACTGATCTGTTACAGCTGGATCCCTGGGTATCACTGATCTGTTACAGCTGGATCCCTGGGTATCACTGACCTGTTACGGTTGGATCCCTGGGTATCACTGATCTGTTACAGTTGGATCCCTGGGTGTCACTGATCTGTTACAGTTGGATCCCTGGGTATCACTGACCTGTTACAGTTGGATCCCTGGGTGTCACTGATCTGTTACGGTTGGATCCCTGGGTATCACTGACCTGTTACGGTTGGATCCCTGGGTATCACTGACCTGTTACAGTTGGATCCCTGGGTGTCACTGATCTGTTACGGTTGGATCCCTGGGTATCACTGACCTGTTACAGTTGGATCCCTGGGTATCACTGATCTGTTACGGTTGGATCCCTGGGTATCACTGATCTGTTACGGTTGGATCCCTGGGTATCACTGACCTGTTACAGTTGGATCCCTGGGTATCACTGATCTGTTACAGTTGGATCCCTGGGTATCACTGATCTGTTACGGTTGGATCCCTGGGTATCACTGACCTGTTACAGCTGGATCCCTGGGTATCACTGACCTGTTACAGTTGGATCCCTGGGTATCACTGATCTGTTACGGTTGGATCCCTGGGTATCACTGATCTGTTACGGTTGGATCCCTGGGTATCACTGATCTGTTACAGTTGGATCCCTGGGTATCACTGACCTGTTACGGTTGGATCCCTGGGTGTCACTGATCTGTTACAGTTGGATCCCTGGGTATCACTGACCTGTTACGGTTGGATCCCTGGGTATCACTGATCTGTTACGGTTGGATCCCTGGGTGTCACTGATCTGTTACGGTTGGATCCCTGGGTATCACTGATCTGTTACAGTTGGATCCCTGGGTATCACTGATCTGTTACAGTTGGATCCCTGGGTATCACTGATCTGTTACGGTTGGATCCCTGGGTATCACTGATCTGTTACGGTTGGATCCCTGGGTATCACTGACCTGTTACAGTTGGATCCCTGGGTATCACTGATCTGTTACAGTTGGATCCCTGGGTATCACTCATCTGTTACAGTTGGATCCCTGGGTATCACTCATCTGTTACGGTTGGATCCCTGGGTATCACTGATCTGTTACGGTTGGATCCCTGGGTATCACTGATCTGTTACGGTTGGATCCCTGGGTATCACTGACCTGTTACGGTTGGATCCCTGGGTATCACTGACCTCTTACGGTTGGATCCCTGGGTGTCACTGATCTGTTACGGTTGGATCCCTGGGTATCACTGACCTGTTACGGTTGGATCCCTGGGTGTCACTGATCTGTTACGGTTGGATCCCTGGGTATCACTGACCTGTTACGGTTGGATCCCTGGGTGTCACTGACCTGTTACGGTTGGATCCCTGGGTGTCACTGACCTGTTACGGTTGGATCCCTGGGTATCACTGATCTGTTACGGTTGGATCCCTGGGTATCACTGACCTCTTACGGTTGGATCCCTGGGTATCACTGATCTGTTACGGTTGGATCCCTGGGTATCACTGCTCTGTTACGGTTGGATTAACTTTAAGACAGTAACCAAACCTTATTCTTAAAGTTGACGCAGATTTACGATATATTCTTTTAAAGGTAGCTGTAACCAAGCCTTATTCTTAAAGCTGACATACAGTTATGATATATTCTTCTAAAGCAGGTAGCTGTAACCAAGCCTTATTCTTAAAGCTGACATACAGTTATGATATATTCTTCTAAAGCAGGTAGCTGTAACCAAGCCTTATTCTTAAGGTTGGCATACATTTACGATATATTCTTTATAGGTAGCTGTAACCAAGCCTTATTCTTAAAGCTGACATACATTTATGATATATTCTTCTAAAGCAGGTAGCTGTAACCAAGCTTTATTCTTAAGGTTGACATACATTTATGATATATTCTTTTAAAGCAGGTAGCTGCAACCAAGCCTTATTCTTAAGGTTGACATACATTTATGATATATTCTTTTCAAGTTGGTACCTTAGAAATAACTGATAAACATGCGAATGTTGCTTAACATCTCTTAGACAGACAGTTTGTGTTAGAATAGGTGTGGGATGTGCTCATGGTTGTCAGGGGTTATAAGGAATATGTATGTGACCAACTTGTATAAATAAGGTGGAGTCTGAATCAGCTGTTGGAAGCTCTGGGTGCGAACCCCGGGTTTCCCAGCGCTGGAATAAAGCACCGCATGGAGCTGCGCCCGTGGTTCCGTGTCCTGATCACTGACACCGCTGTCATCGCTGTCACAATGGGCCGTGGGGACAAAGGGGGTCCCCATGGTACAACAATGGGCCTTGGGGACAAATGAGGTCCCAAGGATGTCACAATGGGCCCTGGGGATAAAGGGGGGTCCCCTGAATGTCACAATGGGCCCTGGGGACAAAGCGGGGGTCCCTAGGATATCACAATGGCCTCTGGTGACAAAGGGGTCCCCAGGATGTCACAATGGGCTCTGGGGACAAGGGGGGTCCCACCCTGTCACAATGGGCCCTGGGGACAAAGAGGGGTCCCCAGGATGTCACAATAGGCTCTGGGGACAAAGGGCATCCTCAGGATGTCACAATGTGCCCTGGGGACAACGGGGGGTCCTTGGACATAACAATGGGCCCTGGGGACAAAGGGCATCCTCAGGATGTCACAATGGGCCCTGGGGACAAAGGGGGCTCCCCAGGATGTCACAATGGGCTCTGCAGACAAAGGGGGTCCCCAGGATGTCACAATGGGCCCTGGGGACAAGGGGGGGTCCTGGGATATCACAATGGGCCCTGGGGACAAAGGGCATCCTAAGGATGTCACAATGGGCCCTGGGGACAATGGGGGATCCTCAGGATGTCACAATGGGCCCTGGGAACAAGGGGGGTCCCACCCTGTCACAATGGGCCCTGGGGACAAAGGTGGGATCCCCATGGTGCCACGATGGGCCCTGGGGACAAAGGGGGGGTCCCCAGGATTTCATAATGGGCCCTGGGAACAATGGGGGGTCCTGTGACGTCACAATGAGCCCTGGGGACAAAGGGGGTGTCCCAGGATGTCACAATAGGCCCTGGGGACAGAGGTGGTTCCCCTGAACGTCACAATGGGCCCTGGGGACAAAGGGGGGTCCCCAGGACGTCACAATGGGCCCTGAGGAGAAAGGGGGGGTTCCCCCGGATTTCACAATGGGCCCTAAGGAAAATGGGGGGTCCTGGGACATCACAATGGGACTGGAGACAAGGGGGTTCCCCAGGATGTCACAATAGGCCCTGGGGACAAAGAGAGGTCCCCTGAATGTCACAATGGGCCCTGAGGACAAGCGGGGTCCCCACGGTGTCACAATGGGCCCTGGGGACAAAGGGGGTCCCCAGGATGTTCACAATGGACCCTGGGGACAAGGGGGGGTCCTCGGACGTCACAATGGGCCCTGGAGACAAGGGGGGGTCCCCAGTATGTCACAATAGGCCCTGGGGACAAAGAGGGGTCTTGATGGTGTCACAATGGGCCCTGGGGACAAAGACGGTCCCCACGATATCACAATGGGCCCTGGGGGCCAAAGGGGGGTCCCCTGAATGTCACAATGCGCCCTGGGGACAATGGGGGGTCCAGGGATGTCACAATAGGCCCTGGGGACAAAGGGGGTCCCCAGGATGTTCACAATGGGCCCTGGGGACAAAGCGGGGGTCGCCAGGATATCACAATGGGCCCTGGGGACAAAGAGAGTCCCCGGGATGGCACAATGGGCCCTGGGGACAGGGGGGTCCCCACTGTGTCACAACGGGCCCTGGGGACAAAGGGGCGTCCTGTGATGTCACAATGAGCCCTGGAGACAAGGGGGGTCCTGGAATGTCACAATGGGCCCTGGGACAACTGGGGGTCCCCAGGATGTCACAATGGACACTGGGGACAAGGGGGTACCCAAGATGTCACAATGGGCCCTGGGGACAAAAAAGGTCCCCACCCCGTCACAATGGGCCCTTGGGACAAAGGGTGATCCCCAGGATGTCACAATGGGCCCTGGGGACAATGGGGGTCCCCACGGTGTCAGAACGGGCCCTGGGGACAAAGTGGAATCCTGGAATGTCACAATGGTCCCCAGTGACAAAGGCGGTCCCATGGTGCCACAATGGGCCCTCGGGACAAAGGGAATCCCCAGGATTTCACAATGAACACTGGGGACAAGGGGGTCCTGGGACATTACAATGGACCCAGGGGACAAAGGGGGATCCCCAGGATGTCACAATGGGCTCTGGGGAAAATGGGGAGTCCTAGAATGTCACAATGGGCCCTGGGCACATAGTGGGTCCCCATGGTGTCACAATGGGCCCAAGTGACAAGAGTGGTCCCCAAGGTGACACTATGGGCCCTGGGGACAAGGGGGTCCCTCGGATATCACAATGGGCCCTGGGGACAAAGGAGGTGCCCATGGTGCCACAGTGGGTCCTGGGAAAAAACGGGGTCCCCAAGATGTCACAATGGGCCCTGGCGACAAGGGGGGGTCCCCAAAATGTCACAATGGGCCCTGGGGACAACGGGGGGTCCTGGGACGTCGCAATGGGCCCTGGGGACAAAGGGGATCCCTATGGTGTCACAATGGGCCCTTGGGACAATGGGGGGGTCCACAGGATGTCACAATGGGGTCTTGGGACAAAGAGGGTCCCCAGGATGTCACAATGGGCCCTGGGGACCACGGGGGGTCCTGGGATGTCACAATGGGCCCCAGTGACAAAGAGGGTCCCCATGGTGCCACAATGGACCCTGGGGACAAAGGGGGTCCCCAGGATGTCCCAATGGGCCCTGGGGACAAGGAGGGTCCCCACAGTGCCACGATGGGCCCTGCGGACAAGGGTGTCCACATGGTGTCACAATGGGTCCTGGGGACAAAGTGGGGTCCTGGGATGCCACAGTGGGCCCCAGTGACAAAGGGGGTCCCCATGGTGCCACGATGGGCCCTGCGGACAAGGGGTGTCCCCTGAATGTCACAATGGGCCCTGGGGACAAGGGAGGTCCCCACAGTGTCACAATGGGCCCTGGGGACAAAGAGGCGTCCTGTGATGTCACAAGGGGCCCTGGAGACAAAGGGGGTCCACATGGTGCCACAATGGGCCCTGGGGACTAAGTGGGGTCCTGGGATGTCACAATGGGCCCTGGGGACAAAGGAGGTCCCCATGGTGCCACAATGGGCCTTGGGAACAATGGGGTCTCCCCAGGAGGTCACAATGGGCCCTGGGGACCTGGGGTATCCTGACGGTTTCACCATGGGCCATGGGGACAAACGGAGTCCCTAGAATGCCACAATGGGTCCTGGGAACAAGTGGCGTCCGCATGGTGTCGCAATGGGCCCTGGGGACAAAGGGGGGTCCCCAGGATGTCACAATGGGCCCTGGAGACAATGGGGGGTTTTGGGATGTCACGATGGGCTCTGAGGACAAGGGGGTTCCTGGGATGCCACAATGGGCACCAGTGACAAAGGGGGTCCCCATGGTGCCACAATGGGCCTTGGGGACAATGGGGTCTCCCCAGGAGGTCACAACGGGCCCTGGGGACATGAGTAACCTGACGGTGTCACAATGGGCCCTGGGGACAAAGGGGTGTCCCCTGAATGTCACAATGGGCCCTGGGGACAATGGGGGGTCCTGGGATGTCACAATGGGCCCCAGTGACAAATGGGGTCCCCATGGTGTCACCATGGGCCATGGGGACAAAGGGAGTCCCCAGAATGCCACAATGGGTCCTGGGAACAAGTGGGGTCCCCATGGTGTCACAATGGGCCGTGGGGACAAAGGGGGTCCCCAGAATGTCACAATGGGCACTGGGAACATAGGGGGGGTCCCCATGGTGTCACAACGGGCCCTGGAGACAAACGGGGTCCCCAAAATGTCACAATGGACCCTGGGAACAATGGGGGGTCCTGGGATGTCACAATGGGCCCCAGGGACAAATGTGGTCCCCATGGTGTCTACAATGGGCCCTCGGGACAAAGTGGAGTCCTGGGATGTCACAATGGGCCCCAGTGACAAAGGGGGTCCCTATGGTGCCACAGTGAGTCCTGGGGACAAAGGGGGTGCCCAGAATGTCACAATGGGCCCTGCAGACAACGAGGGTTCCTGGGACGTCACAATGGGCCCCAGGAACAATAGGGTCCCTAAGATGTCACAATGGTCCCTGGGGACAAAGGCGGGGTCCCCTCGGTGCCACGATGGGCCATGGGGACAAGGGGGGTCCCCGGGATGTCAGAATGGGCCCTGGGGACAAATTGGGGTCCTGGGATGTCACAATGAGCCCCAGTGACAAAGGGGGTCCTCATGGTGCCACATTGGGCCCTGGGGACAAAGGGAGGTCCCCAGAATGTCACAATGGGCCCTGGGGACATTTGGGGTGCCCAGAATGTCACAATGGGCTCTGGGGACAAAGGGGGTCCCCAGGATGTCACAATGGGCCCTGGGGACAAAGGGGCGTCCTGGGATATCACAATGGGCCCTGGGGACAAGGGGATCCCCATGGTGTCACAATGGGCCCTTGGGACAATGGGTGGTCCCCAGGATGTCACAATTGGGTCTTGGGACAAAGGGGGTGCCCAGGATGACACCATGGGCCCTTGGGACCAGGCGGGGTCCTGGGATGTCACAATGGGCCCCAGTGACAAAGGGGGTCCCCAGGACACCACAATGGGCTCTGGGGACAATGGGGATCCTGGGACATCACAATGAGCCCTTGGGACAAAGGGGGTCCCCACCCTGTCACGATGGGCCTTGGGGACAAAGGTTGTCCCGAGGATGTCACAATGGGCTCTGGGGACAAAGGAGGTCCCCACAGTGTCACAATGGGCCCAGGGGACAAAAAAGGTCCCCAGGATGTCACAATGGGCCCTGGGAACAATGGGGGGTCCTGGGACGTCACAATGGGCCCTGGAGACAAGGGGGGGTCCCTTGAATGTCACAGTCGGCCCTGGGGACAAAGGGTGGTCCCCAGGATGTCACAATGGGCCCTGGGGACAAAGGGGGTCCCCACGGTGTCAAAATGGTCCCAGGGGACAAAGGGGGAAGTCCCCTCGGTGCCACGATGGGCCCTGGGGACAACGTAGTCCCCAGGATGTCACAATGGGCCCTGGAGACAAATTGGGGTCCTGGGATGTCACAATGGGGCCCAGTGACAAAGGGGATCCCCATGGTGCCACAATGGGCCCTGGGGACAAAGGGGGTCCCCAGAATGTCACAATGGGCCCTGGGGACATTTGGGGTCCTCAGAATGTCACAATGGGCCCAGGGGATAACGGGGGATCCTGAGACGTCACAATGAGCCCTGGGGACAAAGGGGTCCCCATGGTGCCACAATGGTCCCTTGGGCAAAAGGGGTCCCCTGGATGTCACAATGGGCCCTGGGGACAAAGGGGGGGCATCCCCAGGATATCACAACGGGCTCTGGGAACAAAGCGGGGTCCTGGCATGTCAAAATGGGCCCCAGTGACAAATGGGGTCTCCATGGTCTTACAATGGGCCCTGGGGACAAAGGGGGGTCCTAGGACATCTCAATGGGCCCTGGGGACAAAGAGGGGTCCCCAGGATGTCACAATGGGCTCTGGGGACAATGGGGGGTCCTGGGATGTCACAATGTGCTCTGGGGACAAAGCAGGGGTCCCCATGGTGTCACAATGGGCCCAAGTGACAAGAGGGATCCCCACGGTGCCACTATGGGCCCTGGGGACAAGATAAGGTCCTCGGCTGTCACAATGGGCCCTGAGTACAAAGGGGGTCCCCAAAATTTCACAATGAGCACTGGGGACAAAGTGGCGTCCTGAAATGTCACAATGGCCCTGGGGACAATGGGAGGTCCTGGGATGTCACAATTGGCCCTGGGGACAAGGGGGGGTTCTGGGATGTTACAATGGTCCCTGGGGACAAAGAGGGGTCCCCAGGATGTCACAATAGGCCCTGGGAACAAAGACGGGTCTCCTGAATATCACAATGGGCTCTGACGACAAGTGGGGTCCCTACGGTGTCACAATGAACCCTGGAGACAAAGGGGGTCCCCAGGATGTCACAATGGGCTCTGGTGACAAGAGGGGTCCCAAAGATGTCACAACGGGGAATGGAGACAAAGGGGGGGTCCCAACGGTGCCACGATGGACCCTGGGGACAAGGGGGTCCGCAGGGTGTCACAATGGGCCCTGGGGACAAAGAGGGGGTCCCCAGGATTTCACAATGGGCCCTGGGAAAAATAGGGGGTCCTGGGATGTCACAATGGGCCCTGGAGATAAGGGGGGGTCCCCAGGATATCACAATGGGCTCTGGGGACAAGGGGTGTCCAACCCTGTCACAATGGGCCCTGGGGACAAAGCGGGGGTCCCCACGGTGTCACAATGGGCACTGGGGACAAGGAGGATCCCCATGGTGCCACGATGGGCCCTGGGGACAAGGGGGTCCCCAGGATGTCACAATGGGCACTGGGGTCAAAGAGGGTCCCCAGGATGTCACAATAGGCCCTGGGGACAAGGGGGTTCCACACTCTGTCACAATGTGCCCTGGGGACAAAGAGAGTCCCTACGGTGTCACAGTTGGACCTGGGGACAAAGTGGAGTCCTGGGATGTCACAATGGGCACTGGAGACGAGGGGGTCCTCCGGATGACACAAAGGACCCTGGGGACAAAGTAAGGTCCTCGGCTGTCACAATGGGCCATGAGGACAAGGGGGGTCCCCAGAATTTCACAATGAGCACTGGGGACAAAGTGGAGTCCCGAAATGTCACAATGGGCCCTGTGGACAAGGGGGGGTCCCCAGGATGTCACAATGGGCCCTGGGGACAAGGGGGGTCCCCACAGTGTCACAATGGGCCCTGGGGACAAGGGGGACACTGGGATGTCACAGTGGGCCCCAGTGACACAGGGTGTCCCCATGGTGCCACAATGAGCTCTGGGGATAATGGGGGTCCCCAGCATGTCACAATGGGATCTGGGGACAAAGGGGGGTCCCCAGGATGTCACAATTGGCCCTGGGGACAATGGGAGGTCCTGGGATGTCACAATGGGCCCTGGGGACAAAGGTGGTCCCCATGGTGCCACAATGGGCCCTGGGGACAAAGATGGGTCCTGGGATGTCACAATAGGCACTGGGGACAAAGCGGGGGGCCCATGGTGTCACAATGGTTCCCCAGTAACAAGGGGGGTCCCCATGGTGCCACTATGGGCCCTGGGGACAAGGCGGGGTCCCCATGGTGTCACAATGGGCCCTGGGGACAAAGTGGGTTCCTGGGATGTCATAATGGGCACTGGGGACAAGGGGGATCTTGGGAAGTCACAATGGACCCTGGGGACAACGGGGTTCCCCACTCTGTCACAATGGGCCCTGGGGACAAAGAGGGTCCCTACGGTGTCACAGTTGGACCTGGGGACAAAGTGGAGTCCTGGGATGTCACAGTGGGCACTGGAGACGAGGGGGTTCCCAGGATGTCACAATGGGTCCTGGGGACAAAGGGGGTCGCCAGGATGTGATAATTGGCCCTGGGGACAAAGGACGTCCCCACAGTGTCACAATGGGCCCAGGGGACAAAAGGGGGACCCCAGGATGTCACAATGGGCCCTGGGGACAATGGGGGGTCCTGGGATGTCACAGTGGGCCCCAGTGACAAAGGGTGTCCCCATGGAGCCACAATGAGTTCTGGGGATAATGAGGGTCCCAAGCATGTGACAATGCGATCTGGGGAGAAAGCGGGGGTCCCCAGGATGTCTCAGTGGGCCCTGGGGACAATTGGACGGTCCTGGGATGTCACAATGGGCCCCAGTGACAAATCGGGTCCCCATGGTGTCACCATGGGTCATGGGGACAAAGGGAGTCCCCAGAATGCCACAATGGGTCCTGGGAACAAGTGGGGTCCCCATGGTGTCACAACGGGCCCTGGAGACAAACGGGGTGCCCAGGATGTCACAATGAGCCCTGGGGACAAAGGGGGTCCTGGGATGTCACAATGGGTTCTGGGGACAAATGTGGTCCCCATGGTGTCTACAATGGGCCCTGGGGACAAAGTGGCGTCCTGGGACGTCATAACGGGCCCTGGGGACAATGGGGGGTCCCTTGAAGGTCACAATGGGCCCTGGGGACAAGGGGGTTCCCTTGAATGTCACAGTGGGCCCTGGGGACAAAGGGGGTCCCCACAGTGCCAGGACGGGACCTGGGGACAATAGGATCCCCAGGATGTCACAACGGGCCCTGGGGACAAAGGGGGTCCCCACAGTGCCAGGACGGGACCTGGGGACAATAGGATCCCCAGGATGTCACAATGGGCCCTGGGGACAAAGGGGGTCCCCACAGTGTCACAATTGTCCCTGGGGACAAAGAGGGGATCCCCTCGGTGCAACGATGGGCCCTGGGGACAAGGGGGACCCCAGGATGTCACAATGGGCCCTGCGGACAAAGGGAGTCCCCACGGTGTCACAATGAGCCCTGGGGACAAAGGAGGTCCCCATGGTGCCACAGTGGGTCCTGGGAAAAAACGGGGTCCCCAGGATGTCACAATGGGCCCTGGCGACAAGGGGGGGTCCCCAAAATGTCACAATGGGCCCTGGGGACAACGGGGGATCCTGGGACGTCGCAATGGGCCCTGGGGACAAAGGGGATCCCTATGGTGTCACAATGGGCCCTTGGGACAATGGGGGAGTCCACAGGATGTCACAATGGTGTCTTGGGACAAAGGGGTCCCCAGGATGTCACAATGGGCCCTGGGGACCACGGGGGGTCCTGGGATGTCACAATGGGCCCCAGTGACAAAGAGGGTCCCCATGGTGCCACAATGGGCCCTGGGGACAACGGGGTTCCCCAGGATGTCCCAATGGGCCCTGGGGACAAGGAGGGTCCCCACAGTGCCATGATGGGCCCTGGGGACAAGGGTGTCCACATGGTGTCACAATGGGCCCTGGGGACAAAGTGGGGTCCTGGGATGCCACAGTGGGCCCCAGTGACAAAGGGGGTCCCCATGGTACCACGATGGGCCCTGGGGACAAGGGGTGTCCCCTGAATGTCACAATGGGCCCTGGGGACAAGGGAGGTCCCCACAGTGTCACAATGGGCCCTGGGGACAGAGAGGCATCCTGGGATGTCACAATGGCCCCTGGGGACAAAGGGGGCTCCCCAGGATGTCACAATGGGCTCTGGGGACAAGGGGGGTCCCCAGGATGTCACAATGGGCCCTGGGGACATGGGGTATTTCGACGGTGTCACAATGGGCCCTGCGGACAAAGGCGTGTCCCCTGAATGTCACAATGGGCCCTGGAGACAATGGGGGGTTTTGGGATGTCACGATGGGCTCTGAGGACAAGGGGGGTCCTGGGATGTCAAAATGGGCACCAGTGACAAAGGGGGTCCCCATGGTGGCACAATGGGCCCTGGGGACTAAGTGGGGTCCTGGGATGTCACAATGGGCCCTGGGGACAAAGGAGGTCCCCATGGTGCCACAATGGGCCTTGGGAACAATGGGGTCTCCCCAGGAGGTCACAGTGGGCCCTGGGGACCTGGGGTATCCTGACAGTTTCACCATGGGCCATGGGGACAAACGGAATCCCTAGAATGCCACAATGGGTCCTGGGAACAAGTGGCGTCCCCATGGTGTCACAATGGGCCCTGGGGACAAAGTGGGGTCCTGGGATGTCATAATGGGCACTGGGGACAAGGGGGGTCTTGGGATGTCACAATGGACCCTGGGGACAAGGGGGGGTCCCCAGGATGTCACAATGGGCCCTGGGTACAAAGGGGGTCCCCATGGTGTCAGAATGGGCCCCAGTGACAAAGGGGGGGTCCCAAGATGTCACAGTGGGCCCTGGGGACAATGGGGGGTCCAGGGATGTCACAATGGGCCCAGGGGACAACGGGGAGTCCTGGGACGTCCAATGGGCCCTAGAGACAAAGGGGGTCCCCACGGTGTCACAATGGGCCCTGGGGACAGGGTGGGTTCCCCACGGTGCCATGATAGCCCATGGGGACAAGGGGGTCCCCAGGATATCACAGTGGACCCTGGGGACAATGAGGGGTGCCCAGGATGTCACAATGGACCTTGAGGAAAAGGGGGGGTCCCCATGGTGTCAAAATGGATCCCCAGTGACAAGGGGGGCCCCATGGTGTCGCGATGGGCCCTGGGTTCAAAGGGGGTCCCCAGGATGTCACAATGGACCCTGGGGACAATGGGGGGTCCCCATGGTGCCACAATGGGCCCTAGAGACAAAGGGGGGTCCTGGGATGTCACAATGGACACTGGGGACAAAGGGGGGACCCCCACGGTGTCACAATGGGTCCCCAGTGACAAGTAGGGTCCCTATGGAGCCGCTATGGGCCCTGGGGACAAGGGGGGGACCCCATGCTGTCACAATGGGCCCTGGGGACAAGTGGAGTCCCCACCCTGTCATAATGGGCCCTGGGGACTAAGGGGGTCCCCGGGATGTCACAATGGGCCCTGGGGACAAGGGGGATCCCCACAGTGCCACAACGGGCCCTGGGGACAAAGTGGGGTCCTGGGATGTCACAATGGGCCCTGGGGACAACGGGGTGTCCTGGGACGTCACAATGGGCCCAGGGGATAAAAAGGGGTCCCCTGAATGTGACAATGGGCCCTGGGGACAAGCGGGGTCCCCACGGAGTCACAATGGGCCCTGGGGACAAAGGAGGGTCCCCAGTATGTCACAATGGGCCCTGGGGACAATGTGGGGTGCCCAGGATGTCACAATGGCTCCTGAGTACAAGGCGGGGGTCCCCATGGTGTCACAATGGGTCCTGGGGACAATGGGGGGTCCTGGGACGTCACAATGGGCCCTGGGGAGAAGGAGGGGTCCCCAGGATGTCACAATGGGCCCTGGGGACAAGAGATGTCCCCAGGATGTCACGATGGGCCCTGAGGACAAGGGGGGGGTTCCCTATGGTGTCACAATGGGCCCCAGTGACAAGAGGGTCTCCATGGTTTCACAATGGGTCCTGGGGACAATAAGGGATCCTGGGATGTCAAAATGGGTCCTGGGGACAAGGGGGTGCCCAGGATGTCACAATGGGCCCTGGGGACAAAGTGGGGTCCCAGGATATCACAATGTGCCCCAGTGACAAAGGGCGTCCCCATAGTGCCACAATGAGCCCTGGGGACAAAGGGTGGTCCTCCGGATGTCACAACGGGCCCTGGGGGCTAATGGGGTCCCCAGGGTGTCACAATGGGCCCTGAGGATAAAGGGGGATCCCCAGGATGTCACAGTGGGCCCTTGGGACAATGGGGGGTCCTGGGCTGTCACAATGGGTCCCCAGTGATAAAGGGGGTCCCCAGGATTTCTCAATGGGCCCTGAGGACAATGGGAGGTCCCCATGGTGTCACAATGGGTCCCCAGTGACAAGGGGGGTCCCCACGGTGCCACGATGGGTCCTGGGGACAAGGGGGTCCCCAGGATGTCACAATGAGCCCTGGGGACAATGGGGGGTTCTGGGACGTCACAATGGGCCCTGGGGACAAAGGGGCTCCCCAGGATGTCAGAATGGGCCCTGGGGACAATGGAGGGTCCCCAGGATGTTCACAATGGGCCCTGAGGACAAGGGCGGCTCCCCATGGTGTCACAATGGGTCCTGGGGACAAGGGGGTCCCCAGGATGTAGCAATGGGCCCTGGGGACAATGGGAGGTCCTTGGATGTCACAATGGGCCACAGTGACAAAGGGTGTCCCCATGGTGCCACAGTGAGCTCTGGGGATAATGGGGGTCCCCAGGATGGCACAATGGCCCCTGAGGAGAAGGGGAGCTCCCCATGGTGTCACAATGGGTCCCCAGTGACAAGGGGGTTCCCCATGGTGTCACAATGGGCCCTGGGGACAATGGGGGGTCCTGGGATGTCACAATGGGCCCTGGGGACAAAGGGGTTAGGGGGTTGTGTTAGGGGTTTGGAGGATTAGGTGGTGCAGGATTTGGGGGTGCAAGGCTGGGGCAGCAGGATTTTGGGGGGCCTGATTTGGGGCTACAGGGTCTGGGGTTGCAGGTTCCAGGGGTGCAGGATTTGGGGGTTCAGGGTTTAGGGGTGCAGTGGTTTGGAGTGCAGTGTTTTGGGGTGCAGGGTTTGGGGAAGGAGGATATGGGGGTGCAGAGTTTAGGGTGCAGGATCTTGGGGTGCAGGGGTTTGGGGTGGAGGGCTTGGTAGGGCAGGATTTGGGGGTGGAAAGTTTAGGGGGTAGGGTTGGGGGTGCAGGATTTGGGGGTGAAGGGGTTGTGGGGTGCAGGGTTGTGGGGTGCAGGGTTTGGGAGATCGGTACGTGGGGCTGGAGGATTTGGGGGTGCAGGGTTTGGAGCAGCAGGATCTGGGGGTGCAAGATTGGGAGTAGCAGGGTTTTGGGGAGCAGGGTTTCGGGGTCAGGCTTTAGGGGGACAGGGTTTGGGGGGCAGGGTTGGGAGGGATGATTTTGGGGTGCAGGGTTTAGGTCAGCAGGATCTTGGGGTGAAGGGGTTTGGGGTGAAGGGTTGGGTAGGACAGGATTTGGGGTGCAGGTTTTTAGGGTGCAACTTGTGGGGGGCAGGATTTGGGGTACAGGGTTTGGGGGTGCAGGGTTTAGTGGTGCAGGGTTTGGGGGTGCAGGTCTTGGGGAGGCAGAATTGGGGGTGCAGGTTTTTGGAGTTCTGGGATTTGGGGGTGCAGATTTTGGGTGTTCAGGACCTGGGGGTGCAGGATTTGGGGATGTAGGTTTGGGGGGGCAGGGCTTAGGGTTTCAGTATCTTGGGTTGAAGAGTTTTGGGGTGAAGGGTTGTGTACTGCAGGATTTGGGGGCGCAGGGCTTCAGGCTGAGGCTTTGGGGTGCAGGGTTCGCATGTTCAGGACCCGGGGGTGCAGGATTTGGGTTTGCAGGTTTGGGAATTTTGGGGTAAAGGACTTGGGGTGCAGGGTTGGGGGACGCAGGATCTGAGGGTGCAGCGTTTGGGGTGCAGAGTTAGGGGCTGCAGGATCTGGGGTGCAGGGTTTGGGGGGCACTGTGTTGGGGGGAAGGATTTGGAGGGTCAGGTTTAAGGGTTTAGGATTTGGAGGTGTAGAATTTTGGGGTGCAGGGTGTTGGGGGGAAGGATTTGCAGGTGCAGGGATGTTGGTGCAGGGTTTGAGGGTGCGGGGTGGGGGGGGGGAAGGATTTTGGGGTTCAGGACCTAGGGGTACAGAGTTCGGGAGGAAAGGATCTTGGGGTGTAGGGCTTGGCTGTGCAGGACATGGGGGTTCAGGGTTTAATGCAGCCGGATGTTGGGGTGCAGGGTTTGGAGGTGGAAGATTTAGGGGGACACAGGATCTGAGGGTGCAGCGTTTGGGGTGCAGAGTTAGGGGCTGCAGGAACTGGGGGTGCAGGGTTTGGGGTGCTCTGTGTTGGGGGGAAGGATTTGGGGGATGCAGGGTTTAAGGGTTTAAGATTTGGAGGTGTTGAATTCTGGGGTGCAGGAGGTGCAGGATTTGCGGTTTGCAGGATTTGGGGGAGAACAGTTTGGGGTGCTGGGGTTTTGGGGATGCAAGATTTGAGGCTGCAGGGTTTCGGGGTTTGGGACATGGGGCTGGAGGATTCGGGGCTGCAGGATCTGGGGTGCAGTGTGTGGGGGTGCAAAATCTTGGGGTGTACGAGCTTTGGGTGTGGGATTTGAAAGAAAATTATTTGGAGGTGCAGAGATTGGGGGTGTAGGGTTTTGGGGTTGCTGCGTTTGGGGATTCGGGATGTGGAGGTCAAGGATTTAGGGGTACAAGGGCTGGTTGCAGGATTTGGGGTACAGGGTTTGGTTGCAGGATTTGGGGTGCAGGGTTTGAAGTGCAGGGCTAAAGGGGGCAGGATTTGGAGGTGCAAGATTTGGTGGTCTGGGGTACTGGGGTGCAGGGTTTTGGGGTGAGGGGTCTGGGGTGAGGGGTTCAGGTGTTCAGCACCTGGGGGTGCAGGACTTGGGGCTTGGAGGATTTGGGGGTGCAGGGATTTCAGGGTGCAACTGGTGGGGTGCAGGGTTTTGGGTATAGGGTTTTGGGGTGCAGAGTATTTGGGGGGAGGATTGGGGGAGCAGGGTTTTGGGGTGCAAGGTTCAGTGGTGCAGGGTTCTGGGGGTGCAGGGTTTAGCGCCAGAATTGGGGGTGCAGGGTTTGGGATTGCAGGGTGTTGGGGGACGGATCTGGGGGTACAAGATTGGGGGTAGCAGGGTTTTGGGGAGCAGGGTTTCGGGGTCAGGCTTTAGGGGGACAGGGTTTGGGGGGCAGGGCTGGGAGGGATGATTTGGGGGTGCAGGGTTTAGGGCAGCAGGATATTGGGGTGAAGGGGTTTGGGCTGAAGGGTGGGTAGGACAGGATTTGGGGTGCAGGATTTTAGGGTGCAACTTGTGGGGGCAGGATTTGGGGTCCAGGAGGTTGGGGGTGCAGGGTTTGGGGTGTAGGATTTAGTGGAGCAGGGACTGGGGGTGAAGGTCTTGTGGAGGCAGAATTGGGGGTACAGGTGTTGGGGAGGCAGAACTGGGGGTGCAGATTTTGGGTGTTCAGGACCTGGGGGTGCAGGATTTGGGGATGTAGATTTTGGGGGGTAGATTTTGGGGTGCTGGATTCGGGACATGGGTCTGGAGGATTTGGGGGTGCAGGGTTAAGGGGTTTAGGATTTTGGGGTGCACAGTTTAGGGTGCAAGTTCTGGGCATGTATGATTTCAGAGTGCAGGGCTTTGGGGTACAGGATTTGGGGTGCAGGCTTTTGGGGATGTCACAATGGGCCCCTGCTGTTCACTCGCTAAACGACCTCTTGGGAAACACGTCTCCGGTCGACGGACCGCTCAGATTGCTTCTCGTGTAACTGTGAACTGTGTCAGCGCAGGGAATCCGTCTCTGTTGAGCAGATGTCAATCCTGCCTCGCTTTTGCTTTGTTGCCTCTACCAAGATGATTTCCCGTTTCTCTCTTCACTGGAGCAGGCAGACACAGCCAACGCACATCAAGTGTCAAGAGACACACTCTGCTGAGCTCAACGCTTGTGCAGATGCACATGTGCGACGAAGTCAACACACGTGCTTGTGGAGAGAAAGAAAGGGACTCCCAGGCGTGTGGAGCGACGGGGAGAAAGAGCGGGCGCTGAGGAACACAGTTTCAAACAGACTGTCTCCACACAAACAGGCACCTGTCTGCAGGTATCCTAGATCTTGATTCTTGAACTTGAGGAAACACGCGTCTGAGCAAAACTCCCAAACGCTTCCAGGAAAGACACAGGCTCTCCCACAAGCACACAAGTGTTTGCCCTCAGCTATAGATCAGGGACAAGCTTGTGAAGAGATGCCCTGCTATTCTTTCGCCTTATGGCATCATGTGTTTCGTTTCTCTTGGAGATCGATTGTTAAACGTCTTTCCTAGGGCGACTGTGAAGCATTTGCCAGCGGAGGAGAAGTAGCACGGAGCAGCATTCAGTACTGCCTACGAGTGTCTTTGCTACCCTACTAGCGGAGCTCCAAGAACAGGCACACATCTTCAGGTACCTTCCAAATGTGGATTCCCCTGCAGCCCCGTAGGCGGGCGTGCAGTACGCCAACCGTCAACGGACGTTTTTCCCCTCAAGCCTGTCAGGACGTTGCTCGTCCGTCTTTCCCTCAATAGATGGGAGTAGGCGCGCTTGCGGATGTGTGCGTGTGTGTGGCCACGCGTTTGCTTAGGCAGCAGTGTGTGAAAAGGTAGGTGCTTTTCTCTAGCTGCGTGTGCGTGCACGTGGTGCTGGGTGCACATCCCTGGGTGCTCGTGGAAAGGTTTCTGCATGGTTTTCGCTGAGGAATCGTGTGTGTGCACATGGACAAAGAGAAGGCGCAGCAACCAGGTTCCAGCGCCGAAGAAGGCAAAAGGCAAGGTTTCCGGCGCTATCTCCTTCTCTCCCCAGAGCTAGTCGCGCAAAGCAAGCCGCTAAGCCGGCGACCGGCAAGAGAGCTACAACGAAGCATGCCGAACGGAGAAAATAGCAGCAGCTCATCTGTTCACACCTTGTTTCTGCCATGTGCTTGAACGCCAAGACGTTCGCGCTTCTGTGAGATGAAAGACGTCCTTCTGCATATGTGGTTGCTCACACCGGTGCACTTGTTAGTGTATCCATTCAGTCCTGGGCTGCGGGGCATTCAGAAGTGGCTCTGTGGAGACGTCTGCATAGAGGCAGCTGTCAGAACACGCACACTCGATTGTTCACCAAAACATATGCAGACGCGTCCTTAGCCTGTAGATTTGGATGCACAGAGTTCCCTGTGTTCCCAAGAGACAAGGGAATCGCGTCTGTACGCACAGAAGCAATAGCGGACCGTTTCCCTCGGAGTGAACGCGAAAGAGCCGTCTATATACTCGCAGACACGGGAACGTGCCTCAATGCGGTCACAGAGGCAGCAGCTTTTGCACAGATGCTCCTGGTGATTCTGGCACTTTCCAGGCACACTCCTGAAAGTCGCGCACACTGCTGTTCACTCGCTAAACGACCTCTTGGGAAACACGTCTCCTGTCGACGGACCGCTCAGATTGCTTCTCGTGTAACTGTGAACTGTGTCAGCGCAGGGAATCCGTCTCTGTTGAGCAGATGTCAATCCTGCCTCGCTTTTGCTTTGTTGCCTCTACCAAGATGATTTCCCGTTTCTCTCTTCACTGGAGCAGGCAGACACAGCCAACGCACATCAAGTGTCAAGAGACACGCTCTGCTGAGCTCAACGCTTGTGCAGATGCACATGTGCGACGAAGTCAACACACGTGCTTGTGGAGAGAAAGAAAGGGACTCCCAGGCGTGTGGAGCGACGGGGAGAAAGAGCGGGCGCTGAGGAACACAGTTTCAAACAGACTGTCTCCACACAAACAGGCACCTGTCTGCAGGTATCCTAGATCTTGATTCTTGAACTTGAGGAAACACGCGTCTGAGCAAAACTCCCAAACGCTTCCAGGAAAGACACAGGCTCTCCCACAAGCACACAAGTGTTTGCCCTCAGCTATAGATCAGGGACAAGCTTGTGAAGAGATGCCCTGCTATTCTTTCGCCTTATGGCATCATGTGTTTCGTTTCTCTTGGAGATCGATTGTTAAACGTCTTTCCTCGGGCGACTGTGAAGCATTTGCCAGCGGAGGAGAAGTAGCACGGAGCAGCATTCAGTACTGCCTACGAGTGTCTTTGCTACCCTACTAGCGGAGCTCCAAGAACAGGCACACATCTTCAGGTACCTTCCAAATGTGGATTCCCCTGCAGCCCCGTAGGCGGGCGTGCAGTACGCCAACCATCAACGGACGTTTTTCCCCTCAAGCCTGTCAGGACGTTGCTCGTCCGTCTTTCCCTCAATAGATGGGAGTAGGCGCGCTTGCGGATGTGTGCGTGTGTGTGGCCACGCGTTTGCTTAGGCATCAGTGTGTGAAAAGGTAGGTGCTTTTCTCTAGCTGCGTGTGCGTGCACGTGGTGCTGGGTGCACATCCCTGGGTGCTCGAGGTAAGGTTTCTGCATGGTTTTCGCTGAGGAATCGTGTGTGTGCACATGGACAAAGAGAAGGCGCAGCAACCAGGTTCCAGCGCCGAAGAAGGCAAAAGGCAAGGTTTCCGGCGCTATCTCCTTCTCTCCGCAGACCTAGTCGCGCAAAGCAAGCCGCTAAGCCGGCGACCGGCAAGAGAGCTACAACGAAGCATGCCGAACGGAGAAAATAGCAGCAGCTCATCTGTTCACACCTTGTTTCTGCCATGTGCTTGAACGCCAAGACGTTCGCGCTTCTGTGAGATGAAAGACGTCCTTCTGCATATGTGGTTGCTCACACCGGTGCACTTGTTAGTGTATCCATTCAGTCCTGGGCTGCGGGGCATTCAGAAGTGGCTCTGTGGAGACGTCTGCATAGAGGCAGCTGTCAGAACACGCACACTCGATTGTTCACCAAAACATATGCAGACGCGTCCTTAGCCTGTAGATTTGGATGCACAGAGTTCCCTGTGTTCGCAAGAGACAAGGGAATCGCGTCTGTACGCACAGAAGCAATAGCGGACCGTTTCCCTCGGAGTGAACGCGAAAGAGCCGTCTATATACTCGCAGACACGGGAACGTGCCTCAATGCGGTCACAGAGGTAGCAGCTTTTGCACTGGTGCTCTGGTGATTCTGGCACTTTCCACGCACACTCCTGAAAGTCGCGCACACTGCTGTTCACTCGCTAAACGACCTCTTGGGAAACACGTCTCCGGTCGATGGACCGCTCAGATTGCTTCTCGTGTAACTGTGAACTGTGTCAGCGCAGGGAATCCGTCTCTGTTGAGCAGATGTCAATCCTGCCTCGCTTTTGCTTTGTTGCCTCTACCAAGATGATTTCCCGTTTCTCTCTTCACTGGAGCACGCAGACACAGCCAACGCACATCAAGTGTCAAGAGACACACTCTGCTGAGCTCAACGCTTGTGCAGATGCACATGTGCGACGAAGTCAACACACGTGCTTGTGGAGAGAAAGAAAGGGACTCCCAGGCGTGTGGAGCGACGGGGAGAAAGAGCGGGCGCTGAGGAACACAGTTTCAAACAGACTGTCTCCACACAAACAGGCACCTGTCTGCAGGTATCCTAGATCTTGATTCTTGAACTTGAGGAAACACGCGTCTGAGCAAAACTCCCAAACGCTTCCAGGAAAGACACAGGCTCTCCCACAAGCACACAAGTGTTTGCCCTCAGCTATAGATCAGGGACAAGCTTGTGAAGAGATGCCCTGCTATTCTTTCGCCTTATGGCATCATGTGTTTCGTTCCTCTTGGAGATCGATTGTTAAACGTCTTTCCTAGGGCGACTGTGAAGCATTTGCCAGCGGAGGAGAAGTAGCACGGAGCAGCATTCAGTACTGCCTACGAGTGTCTTTGCTACCCTACTAGCGGAGCTCCAAGAACAGGCACACATCTTCAGGTACCTTCCAAATGTGGATTCCCCTGCAGCCCCGTAGGCGGGCGTGCAGTACGCCAACCATCAACGGACGTTTTTCCCCTCAAGCCTGTCAGGACGTTGCTCGTCCGTCTTTCCCTCAATAGATGGGAGTA
Source organism: Patagioenas fasciata (assembly GCF_037038585.1). NCBI lineage: Eukaryota > Metazoa > Chordata > Aves > Columbiformes > Columbidae > Patagioenas > Patagioenas fasciata. Next base: position 566,557 of record NW_027288644.1, read on the forward strand.
GGCGCGCTTGCGGATGTGTGCGTGTGTGTGGCCACGCGTTTGCTTAGGCATCAGTGTGTGAAAAGGTAGGTGCTTTTCTCTAGCTGCGTGTGCGTGCACGTGGTGCTGGGTGCACATCCCTGGGTGCTCGAGGTAAGGTTTCTGCATGGTTTTCGCTGAGGAATCGTGTGTGTGCACATGGACAAAGAGAAGGCGCAGCAACCAGGTTCCAGCGCCGAAGAAGGCAAAAGGCAAGGTTTCCGGCGCTATCTCCTTCTCTCCCCAGACCTAGTCGCGCAAAGCAAGCCGCTAAGCCGGCGACCGGCAAGAGAGCTACAACGAAGCATGCCGAACGGAGAAAATAGCAGCAGCTCATCTGTTCACACCTTGTTTCTGCCATGTGCTTGAACGCCAAGACGTTCGCGCTTCTGTGAGATGAAAGACGTCCTTCTGCATATGTGGTTGCTCACACCGGTGCACTTGTTAGTGTATCCATTCAGTCCTGGGCTGCGGGGCATTCAGAAGTGGCTCTGTGGAGACGTCTGCATAGAGGCAGCTGTCAGAACACGCACACTCGATTGTTCACCAAAACATATGCAGACGCGTCCTTAGCCTGTAGATTTGGATGCACAGAGTTCCCTGTGTTCGCAAGAGACAAGGGAATCGCGTCTGTACGCACAGAAGCAATAGCGGACCGTTTCCCTCGGAGTGAACGCGAAAGAGCCGTCTATATACTCGCAGACACGGGAACGTGCCTCAATGCGGTCACAGAGGCAGCAGCTTTTGCACAGATGCTCCTGGTGATTCTGGCACTTTCCAGGCACACTCCTGAAAGTCGCGCACACTGCTGTTCACTCGCTAAACGACCTCTTGGGAAACACGTCTCCTGTCGACGGACCGCTCAGATTGCTTCTCGTGTAACTGTGAACTGTGTCAGCGCAGGGAATCCGTCTCTGTTGAGCAGATGTCAATCCTGCCTCGCTTTTGCTTTGTTGCCTCTACCAAGATGATTTCCCGTTTCTCTCTTCACTGGAGCACGCAGACACAGCCAACGCACATCAAGTGTCAAGAGACACGCTCTGCTGAGCTCAACGCTTGTGCAGATGCACATGTGCGACGAAGTCAACACACGTGCTTGTGGAGAGAAAGAAAGGGACTCCCAGGCGTGTGGAGCGACGGGGAGAAAGAGCGGGCGCTGAGGAACACAGTTTCAAACAGACTGTCTCCACACAAACAGGCACCTGTCTGCAGGTATCCTAGATCTTGATTCTTGAACTTGAGGAAACACGCGTCTGAGCAAAACTCCCAAACGCTTCCAGGAAAGACACAGGCTCTCCCACAAGCACACAAGTGTTTGCCCTCAGCTATAGATCAGGGACAAGCTTGTGAAGAGATGCCCTGCTATTCTTTCGCCTTATGGCATCATGTGTTTCGTTCCTCTTGGAGATCGATTGTTAAACGTCTTTCCTAGGGCGACTGTGAAGCATTTGCCAGCGGAGGAGAAGTAGCACGGAGCAGCATTCAGTACTGCCTACGAGTGTCTTTGCTACCCTACTAGCGGAGCTCCAAGAACAGGCACACATCTTCAGGTACCTTCCAAATGTGGATTCCCCTGCAGCCCCGTAGGCGGGCGTGCAGTACGCCAACCATCAACGGACGTTTTTCCCCTCAAGCCTGTCAGGACGTTGCTCGTCCGTCTTTCCCTCAATAGATGGGAGTAGGCGCGCTTGCGGATGTGTGCGTGTGTGTGGCCACGCGTTTGCTTAGGCATCAGTGTGTGAAAAGGTAGGTGCTTTTCTCTAGCTGCGTGTGCGTGCACGTGGTGCTGGGTGCACATCCCTGGGTGCTCGAGGTAAGGTTTCTGCATGGTTTTCGCTGAGGAATCGTGTGTGTGCACATGGACAAAGAGAAGGCGCAGCAACCAGGTTCCAGCGCCGAAGAAGGCAAAAGGCAAGGTTTCCGGCGCTATCTCCTTCTCTCCCCAGAGCTAGTCGCGCAAAGCAAGCCGCTAAGCCGGCGACCGGCAAGAGAGCTACAACGAAGCATGCCGAATGGAGAAAATAGCAGCAGCTCATCTGTTCACACCTTGTTTCTGCCATGTGCTTGAACGCCAAGACGTTCACGCTTCTGTGAGATGAAAGACGTCCTTCTGCATATGTGGTTGCTCACACCGGTGCACTTGTTAGTGTATCCATTCAGTCCTGGGCTGCGGGGCATTCAGAAGTGGCTCTGTGGAGACGTCTGCATAGAGGCAGCTGTCAGAACACGCACACTCGATTGTTCACCAAAACATATGCAGACGCGTCCTTAGCCTGTAGATTTGGATGCACAGAGTTCCCTGTGTTCGCAAGAGACAAGGGAATCGCGTCTGTACGCACAGAAGCAATAGCGGACCGTTTCCCTCGGAGTGAACGCGAAAGAGCCGTCTATATACTCGCAGACACGGGAACGTGCCTCAATGCGGTCACAGAGGCAGCAGCTTTTGCACAGATGCTCCTGGTGATTCTGGCACTTTCCAGGCACACTCCTGAAAGTCGCGCACACTGCTGTTCACTCGCTAAACGACCTCTTGGGAAACACGTCTCCGGTCGACGGACCGCTCAGATTGCTTCTCGTGTAACTGTGAACTGTGTCAGCGCAGGGAATCCGTCTCTGTTGAGCAGATGTCAATCCTGCCTCGGTTTTGCTTTGTTGCCTCTACCAAGATGATTTCCCGTTTCTCTCTTCACTGGAGCAGGCAGACACAGCCAACGCACATCAAGTGTCAAGAGACACACTCTGCTGAGCTCAACGCTTGTGCAGATGCACATGTGCGACGAAGTCAACACACGTGCTTATGGAGAGAAAGAAAGGGACTCCCAGGCGTGTGGAGCGACGGGGAGAAAGAGCGGGCGCTGAGGAACACAGTTTCAAACAGACTGTCTCCACACAAACAGGCACCTGTCTGCAGGTATCCTAGATCTTGATTCTTGAACTTGAGGAAACACGCGTCTGAGCAAAACTCCCAAACGCTTCCAGGAAAGACACAGGCTCTCCCACAAGCACACAAGTGTTTGCCCTCAGCTATAGATCAGGGACAAGCTTGTGAAGAGATGCCCTGCTATTCTTTCGCCTTATGGCATCATGTGTTGCGTTCCTCTTGGAGATCGATTGTTAAACGTCTTTCCTAGGGCGACTGTGAAGCATTTGCCAGCGGAGGAGAAGTAGCACGGAGCAGCATTCAGTACTGCCTACGAGTGTCTTTGCTACCCTACTAGCGGAGCTCCAAGAACAGGCACACATCTTCAGGTACCTTCCAAATGTGGATTCCCCTGCAGCCCCGTAGGCGGGCGTGCAGTACGCCAACCATCAACGGACGTTTTTCCCCTCAAGCCTGTCAGGACGTTGCTCGTCCGTCTTTCCCTCAATAGATGGGAGTAGGCGCGCTTGCGGATGTGTGCGTGTGTGTGGCCACGCGTTTGCTTAGGCATCAGTGTGTGAAAAGGTAGGTGCTTTTCTCTAGCTGCGTGTGCGTGCACGTGGTGCTGGGTGCACATCCCTGGGTGCTCGAGGTAAGGTTTCTGCATGGTTTTCGCTGAGGAATCGTGTGTGTGCACATGGACAAAGAGAAGGCGCAGCAACCAGGTTCCAGCGCCGAAGAAGGCAAAAGGCAAGGTTTCCGGCGCTATCTCCTTCTCTCCCCAGAGCTAGTCGCGCAAAGCAAGCCGCTAAGCCGGCGACCGGCAAGAGAGCTACAACGAAGCATGCCGAACGGAGAAAATAGCAGCAGCTCATCTGTTCACACCTTGTTTCTGCCATGTGCTTGAACGCCAAGACGTTCGCGCTTCTGTGAGATGAAAGACGTCCTTCTGCATATGTGGTTGCTCACACCGGTGCACTTGTTAGTGTATCCATTCAGTCCTGGGCTGCGGGGCATTCAGAAGTGGCTCTGTGGAGACGTCTGCATAGAGGCAGCTGTCAGAACACGCACACTCGATTGTTCACCAAAACATATGCAGACGCGTCCTTAGCCTGTAGATTTGGATGCACAGAGTTCCCTGTGTTCGCAAGAGACAAGGGAATCGCGTCTGTACGCACAGAAGCAATAGCGGACCGTTTCCCTCGGAGTGAACGCGAAAGAGCCGTCTATATACTCGCAGACACGGGAACGTGCCTCAATGCGGTCACAGAGGTAGCAGCTTTTGCACTGGTGCTCTGGTGATTCTGGCACTTTCCACGCACACTCCTGAAAGTCGCGCACACTGCTGTTCACTCGCTAAACGACCTCTTGGGAAACACGTCTCCGGTCGATGGACCGCTCAGATTGCTTCTCGTGTAACTGTGAACTGTGTCAGCGCAGGGAATCCGTCTCTGTTGAGCAGATGTCAATCCTGCCTCGCTTTTGCTTTGTTGCCTCTACCAAGATGATTTCCCGTTTCTCTCTTCACTGGAGCACGCAGACACAGCCAACGCACATCAAGTGTCAAGAGACACACTCTGCTGAGCTCAACGCTTGTGCAGATGCACATGTGCGACGAAGTCAACACACGTGCTTGTGGAGAGAAAGAAAGGGACTCCCAGGCGTGTGGAGCGACGGGGAGAAAGAGCGGGCGCTGAGGAACACAGTTTCAAACAGACTGTCTCCACACAAACAGGCACCTGTCTGCAGGTATCCTAGATCTTGATTCTTGAACTTGAGGAAACACGCGTCTGAGCAAAACTCCCAAACGCTTCCAGGAAAGACACAGGCTCTCCCACAAGCACACAAGTGTTTGCCCTCAGCTATAGATCAGGGACAAGCTTGTGAAGAGATGCCCTGCTATTCTTTCGCCTTATGGCATCATGTGTTTCGTTCCTCTTGGAGATCGATTGTTAAATGTCTTTCCTAGGGCGACTGTGAAGCATTTGCCAGCGGAGGAGAAGTAGCACGGAGCAGCATTCAGTACTGCCTACGAGTGTCTTTGCTACCCTACTAGCGGAGCTCCAAGAACAGGCACACATCTTCAGGTACCTTCCAAATGTGGATTCCCCTGCAGCCCCGTAGGCGGGCGTGCAGTACGCCAACCATCAACGGACGTTTTTCCCCTCAAGCCTGTCAGGACGTTGCTCGTCCGTCTTTCCCTCAATAGATGGGAGTAGGCGCGCTTGCGGATGTGTGCGTGTGTGTGGCCACGCGTTTGCTTAGGCATCAGTGTGTGAAAAGGTAGGTGCTTTTCTCTAGCTGCGTGTGCGTGCACGTGGTGCTGGGTGCACATCCCTGGGTGCTCGAGGTAAGGTTTCTGCATGGTTTTCGCTGAGGAATCGTGTGTGTGCACATGGACAAAGAGAAGGCGCAGCAACCAGGTTCCAGCGCCGAAGAAGGCAAAAGGCAAGGTTTCCGGCGCTATCTCCTTCTCTCCGCAGACCTAGTCGCGCAAAGCAAGCCGCTAAGCCGGCGACCGGCAAGAGAGCTACAACGAAGCATGCCGAATGGAGAAAATAGCAGCAGCTCATCTGTTCACACCTTGTTTCTGCCATGTGCTTGAACGCCAAGACGTTCACGCTTCTGTGAGATGAAAGACGTCCTTCTGCATATGTGCTTGCTCACACCGGTGCACTTGTTAGTGTATCCATTCAGTCCTGGGCTGCGGGGCATTCAGAAGTGGCTCTGTGGAGACGTCTGCATAGAGGCAGCTGTCAGAACACGCACACTCGATTGTTCACCAAAACATATGCAGACGCGTCCTTAGCCTGTAGATTTGGATGCACAGAGTTCCCTGTGTTCGCAAGAGACATGGGAATCGCGTCTGTACGCACAGAAGCAATAGCGGACCGTTTCCCTCGGAGTGAACGCGAAAGAGCCGTCTATATACTCGCAGACACGGGAACGTGCCTCAATGCGGTCACAGAGGCAGCAGCTTTTGCACAGATGCTCCTGGTGATTCTGGCACTTTCCAGGCACACTCCTGAAAGTCGCGCACACTGCTGTTCACTCGCTAAACGACCTCTTGGGAAACACGTCTCCGGTCGACGGACCGCTCAGATTGCTTCTCGTGTAACTGTGAACTGTGTCAGCGCAGGGAATCCGTCTCTGTTGAGCAGATGTCAATCCTGCCTCGGTTTTGCTTTGTTGCCTCTACCAAGATGATTTCCCGTTTCTCTCTTCACTGGAGCAGGCAGACACAGCCAACGCACATCAAGTGTCAAGAGACACACTCTGCTGAGCTCAACGCTTGTGCAGATGCACATGTGCGACGAAGTCAACACACGTGCTTATGGAGAGAAAGAAAGGGACTCCCAGGCGTGTGGAGCGACGGGGAGAAAGAGCGGGCGCTGAGGAACACAGTTTCAAACAGACTGTCTCCACACAAACAGGCACCTGTCTGCAGGTATCCTAGATCTTGATTCTTGAACTTGAGGAAACACGCGTCTGAGCAAAACTCCCAAACGCTTCCAGGAAAGACACAGGCTCTCCCACAAGCACACAAGTGTTTGCCCTCAGCTATAGATCAGGGACAAGCTTGTGAAGAGATGCCCTGCTATTCTTTCGCCTTATGGCATCATGTGTTGCGTTCCTCTTGGAGATCGATTGTTAAACGTCTTTCCTAGGGCGACTGTGAAGCATTTGCCAGCGGAGGAGAAGTAGCACGGAGCAGCATTCAGTACTGCCTACAAGTGTCTTTGCTACCCTACTAGCGGAGCTCCAAGAACAGGCACACATCTTCAGGTACCTTCCAAATGTGGATTCCCCTGCAGCCCCGTAGGCGGGCGTGCAGTACGCCAACCATCAACGGACGTTTTTCCCCTCAAGCCTGTCAGGACGTTGCTCGTCCGTCTTTCCCTCAATAGATGGGAGTAGGCGCGCTTGCGGATGTGTGCGTGTGTGTGGCCACGCGTTTGCTTAGGCATCAGTGTGTGAAAAGGTAGGTGCTTTTCTCTAGCTGCGTGTGCGTGCACGTGGTGCTGGGTGCACATCCCTGGGTGCTCGAGGTAAGGTTTCTGCATGGTTTTCGCTGAGGAATCGTGTGTGTGCACATGGACAAAGAGAAGGCGCAGCAACCAGGTTCCAGCGCCGAAGAAGGCAAAAGGCAAGGTTTCCGGCGCTATCTCCTTCTCTCCCCAGAGCTAGTCGCGCAAAGCAAGCCGCTAAGCCGGCGACCGGCAAGAGAGCTACAACGAAGCATGCCGAACGGAGAAAATAGCAGCAGCTCATCTGTTCACACCTTGTTTCTGCCATGTGCTTGAACGCCAAGACGTTCGCGCTTCTGTGAGATGAAAGACGTCCTTCTGCATATGTGGTTGCTCACACCGGTGCACTTGTTAGTGTATCCATTCAGTCCTGGGCTGCGGGGCATTCAGAAGTGGCTCTGTGGAGACGTCTGCATAGAGGCAGCTGTCAGAACACGCACACTCGATTGTTCACCAAAACATATGCAGACGCGTCCTTAGCCTGTAGATTTGGATGCACAGAGTTCCCTGTGTTCGCAAGAGACAAGGGAATCGCGTCTGTACGCACAGAAGCAATAGCGGACCGTTTCCCTCGGAGTGAACGCGAAAGAGCCGTCTATATACTCGCAGACACGGGAACATGCCTCAATGCGGTCACAGAGGTAGCAGCTTTTGCACTGGTGCTCTGGTGATTCTGGCACTTTCCACGCACACTCCTGAAAGTCGCGCACACTGCAGTTCACTCGCTAAACGACCTCTTGGGAAACACGTCTCCGGTCGATGGACCGCTCAGATTGCTTCTCGTGTAACTGTGAACTGTGTCAGCGCAGGGAATCCGTCTCTGTTGAGCAGATGTCAATCCTGCCTCGCTTTTGCTTTGTTGCCTCTACCAAGATGATTTCCCGTTTCTCTCTTCACTGGAGCACGCAGACACAGCCAACGCACATCAAGTGTCAAGAGACACACTCTGCTGAGCTCAACGCTTGTGCAGATGCACATGTGCGACGAAGTCAACACACGTGCTTGTGGAGAGAAAGAAAGGGACTCCCAGGCGTGTGGAGCGACGGGGAGAAAGAGCGGGCGCTGAGGAACACAGTTTCAAACAGACTGTCTCCACACAAACAGGCACCTGTCTGCAGGTATCCTAGATCTTGATTCTTGAACTTGAGGAAACACGCGTCTGAGCAAAACTCCCAAACGCTTCCAGGAAAGACACAGGCTCTCCCACAAGCACACAAGTGTTTGCCCTCAGCTATAGATCAGGGAGAAGCTTGTGAAGAGATGCCCTGCTATTCTTTCGCCTTATGGCATCATGTGTTTCGTTTCTCTTGGAGATCGATTGTTAAACGTCTTTCCTAGGACGACTGTGAAGCATTTGCCAGCGGAGGAGAAGTAGCACGGAGCAGCATTCAGTACTGCCTACGAGTGTCTTTGCTACCCTACTAGCGGAGCTCCAAGAACAGGCACACATCTTCAGGTACCTTCCAAATGTGGATTCCCCTGCAGCCCTGTAGGCGGGCGTGCAGTACGCCAACCATCAACGGACGTTTTTCCCCTCAAGCCTGTCAGGACGTTGCTCGTCCGTCTTTCCCTCAATAGATGGGAGTAGGCGCGCTTGCGGATGTGTGCGTGTGTGTGGCCACGCGTTTGCTTAGGCATCAGTGTGTGAAAAGGTAGGTGCTTTTCTCTAGCTGCGTGTGCGTGCACGTGGTGCTGGGTGCACATCCCTGGGTGCTCGTGGAAAGGTTTCTGCATGGTTTTCGCTGAGGAATCGTGTGTGTGCACATGGACAAAGAGAAGGCGCAGCAACCAGGTTCCAGCGCCGAAGAAGGCAAAAGGCGAGGTTTCCGGCGCTATCTCCTTCTCTCCCCAGAGCTAGTCGCGCAAAGCAAGCCGCTAAGCCGGCGACCGGCAAGAGAGCTACAACGAAGCATGCCGAACGGAGAAAATAGCAGCAGCTCATCTGTTCACACCTTGTTTCTGCCATGTGCTTGAACGCCAAGACGTTCGCGCTTCTGTGAGATGAAAGACGTCCTTCTGCATATGTGGTTGCTCACACCGGTGCACTTGTTAGTGTATCCATTCAGTCCTGGGCTGCGGGGCATTCAGAAGTGGCTCTGTGGAGACGTCTGCATAGAGGCAGCTGTCAGAACACGCACACTCGATTGTTCACCAAAACATATGCAGACGCGTCCTTAGCCTGTAGATTTGGATGCACAGAGTTCCCTGTGTTCGCAAGAGACAAGGGAATCGCGTCTGTACGCACAGAAGCAATAGCGGACCGTTTCCCTCGGAGTGAACGCGAAAGAGCCGTCTATATACTCGCAGACACGGGAACGTGCCTCAATGCGGTCACAGAGGTAGCAGCTTTTGCACTGGTGCTCTGGTGATTCTGGCACTTTCCACGCACACTCCTGAAAGTCGCGCACACTGCTGTTCACTCGCTAAACGACCTCTTGGGAAACACGTCTCCGGTCGACGGACCGCTCAGATTGCTTCTCGTGTAACTGTGAACTGTGTCAGCGCAGGGAATCCGTCTCTGTTGAGCAGATGTCAATCCTGCCTCGCTTTTGCTTTGTTGCCTCTACCAAGATGATTTCCCGTTTCTCTCTTCACTGGAGCAGGCAGACACAGCCAACGCACATCAAGTGTCAAGAGACACACTCTGCTGAGCTCAACGCTTGTGCAGATGCACATGTGCGACGAAGTCAACACACGTGCTTGTGGAGAGAAAGAAAGGGACTCCCAGGCGTGTGGAGCGACGGGGAGAAAGAGCGGGCGCTGAGGAACACAGTTTCAAACAGACTGTCTCCACACAAACAGGCACCTGTCTGCAGGTATCCTAGATCTTGATTCTTGAACTTGAGGAAACACGCGTCTGAGCAAAACTCCCAAACGCTTCCAGGAAAGACACAGGCTCTCCCACAAGCACACAAGTGTTTGCCCTCAGCTATAGATCAGGGACAAGCTTGTGAAGAGATGCCCTGCTATTCTTTCGCCTTATGGCATCATGTGTTTCGTTCCTCTTGGAGATCGATTGTTAAACGTCTTTCCTAGGACGACTGTGAAGCATTTGCCAGCGGAGGAGAAGTAGCACGGAGCAGCATTCAGTACTGCCTACGAGTGTCTTTGCTACCCTACTAGCGGAGCTCCAAGAACAGGCACACATCTTCAGGTACCTTCCAAATGTGGATTCCCCTGCAGCCCCGTAGGCGGGCGTGCAGTACGCCAACCATCAACGGACGTTTTTCCCCTCAAGCCTGTCAGGACGTTGCTCGTCCGTCTTTCCCTCAATAGATGGGAGTAGGAGCGCTTGCGGATGTGTGCGTGTGTGTGGCCACGCGTTTGCTTAGGCATCAGTGTGTGAAAAGGTAGGTGCTTTTCTCTAGCTGCGTGCGCGTGCACGTGGTGCTGGGTGCACATCCCTGGGTGCTCGTGGAAAGGTTTCTGCATGGTTTTCGCTGAGGAATCGTGTGTGTGCACATGGACAAAGAGAAGGCGCAGCAACCAGGTTCCAGCGCCGAAGGCGGCAAAAGGCGAGGTTTCCGGCGCTATCTCCTTCTCTCCCCAGACCTAGTCGCGCAAAGCAAGCCGCTAAGCCGGCGACCGGCAAGAGAGCTACAACGAAGCATGCCGAACGGAGAAAATAGCAGCAGCTCATCTGTTCACACCTTGTTTCTGCCATGTGCTTGAACGCCAAGACGTTCGCGCTTCTGTGAGATGAAAGACGTCCTTCTGCATATGTGGTTGCTCACACCGGTGCACTTGTTAGTGTATCCATTCAGTCCTGGGCTGCGGGGCATTCAGAAGTGGCTCTGTGGAGACGTCTGCATAGAGGCAGCTGTCAGAACACGCACACTCGATTGTTCACCAAAACATATGCAGACGCGTCCTTAGCCTGTAGATTTGGATGCACAGAGTTCCCTGTGTTCGCAAGAGACAAGGGAATCGCGTCTGTACGCACAGAAGCAATAGCGGACCGTTTCCCTCGGAGTGAACGCGAAAGAGCCGTCTATATACTCGCAGACACGGGAACGTGCCTCAATGCGGTCACAGAGGCAGCAGCTTTTGCACAGGTGCTCTGGTGATTCTGACACTTTCCAGGCACACTCCTGAAAGTCGCGCACACTGCTGTTCACTCACTAAACGAAATCTTGGGAAACACGTCTCCGGTCGATGGACCGCTCAGATTGCTTCTCGTGTAACTGTGAACTGTGTCAGCGCAGGGAATCCGTCTCTGTTGAGTAGATGTCAATCCTGCCTCGCTTTTGCTTTGTTGCCTCTACCAAGATGATTTCCCGTTTCTCTCTTCACTGGAGCACGCAGACACAGCCAACGCACATCAAGTGTCAAGAGACACACTCTGCTGAGCTCAACGCTTGTGCAGATGCACATGTGCGACGAAGTCAACACACGTGCTTGTGGAGAGAAAGAAAGGGACTCCCAGGCGTGTGGAGCGACGGGGAGAAAGAGCGGGCGCTGAGGAACACAGTTTCAAACAGACTGTCTCCACACAAACAGGCACCTGTCTGCAGGTATCCTAGATCTTGATTCTTGAACTTGAGGAAACACGCGTCTGAGCAAAACTCCCAAACGCTTCCAGGAAAGACACAGGCTCTCCCACAAGCACACAAGTGTTTGCCCTCAGCTATAGATCAGGGAGAAGCTTGTGAAGAGATGCCCTGCTATTCTTTCGCCTTATGGCATCATGTGTTTCGTTTCTCTTGGAGATCGATTGTTAAACGTCTTTCCTAGGGCGACTGTGAAGCATTTGCCAGCGGAGGAGAAGTAGCACGGAGCAGCATTCAGTACTGCCTACGAGTGTCTTTGCTACCCTACTAGCGGAGCTCCAAGAACAGGCACACATCTGCAGGTACCTTCCAAATGTGGATTCCCCTGCAGCCCCGTAGGCGGGCGTGCAGTACGCCAACCATCAACGGACGTTTTTCCCCTCAAGCCTGTCAGGACGTTGCTCGTCCGTCTTTCCCTCAATAGATGGGAGTAGGCGCGCTTGCGGATGTGTGCGTGTGTGTGGCCACGCGTTTGCTTAGGCATCAGTGTGTGAAAAGGTAGGTGCTTTTCTCTAGCTGCGTGTGCGTGCACGTGGTGCTGGGTGCACATCCCTGGGTGCTCGAGGTAAGGTTTCTGCATGGTTTTCGCTGAGGAATCGTGTGTGTGCACATGGACAAAGAGAAGGCGCAGCAACCAGGTTCCAGCGCCGAAGAAGGCAAAAGGCAAGGTTTCCGGCGCTATCTCCTTCTCTCCGCAGACCTAGTCGCGCAAAGCAAGCCGCTAAGCCGGCGACCGGCAAGAGAGCTACAACGAAGCATGCCGAACGGTGAAAATAGCAGCAGCTCATCTGTTCACACCTTGTTTCTGCCATGTGCTTGAACGCCAAGACGTTCGCGCTTCTGTGAGATGAAAGACGTCCTTCTGCATATGTGGTTGCTCACACCGGTGCACTTGTTAGTGTATCCATTCAGTCCTGGGCTGCGGGGCATTCAGAAGTGGCTCTGTGGAGACGTCTGCATAGAGGCAGCTGTCAGAACACGCACACTCGATTGTTCACCAAAACATATGCAGACGCGTCCTTAGCCTGTAGATTTGGATGCACAGAGTTCCCTGTGTTCGCAAGAGACAAGGGAATCGCGTCTGTACGCACAGAAGCAATAGCGGACCGTTTCCCTCGGAGTGAACGCGAAAGAGCCGTCTATATACTCGCAGACACGGGAACGTGCCTCAATGCGGTCACAGAGGTAGCAGCTTTTGCACTGGTGCTCTGGTGATTCTGGCACTTTCCACGCACACTCCTGAAAGTCGCGCACACTGCTGTTCACTCGCTAAACGACCTCTTGGGAAACACGTCTCCGGTCGACGGACCGCTCAGATTGCTTCTCGTGTAACTGTGAACTGTGTCAGCGCAGGGAATCCGTCTCTGTTGAGCAGATGTCAATCCTGCCTCGCTTTTGCTTTGTTGCCTCTACCAAGATGATTTCCCGTTTCTCTCTTCACTGGAGCAGGCAGACACAGCCAACGCACATCAAGTGTCAAGAGACACACTCTGCTGAGCTCAACGCTTGTGCAGATGCACATGTGCGACGAAGTCAACACACGTGCTTGTGGAGAGAAAGAAAGGGACTCCCAGGCGTGTGGAGCGACGGGGAGAAAGAGCGGGCGCTGAGGAACACAGTTTCAAACAGACTGTCTCCACACAAACAGGCACCTGTCTGCAGGTATCCTAGATCTTGATTCTTGAACTTGAGGAAACACGCGTCTGAGCAAAACTCCCAAACGCTTCCAGGAAAGACACAGGCTCTCCCACAAGCACACAAGTGTTTGCCCTCAGCTATAGATCAGGGAGAAGCTTGTGAAGAGATGCCCTGCTATTCTTTCGCCTTATGGCATCATGTGTTTCGTTTCTCTTGGAGATCGATTGTTAAACGTCTTTCCTAGGGCGACTGTGAAGCATTTGCCAGCGGAGGAGAAGTAGCACGGAGCAGCATTCAGTACTGCCTACGAGTGTCTTTGCTACCCTACTAGCGGAGCTCCAAGAACAGGCACACATCTTCAGGTACCTTCCAAATGTGGATTCCCCTGCAGCCCCGTAGGCGGGCGTGCAGTACGCCAACCATCAACGGACGTTTTTCCCCTCAAGCCTGTCAGGACGTTGCTCGTCCGTCTTTCCCTCAATAGATGGGAGTAGGCGCGCTTGCGGATGTGTGCGTGTGTGTGGCCACGCGTTTGCTTAGGCATCAGTGTGTGAAAAGGTAGGTGCTTTTCTCTAGCTGCGTGTGCGTGCACGTGGTGCTGGGTGCACATCCCTGGGTGCTCGAGGTAAGGTTTCTGCATGGTTTTCGCTGAGGAATCGTGTGTGTGCACATGGACAAAGAGAAGGCGCAGCAACCAGGTTCCAGCGCCGAAGGCGGCAAAAGGCAAGGTTTCCGGCGCTATCTCCTTCTCTCCGCAGACCTAGTCGCGCAAAGCAAGCCGCTAAGCCGGCGACCGGCAAGAGAGCTACAACGAAGCATGCCGAACGGTGAAAATAGCAGCAGCTCATCTGTTCACACCTTGTTTCTGCCATGTGCTTGAACGCCAAGACGTTCGCGCTTCTGTGAGATGAAAGACGTCCTTCTGCATATGTGGTTGCTCACACCGGTGCACTTGTTAGTGTATCCATTCAGTCCTGGGCTGCGGGGCATTCAGAAGTGGCTCTGTGGAGACGTCTGCATAGAGGCAGCTGTCAGAACACGCACACTCGATTGTTCACCAAAACATATGCAGACGCGTCCTTAGCCTGTAGATTTGGATGCACAGAGTTCCCTGTGTTCGCAAGAGACAAGGGAATCGCGTCTGTACGCACAGAAGCAATAGCGGACCGTTTCCCTCGGAGTGAACGCGAAAGAGCCGTCTATATACTCGCAGACACGGGAACGTGCCTCAATGCGGTCACAGAGGCAGCAGCTTTTGCACAGATGCTCCTGGTGATTCTGGCACTTTCCAGGCACACTCCTGAAAGTCGCGCACACTGCTGTTCACTCGCTAAACGACCTCTTGGGAAACACGTCTCCGGCCGACGGACCGCTCAGATTGCTTCTCGTGTAACTGTGAACTGTGTCAGCGCAGGGAATCCGTCTCTGTTGAGCAGATGTCAATCCTGCCTCGCTTTTGCTTTGTTGCCTCTACCAAGATGATTTCCCGTTTCTCTCTTCACTGGAGCACGCAGACACAGCCAACGCACATCAAGTGTCAAGAGACACACTCTGCTGAGCTCAACGCTTGTGCAGATGCACATGTGCGACGAAGTCAACACACGTGCTTGTGGAAAGAAAGAAAGGGACTCCCAGGCGTGTGGAGCGACGGGGAGAAAGAGCGGGCGCTGAGGAACACAGTTTCAAACAGACTGTCTCCACACAAACAGGCACCTGTCTGCAGGTATCCTAGATCTTGATTCTTGAACTTGAGGAAACACGCGTCTGAGCAAAACTCCCAAACGCTTCCAGGAAAGACACAGGCTCTCCCACAAGCACACAAGTGTTTGCCCTCAGCTATAGATCAGGGACAAGCTTGTGAAGAGATGCCCTGCTATTCTTTCGCCTTATGGCATCATGTGTTTCGTTCCTCTTGGAGATCGATTGTTAAACGTCTTTCCTAGGGCGACTGTGAAGCATTTGCCAGCGGAGGAGAAGTAGCACGGAGCAGCATTCAGTACTGCCTACGAGTGTCTTTGCTACCCTACTAGCGGAGCTCCAAGAACAGGCACACATCTTCAGGTACCTTCCAAATGTGGATTCCCCTGCAGCCCCGTAGGCGGGCGTGCAGTACGCCAACCGTCAACGGACGTTTTTCCCCTCAAGCCTGTCAGGACGTTGCTCGTCCGTCTTTCCCTCAATAGATGGGAGTAGGAGCGCTTGCGGATGTGTGCGTGTGTGTGGCCACGCGTTTGCTTAGGCATCAGTGTGTGAAAAGGTAGGTGCTTTTCTCTAGCTGCGTGCGCGTGCACGTGGTGCTGGGTGCACATCCCTGGGTGCTCGTGGAAAGGTTTCTGCATGGTTTTCGCTGAGGAATCGTGTGTGTGCACATGGACAAAGAGAAGGCGCAGCAACCAGGTTCCAGCGCCGAAGAAGGCAAAAGGCGAGGTTTCCGGCGCTATCTCCTTCTCTCCCCAGAGCTAGTCGCGCAAAGCAAGCCGCTAAGCCGGCGACCGGCAAGAGAGCTACAACGAAGCATGCCGAACGGAGAAAATAGCAGCAGCTCATCTGTTCACACCTTGTTTCTGCCATGTGCTTGAACGCCAAGACGTTCGCGCTTCTGTGAGATGAAAGACGTCCTTCTGCATATGTGGTTGCTCACACCGGTGCACTTGTTAGTGTATCCATTCAGTCCTGGGCTGCGGGGCATTCAGAAGTGGCTCTGTGGAGACGTCTGCATAGAGGCAGCTGTCAGAACACGCACACTCGATTGTTCACCAAAACATATGCAGACGCGTCCTTAGCCGGTAGATTTGGATGCACAGAGTTCCCTGTGTTCGCAAGAGACAAGGGAATCGCGTCTGTACGCACAGAAGCAATAGCGGACCGTTTCCCTCGGAGTGAACGCGAAAGAGCCGTCTATATACTCGCAGACACGGGAACGTGCCTCAATGCGGTCACAGAGGCAGCAGCTTTTGCACAGATGCTCCTGGTGATTCTGGCACTTTCCAGGCACACTCCTGAAAGTCGCGCACACTGCTGTTCACTCGCTAAACGACCTCTTGGGAAACACGTCTCCGGTCGACGGACCGCTCAGATTGCTTCTCGTGTAACTGTGAACTGTGTCAGCGCAGGGAATCCGTCTCTGTTGAGCAGATGTCAATCCTGCCTCGCTTTTGCTTTGTTGCCTCTACCAAGATGATTTCCCGTTTCTCTCTTCACTGGAGCACGCAGACACAGCCAACGCACATCAAGTGTCAAGAGACACACTCTGCTGAGCTCAACGCTTGTGCAGATGCACATGTGCGACGAAGTCAACACACGTGCTTGTGGAGAGAAAGAAAGGGACTCCCAGGCGTGTGGAGCGACGGGGAGAAAGAGCGGGCGCTGAGGAACACAGTTTCAAACAGACTGTCTCCACACAAACAGGCACCTGTCTGCAGGTATCCTAGATCTTGATTCTTGAACTTGAGGAAACACGCGTCTGAGCAAAACTCCCAAACGCTTCCAGGAAAGACACAGGCTCTCCCACAAGCACACAAGTGTTTGCCCTCAGCTATAGATCAGGGACAAGCTTGTGAAGAGATGCCCTGCTATTCTTTCGCCTTATGGCATCATGTGTTTCGTTTCTCTTGGAGATCGATTGTTAAACGTCTTTCCTCGGGCGACTGTGAAGCATTTGCCAGCGGAGGAGAAGTAGCACGGAGCAGCATTCAGTACTGCCTACGAGTGTCTTTGCTACCCTACTAGCGGAGCTCCAAGAACAGGCACACATCTTCAGGTACCTTCCAAATGTGGATTCCCCTGCAGCCCCGTAGGCGGGCGTGCAGTACGCCAACCATCAACGGACGTTTTTCCCCTCAAGCCTGTCAGGACGTTGCTCGTCCGTCTTTCCCTCAATAGATGGGAGTAGGCGCGCTTGCGGATGTGTACGTGTGTGTGGCCACGCGTTTGCTTAGGCATCAGTGTGTGAAAAGGTAGGTGCTTTTCTCTAGCTGCGTGTGCGTGCACGTGGTGCTGGGTGCACATCCCTGGGTGCTCGTGGAAAGGTTTCTGCATGGTTTTCGCTGAGGAATCGTGTGTGTGCACATGGACAAAGAGAAGGCGCAGCAACCAGGTTCCAGCGCCGAAGAAGGCAAAAGGCAAGGTTTCCGGCACTATCTCCTTCTCTCCGCAGACCTAGTCGCGCAAAGCAAGCCGCTAAGCCGGCGACCGGCAAGAGAGCTACAACGAAGCATGCCGAACGGAGAAAATAGCAGCAGCTCATCTGTTCACACCTTGTTTCTGCCATGTGCTTGAACGCCAAGACGTTCGCGCTTCTGTGAGATGAAAGACGTCCTTCTGCATATGTGGTTGGTCACACCGGTGCACTTGTTAGTGTATCCATTCAGTCCTGGGCTGCGGGGCATTCAGAAGTGGCTCTGTGGAGACGTCTGCATAGAGGCAGCTGTCAGAACACGCACACTCGATTGTTCACCAAAACATATGCAGACGCGTCCTTAGCCTGTAGATTTGGATGCACAGAGTTCCCTGTGTTCGCAAGAGACAAGGGAATCGCGTCTGTACGCACAGAAGCAATAGCGGACCGTTTCCCTCGGAGTGAACGCGAAAGAGCCGTCTATATACTCGCAGACACGGGAACGTGCCTCAATGCGGTCACAGAGGTAGCAGCTTTTGCACTGGTGCTCTGGTGATTCTGGCACTTTCCAGGCACACTCCTGAAAGTCGCGCACACTGCTGTTCACTCGCTAAACGACCTCTTGGGAAACACGTCTCCGGTCGATGGACCGCTCAGATTGCTTCTCGTGTAACTGTGAACTGTGTCAGCGCAGGGAATCCGTCTCTGTTGAGCAGATGTCAATCCTGCCTCGCTTTTGCTTTGTTGCCTCTACCAAGATGATTTCCCGTTTCTCTCTTCACTGGAGCACGCAGACACAGCCAACGCACATCAAGTGTCAAGAGACACACTCTGCTGAGCTCAACGCTTGTGCAGATGCACATGTGCGACGAAGTCAACACACGTGCTTGTGGAGAGAAAGAAAGGGACTCCCAGGCGTGTGGAGCGACGGGGAGAAAGAGCGGGCGCTGAGGAACACAGTTTCAAACAGACTGTCTCCACACAAACAGGCACCTGTCTGCAGGTATCCTAGATCTTGATTCTTGAACTTGAGGAAACACGCGTCTGAGCAAAACTCCCAAACGCTTCCAGGAAAGACACAGGCTCTCCCACAAGCACACAAGTGTTTGCCCTCAGCTATAGATCAGGGACAAGCTTGTGAAGAGATGCCCTGCTATTCTTTCGCCTTATGGCATCATGTGTTTCGTTCCTCTTGGAGATCGATTGTTAAACGTCTTTCCTAGGGCGACTGTGAAGCATTTGCCAGCGGAGGAGAAGTAGCACGGAGCAGCATTCAGTACTGCCTACGAGTGTCTTTGCTACCCTACTAGCGGAGCTCCAAGAACAGGCACACATCTTCAGGTACCTTCCAAATGTGGATTCCCCTGCAGCCCCGTAGGCGGGCGTGCAGTACGCCAACCGTCAACGGACGTTTTTCCCCTCAAGCCTGTCAGGACGTTGCTCGTCCGTCTTTCCCTCAATAGATGGGAGTAGGAGCGCTTGCGGATGTGTGCGTGTGTGTGGCCACGCGTTTGCTTAGGCATCAGTGTGTGAAAAGGTAGGTGCTTTTCTCTAGCTGCGTGCGCGTGCACGTGGTGCTGGGTGCACATCCCTGGGTGCTCGTGGAAAGGTTTCTGCATGGTTTTCGCTGAGGAATCGTGTGTGTGCACATGGACAAAGAGAAGGCGCAGCAACCAGGTTCCAGCGCCGAAGAAGGCAAAAGGCGAGGTTTCCGGCGCTATCTCCTTCTCTCCCCAGAGCTAGTCGCGCAAAGCAAGCCGCTAAGCCGGCGACCGGCAAGAGAGCTACAACGAAGCATGCCGAACGGAGAAAATAGCAGCAGCTCATCTGTTCACACCTTGTTTCTGCCATGTGCTTGAACGCCAAGACGTTCGCGCTTCTGTGAGATGAAAGACGTCCTTCTGCATATGTGGTTGGTCACACCGGTGCACTTGTTAGTGTATCCATTCAGTCCTGGGCTGCGGGGCATTCAGAAGTGGCTCTGTGGAGACGTCTGCATAGAGGCAGCTGTCAGAACACGCACACTCGATTGTTCACCAAAACATATGCAGACGCGTCCTTAGCCTGTAGATTTGGATGCACAGAGTTCCCTGTGTTCGCAAGAGACAAGGGAATCGCGTCTGTACGCACAGAAGCAATAGCGGACCGTTTCCCTCGGAGTGAACGCGAAAGAGCCGTCTATATACTCGCAGACACGGGAACGTGCCTCAATGCGGTCACAGAGGCAGCAGCTTTTGCACAGATGCTCCTGGTGATTCTGGCACTTTCCAGGCACACTCCTGAAAGTCGCGCACACTGCTGTTCACTCGCTAAACGACCTCTTGGGAAACACGTCTCCGGTCGACGGACCGCTCAGATTGCTTCTCGTGTAACTGTGAACTGTGTCAGCGCAGGGAATCCGTCTCTGTTGAGCAGATGTCAATCCTGCCTCGCTTTTGCTTTGTTGCCTCTACCAAGATGATTTCCCGTTTCTCTCTTCACTGGAGCACGCAGACACAGCCAACGCACATCAAGTGTCAAGAGACACACTCTGCTGAGCTCAACGCTTGTGCAGATGCACATGTGCGACGAAGTCAACACACGTGCTTGTGGAGAGAAAGAAAGGGACTCCCAGGCGTGTGGAGCGACGGGGAGAAAGAGCGGGCGCTGAGGAACACAGTTTCAAACAGACTGTCTCCACACAAACAGGCACCTGTCTGCAGGTATCCTAGATCTTGATTCTTGAACTTGAGGAAACACGCGTCTGAGCAAAACTCCCAAACGCTTCCAGGAAAGACACAGGCTCTCCCACAAGCACACAAGTGTTTGCCCTCAGCTATAGATCAGGGACAAGCTTGTGAAGAGATGCCCTGCTATTCTTTCGCCTTATGGCATCATGGGTTTCGTTTCTCTTGGAGATCGATTGTTAAACGTCTTTCCTCGGGCGACTGTGAAGCATTTGCCAGCGGAGGAGAAGTAGCACGGAGCAGCATTCAGTACTGCCTACGAGTGTCTTTGCTACCCTACTAGCGGAGCTCCAAGAACAGGCACACATCTTCAGGTACCTTCCAAATGTGGATTCCCCTGCAGCCCCGTAGGCGGGCGTGCAGTACGCCAACCATCAACGGACGTTTTTCCCCTCAAGCCTGTCAGGACGTTGCTCGTCCGTCTTTCCCTCAATAGATGGGAGTAGGCGCGCTTGCGGATGTGTGCGTGTGTGTGGCCACGCGTTTGCTTAGGCATCAGTGTGTGAAAAGGTAGGTGCTTTTCTCTAGCTGCGTGTGCGTGCACGTGGTGCTGGGTGCACATCCCTGGGTGCTCGTGGAAAGGTTTCTGCATGGTTTTCGCTGAGGAATCGTGTGTGTGCACATGGACAAAGAGAAGGCGCAGCAACCAGGTTCCAGCGCCGAAGAAGGCAAAAGGCGAGGTTTCCGGCGCTATCTCCTTCTCTCCCCAGACCTAGTCGCGCAAAGCAAGCCGCTAAGCCGGCGACCGGCAAGAGAGCTACAACGAAGCATGCCGAACGGAGAAAATAGCAGCAGCTCATCTGTTCACACCTTGTTTCTGCCATGTGCTTGAACGCCAAGACGTTCGCGCTTCTGTGAGATGAAAGACGTCCTTCTGCATATGTGGTTGCTCACACCGGTGCACTTGTTAGTGTATCCATTCAGTCCTGGGCTGCGGGGCATTCAGAAGTGGCTCTGTGGAGACGTCTGCATAGAGGCAGCTGTCAGAACACGCACACTCGATTGTTCACCAAAACATATGCAGACGCGTCCTTAGCCGGTAGATTTGGATGCACAGAGTTCCCTGTGTTCGCAAGAGACAAGGGAATCGCGTCTGTACGCACAGAAGCAATAGCGGACCGTTTCCCTCGGAGTGAACGCGGAAGAGCCGTCTATATACTCGCAGACACGGGAACGTGCCTCAATGCGGTCACAGAGGCAGCAGCTTTTGCACAGGTGCTCTGGTGATTCTGGCACTTTCCAGGCACACTCCTGAAAGTCGCGCACACTGCTGTTCACTCGCTAAACGACCTCTTGGGAAACACGTCTCCGGTCGATGGACCGCTCAGATTGCTTCTCGTGTAACTGTGAACTGTGTCAGCGCAGGGAATCCGTCTCTGTTGAGCAGATGTCAATCCTGCCTCGCTTTTGCTTTGTTGCCTCTACCAAGATGATTTCCCGTTTCTCTCTTCACTGGAGCACGCAGACACAGCCAACGCACATCAAGTGTCAAGAGACACACTCTGCTGAGCTCAACGCTTGTGCAGATGCACATGTGCGACGAAGTCAACACACGTGCTTGTGGAGAGAAAGAAAGGGACTCCCAGGCGTGTGGAGCGACGGGGAGAAAGAGCGGGCGCTGAGGAACACAGTTTCAAACAGACTGTCTCCACACAAACAGGCACCTGTCTGCAGGTATCCTAGATCTTGATTCTTGAACTTGAGGAAACACGCGTCTGAGCAAAACTCCCAAACGCTTCCAGGAAAGACACAGGCTCTCCCACAAGCACACAAGTGTTTGCCCTCAGCTATAGATCAGGGACAAGCTTGTGAAGAGATGTCCTGCTATTCTTTCGCCTTATGGCATCATGGGTTTCGTTTCTCTTGGAGATCGATTGTTAAACGTCTTTCCTCGGGCGACTGTGAAGCATTTGCCAGCGGAGGAGAAGTAGCACGGAGCAGCATTCAGTACTGCCTACGAGTGTCTTTGCTACCCTACTAGCGGAGCTCCAAGAACAGGCACACATCTTCAGGTACCTTCCAAATGTGGATTCCCCTGCAGCCCCGTAGGCGGGCGTGCAGTACGCCAACCATCAAGGGACGTTTTTCCCCTCAAGCCTGTCAGGACGTTGCTCGTCCGTCTTTCCCTCAATAGATGGGAGTAGGCGCGCTTGCGGATGTGTGCGTGTGTGTGGCCACGCGTTTGCTTAGGCATCAGTGTGTGAAAAGGTAGGTGCTTTTCTCTAGCTGCGTGTGCGTGCACGTGGTGCTGGGTGCACATCCCTGGGTGCTCGAGGTAAGGTTTCTGCATGGTTTTCGCTGAGGAATCGTGTGTGTGCACATGGACAAAGAGAAGGCGCAGCAACCAGGTTCCAGCGCCGAAGAAGGCAAAAGGCAAGGTTTCCGGCGCTATCTCCTTCTCTCCGCAGACCTAGTCGCGCAAAGCAAGCCGCTAAGCCGGCGACCGGCAAGAGAGCTACAACGAAGCATGCCGAACGGAGAAAATAGCAGCAGCTCATCTGTTCACACCTTGTTTCTGCCATGTGCTTGAACGCCAAGACGTTCGCGCTTCTGTGAGATGAAAGACGTCCTTCTGCATATGTGGTTGCTCACACCGGTGCACTTGTTAGTGTATCCATTCAGTCCTGGGCTGCGGGGCATTCAGAAGTGGCTCTGTGGAGACGTCTGCATAGAGGCAGCTGTCAGAACACGCACACTCGATTGTTCACCAAAACATATGCAGACGCGTCCTTAGCCTGTAGATTTGGATGCACAGAGTTCCCTGTGTTCGCAAGAGACAAGGGAATCGCGTCTGTACGCACAGAAGCAATAGCGGACCGTTTCCCTCGGAGTGAACGCGGAAGAGCCGTCTATGTACTCGGAGACACGGGAACATGCCTCAATGCGGTCACAGAGGCAGCAGCTTTTGCACAGATGCTCTGGTGATTCTGGCACTTTCCAGGCACACTCCTGAAAGTCGCGCACACTGCTGTTCACTCGCTAAACGACCTCTTGGGAAACACGTCTCCGGTCGATGGACCGCTCAGATTGCTTCTCGTGTAACTGTGAACTGTGTCAGCGCAGGGAATCCGTCTCTGTTGAGCAGATGTCAATCTTGCCTCGCTTTTGCTTTGTTGCCTCTACCAAGATGATTTCCCGTTTCTCTCTTCACTGGAGCACGCAGACACAGCCAACGCACATCAAGTGTCAAGAGACACACTCTGCTGAGCTCAACGCTTGTGCAGATGCACATGCGCGACGAAGTCAACACACGTGCTTGTGGAGAGAAAGAAAGGGACTCCCAGGCGTGTGGAGCGACGGGGAGAAAGAGCGGGCGCTGAGGAACACAGTTTCAAACAGACTGTCTCCACACAAACAGGCACCTGTCTGCAGGTATCCTAGATCTTGATTCTTGAACTTGAGGAAACACGCGTCTGAGCAAAACTCCCAAACGCTTCCAGGAAAGACACAGGCTCTCCCACAAGCACACAAGTGTTTGCCCTCAGCTATAGATCAGGGACAAGCTTGTGAAGAGATGCCCTGCTATTCTTTCGCCTTATGGCATCATGTGTTTCGTTTCTCTTGGAGATCGATTGTTAAACGTCTTTCCTCGGGCGACTGTGAAGCATTTGCCAGCGGAGGAGAAGTAGCACGGAGCAGCATTCAGTACTGCCTACGAGTGTCTTTGCTACCCTACTAGCGGAGCTCCAAGAACAGGCACACATCTTCAGGTACCTTCCAAATGTGGATTCCCCTGCAGCCCCGTAGGCGGGCGTGCAGTACGCCAACCATCAACGGACGCTTTTCCCCTCAAGCCTGTCAGGACGTTGCTCGTCCGTCTTTCCCTCAATAGATGGGAGTAGGCGCGCTTGCGGATGTGTGCGTGTGTGTGGCCACGCGTTTGCTTAGGCATCAGTGTGTGAAAAGGTAGGTGCTTTTCTCTAGCTGCGTGTGCGTGCACGTGGTGCTGGGTGCACATCCCTGGGTGCTCGAGGTAAGGTTTCTGCATGGTTTTCGCTGAGGAATCGTGTGTGTGCACATGGACAAAGAGAAGGCGCAGCAACCAGGTTCCAGCGCCGAAGAAGGCAAAAGGCAAGGTTTCCGGCGCTATCTCCTTCTCTCCGCAGACCTAGTCGCGCAAAGCAAGCCGCTAAGCCGGCGACCGGCAAGAGAGCTACAACGAAGCATGCCGAACGGAGAAAATAGCAGCAGCTCATCTGTTCACACCTTGTTTCTGCCATGTGCTTGAACGCCAAGACGTTCGCGCTTCTGTGAGATGAAAGACGTCCTTCTGCATATGTGGTTGCTCACACCGGTGCACTTGTTAGTGTATCCATTCAGTCCTGGGCTGCGGGGCATTCAGAAGTGGCTCTGTGGAGACGTCTGCATAGAGGCAGCTGTCAGAACACGCACACTCGATTGTTCACCAAAACATATGCAGACGCGTCCTTAGCCGGTAGATTTGGATGCACAGAGTTCCCTGTGTTCGCAAGAGACAAGGGAATCGCGTCTGTATGCACAGAAGCAATAGCGGACCGTTTCCCTCGGAGTGAACGCGAAAGAGCCGTCTATATACTCGCAGACATGGGAACGTGCCTCAATGCGGTCACAGAGGCAGCAGCTTTTGCACAGGTGCTCTGGTGATTCTGGCACTTTCCAGGCACACTCCTGAAAGTCGCGCACACTGCTGTTCACTCGCTAAACGACCTCTTGGGAAACACGTCTCCGGTCGATGGACCGCTCAGATTGCTTCTCGTGTAACTGTGAACTGTGTCAGCGCAGGGAATCCGTCTCTGTTGAGCAGATGTCAATCCTGCCTCGCTTTTGCTTTGTTGCCTCTACCAAGATGATTTCCCGTTTCTCTCTTCACTGGAGCACGCAGACACAGCCAACGCACATCAAGTGTCAAGAGACACACTCTGCTGAGCTCAACGCTTGTGCAGATGCACATGTGCGACGAAGTCAACACACGTGCTTGTGGAGAGAAAGAAAGGGACTCCCAGGCGTGTGGAGCGACGGGGAGAAAGAGCGGGCGCTGAGGAACACAGTTTCAAACAGACTGTCTCCACACAAACAGGCACCTGTCTGCAGGTATCCTAGATCTTGATTCTTGAACTTGAGGAAACACGCGTCTGAGCAAAACTCCCAAACGCTTCCAGGAAAGACACAGGCTCTCCCACAAGCACACAAGTGTTTGCCCTCAGCTATAGATCAGGGACAAGCTTGTGAAGAGATGCCCTGCTATTCTTTCGCCTTATGGCATCATGTGTTTCGTTTCTCTTGGAGATCGATTGTTAAACGTCTTTCCTCGGGCGACTGTGAAGCATTTGCCACCGGAGGAGAAGTAGCACGGAGCAGCATTCAGTACTGCCTACGAGTGTCTTTGCTACCCTACTAGCGGAGCTCCAAGAACAGGCACACATCTTCAGGTACCTTCCAAATGTGGATTCCCCTGCAGCCCCGTAGGCGGGCGTGCAGTACGCCAACCATCAACGGACGTTTTCCCCCTCAAGCCTGTCAGGACGTTGCTCGTCCGTCTTTCCCTCAATAGATGGGAGTAGGCGCGCTTGCGGATGTGTGCGTGTGTGTGGCCACGCGTTTGCTTAGGCATCAGTGTGTGAAAAGGTAGGTGCTTTTCTCTAGCTGCGTGTGCGTGCACGTGGTGCTGGGTGCACATCCCTGGGTGCTCGAGGTAAGGTTTCTGCATGGTTTTCGCTGAGGAATCGTGTGTGTGCACATGGACAAAGAGAAGGCGCAGCAACCAGGTTCCAGCGCCGAAGAAGGCAAAAGGCAAGGTTTCCGGCGCTATCTCCTTCTCTCCGCAGACCTAGTCGCGCAAAGCAAGCCGCTAAGCCGGCGACCGGCAAGAGAGCTACAACGAAGCATGCCGAACGGAGAAAATAGCAGCAGCTCATCTGTTCACACCTTGTTTCTGCCATGTGCTTGAACGCCAAGACGTTCGCGCTTCTGCGAGATGAAAGACGTCCTTCTGCATATGTGGTTGCTCACACCGGTGCACTTGTTAGTGTATCCATTCAGTCCTGGGCTGCGGGGCATTCAGAAGTGGCTCTGTGGAGACGTCTGCATAGAGGCAGCTGTCAGAACACGCACACTCGATTGTTCACCAAAACATATGCAGACGCGTCCTTAGCCTGTAGATTTGGATGCACAGAGTTCCCTGTGTTCGCAAGAGACAAGGGAATCGCGTCTGTACGCACAGAAGCAATAGCGGACCGTTTCCCTCGGAGTGATCGCGGAAGAGCCGTCTATGTACTCGGAGACACGGGAACGTGCCTCAATGCGGTCACAGAGGCAGCAGCTTTTGCACAGGTGCTCTGGTGATTCAGGCACTTTCCAGGCACACTCCTGAAAGTCGCGCACACTGCTGTTCACTCGCTAAACGACCTCTTGGGAAACACGTCTCCGGTCGATGGACCGCTCAGATTGCTTCTCGTGTAACTGTGAACTGTGTCAGCGCAGGGAATCCGTCTCTGTTGAGCAGATGTCAATCCTGCCTCGCTTTTGCTTTGTTGCCTCTACCAAGATGATTTCCCGTTTCTCTCTTCACTGGAGCACGCAGACACAGCCAACGCACATCAAGTGTCAAGAGACACACTCTGCTGAGCTCAACGCTTGTGCAGATGCACATGTGCGACGAAGTCAACACACGTGCTTGTGGAGAGAAAGAAAGGGACTCCCAGGCGTGTGGAGCGACGGGGAGAAAGAGCGGGCGCTGAGGAACACAGTTTCAAACAGACTGTCTCCACACAAACAGGCACCTGTCTGCAGGTATCCTAGATCTTGATTCTTGAACTTGAGGAAACACGCGTCTGAGCAAAACTCCCAAACGCTTCCAGGAAAGACACAGGCTCTCCCACAAGCACACAAGTGTTTGCCCTCAGCTATAGATCAGGGACAAGCTTGTGAAGAGATGCCCTGCTATTCTTTCGCCTTATGGCATCATGTGTTTCGTTTCTCTTGGAGATCGATTGTTAAACGTCTTTCCTCGGGCGACTGTGAAGCATTTGCCAGCGGAGGAGAAGTAGCACGGAGCAGCATTCAGTACTGCCTACGAGTGTCTTTGCTACCCTACTAGCGGAGCTCCAAGAACAGGCACACATCTTCAGGTACCTTCCAAATGTGGATTCCCCTGCAGCCCCGTAGGCGGGCGTGCAGTACGCCAACCATCAACGGACGTTTTCCCCCTCAAGCCTGTCAGGACGTTGCTCGTCCGTCTTTCCCTCAATAGATGGGAGTAGGCGCGCTTGCGGATGTGTGCGTGTGTGTGGCCACGCGTTTGCTTAGGCATCAGTGTGTGAAAAGGTAGGTGCTTTTCTCTAGCTGCGTGTGCGTGCACGTGGTGCTGGGTGCACATCCCTGGGTGCTCGAGGTAAGGTTTCTGCATGGTTTTCGCTGAGGAATCGTGTGTGTGCACATGGACAAAGAGAAGGCGCAGCAACCAGGTTCCAGCGCCGAAGAAGGCAAAAGGCAAGGTTTCCGGCGCTATCTCCTTCTCTCCGCAGACCTAGTCGCGCAAAGCAAGCCGCTAAGCCGGCGACCGGCAAGAGAGCTACAACGAAGCATGCCGAACGGAGAAAATAGCAGCAGCTCATCTGTTCACACCTTGTTTCTGCCATGTGCTTGAACGCCAAGACGTTCGCGCTTCTGCGAGATGAAAGACGTCCTTCTGCATATGTGGTTGCTCACACCGGTGCACTTGTTAGTGTATCCATTCAGTCCTGGGCTGCGGGGCATTCAGAAGTGGCTCTGTGGAGACGTCTGCATAGAGGCAGCTGTCAGAACACGCACACTCGATTGTTCACCAAAACATATGCAGACGCGCCCTTAGCCTGTAGATTTGGATGCACAGAGTTCCCTGTGTTCGCAAGAGACAAGGGAATCGCGTCTGTACGCACACAAGCAATAGCGGACCGTTTCCCTCGGAGTGATCGCGGAAGAGCCGTCTATGTACTCGGAGACACGGGAACGTGCCTCAATGCGGTCACAGAGGCAGCAGCTTTTGCACAGGTGCTCTGGTGATTCTGGCACTTTCCAGGCACACTCCTGAAAGTCGCGCACACTGCTGTTCACTCGCTAAACGACCTCTTGGGAAACACGTCTCCGGTCGATGGACCGCTCAGATTGCTTCTCGTGTAACTGTGAACTGTGTCAGCGCAGGGAATCCGTCTCTGTTGAGCAGATGTCAATCCTGCCTCGCTTTTGCTTTGTTGCCTCTACCAAGATGATTTCCCGTTTCTCTCTTCACTGGAGCACGCAGACACAGCCAACGCACATCAAGTGTCAAGAGACACACTCTGCTGAGCTCAACGCTTGTGCAGATGCACATGTGCGACGAAGTCAACACACGTGCTTGTGGAGAGAAAGAAAGGGACTCCCAGGCGTGTGGAGCGACGGGGAGAAAGAGCGGGCGCTGAGGAACACAGTTTCAAACAGACTGTCTCCACACAAACAGGCACCTGTCTGCAGGTATCCTAGATCTTGATTCTTGAACTTGAGGAAACACGCGTCTGAGCAAAACTCCCAAACGCTTCCAGGAAAGACACAGGCTCTCCCACAAGCACACAAGTGTTTGCCCTCAGCTATAGATCAGGGACAAGCTTGTGAAGAGATGCCCTGCTATTCTTTCGCCTTATGGCATCATGTGTTTCGTTTCTCTTGGAGATCGATTGTTAAACGTCTTTCCTCGGGCGACTGTGAAGCATTTGCCACCGGAGGAGAAGTAGCACGGAGCAGCATTCAGTACTGCCTACGAGTGTCTTTGCTACCCTACTAGCGGAGCTCCAAGAACAGGCACACATCTTCAGGTACCTTCCAAATGTGGATTCCCCTGCAGCCCCGTAGGCGGGCGTGCAGTACGCCAACCATCAACGGACGTTTTCCCCCTCAAGCCTGTCAGGACGTTGCTCGTCCGTCTTTCCCTCAATAGATGGGAGTAGGCGCGCTTGCGGATGTGTGCGTGTGTGTGGCCACGCGTTTGCTTAGGCATCAGTGTGTGAAAAGGTAGGTGCTTTTCTCTAGCTGCGTGTGCGTGCACGTGGTGCTGGGTGCACATCCCTGGGTGCTCGAGGTAAGGTTTCTGCATGGTTTTCGCTGAGGAATCGTGTGTGTGCACATGGACAAAGAGAAGGCGCAGCAACCAGGTTCCAGCGCCGAAGAAGGCAAAAGGCAAGGTTTCCGGCGCTATCTCCTTCTCTCCGCAGACCTAGTCGCGCAAAGCAAGCCGCTAAGCCGGCGACCGGCAAGAGAGCTACAACGAAGCATGCCGAACGGAGAAAATAGCAGCAGCTCATCTGTTCACACCTTGTTTCTGCCATGTGCTTGAACGCCAAGACGTTCGCGCTTCTGCGAGATGAAAGACGTCCTTCTGCATATGTGGTTGCTCACACCGGTGCACTTGTTAGTGTATCCATTCAGTCCTGGGCTGCGGGGCATTCAGAAGTGGCTCTGTGGAGACGTCTGCATAGAGGCAGCTGTCAGAACACGCACACTCGATTGTTCACCAAAACATATGCAGACGCGTCCTTAGCCTGTAGATTTGGATGCACAGAGTTCCCTGTGTTCGCAAGAGACAAGGGAATCGCGTCTGTACGCACACAAGCAATAGCGGACCGTTTCCCTCGGAGTGATCGCGGAAGAGCCGTCTATGTACTCGGAGACACGGGAACGTGCCTCAATGCGGTCACAGAGGCAGCAGCTTTTGCACAGGTGCTCTGGTGATTCAGGCACTTTCCAGGCACACTCCTGAAAGTCGCGCACACTGCTGTTCACTCGCTAAACGACCTCTTGGGAAACACGTCTCCGGTCGATGGACCGCTCAGATTGCTTCTCGTGTAACTGTGAACTGTGTCAGCGCAGGGAATCCGTCTCTGTTGAGCAGATGTCAATCCTGCCTCGCTTTTGCTTTGTTGCCTCTACCAAGATGATTTCCCGTTTCTCTCTTCACTGGAGCACGCAGACACAGCCAACGCACATCAAGTGTCAAGAGACACACTCTGCTGAGCTCAACGCTTGTGCAGATGCACATGTGCGACGAAGTCAACACACGTGCTTGTGGAGAGAAAGAAAGGGACTCCCAGGCGTGTGGAGCGACGGGGAGAAAGAGCGGGCGCTGAGGAACACAGTTTCAAACAGACTGTCTCCACACAAACAGGCACCTGTCTGCAGGTATCCTAGATCTTGATTCTTGAACTTGAGGAAACACGCGTCTGAGCAAAACTCCCAAACGCTTCCAGGAAAGACACAGGCTCTCCCACAAGCACACAAGTGTTTGCCCTCAGCTATAGATCAGGGACAAGCTTGTGAAGAGATGCCCTGCTATTCTTTCGCCTTATGGCATCATGTGTTTCGTTTCTCTTGGAGATCGATTGTTAAACGTCTTTCCTCGGGCGACTGTGAAGCATTTGCCAGCGGAGGAGAAGTAGCACGGAGCAGCATTCAGTACTGCCTACGAGTGTCTTTGCTACCCTACTAGCGGAGCTCCAAGAACAGGCACACATCTTCAGGTACCTTCCAAATGTGGATTCCCCTGCAGCCCCGTAGGCGGGCGTGCAGTACGCCAACCATCAACGGACGTTTTCCCCCTCAAGCCTGTCAGGACGTTGCTCGTCCGTCTTTCCCTCAATAGAT
This sequence comes from Patagioenas fasciata, assembly GCF_037038585.1. Taxonomy (NCBI): domain Eukaryota; kingdom Metazoa; phylum Chordata; class Aves; order Columbiformes; family Columbidae; genus Patagioenas; species Patagioenas fasciata. The sequence goes on from NW_027288644.1 coordinate 597,120, forward strand.
GGGAGTAGGCGCGCTTGCGGATGTGTGCGTGTGTGTGGCCACGCGTTTGCTTAGGCATCAGTGTGTGAAAAGGTAGGTGCTTTTCTCTAGCTGCGTGTTTGTGCACGTGGTGCTGGGTGCACATCCCTGGGTGCTCGAGGTAAGGTTTCTGCATGGTTTTCGCTGAGGAATCGTGTGTGTGCACATGGACAAAGAGAAGGCGCAGCAACCAGGTTCCAGCGCCGAAGAAGGCAAAAGGCAAGGTTTCCGGCGCTATCTCCTTCTCTCCGCAGACCTAGTCGCGCAAAGCAAGCCGCTAAGCCGGCGACCGGCAAGAGAGCTACAACGAAGCATGCCGAACGGAGAAAATAGCAGCAGCTCATCTGTTCACACCTTGTTTCTGCCATGTGCTTGAACGCCAAGACGTTCGCGCTTCTGCGAGATGAAAGACGTCCTTCTGCATATGTGGTTGCTCACACCGGTGCACTTGTTAGTGTATCCATTCAGTCCTGGGCTGCGGGGCATTCAGAAGTGGCTCTGTGGAGACGTCTGCATAGAGGCAGCTGTCAGAACACGCACACTCGATTGTTCACCAAAACATATGCAGACGCGCCCTTAGCCTGTAGATTTGGATGCACAGAGTTCCCTGTGTTCGCAAGAGACAAGGGAATCGCGTCTGTACGCACACAAGCAATAGCGGACCGTTTCCCTCGGAGTGATCGCGGAAGAGCCGTCTATGTACTCGGAGACACGGGAACGTGCCTCAATGCGGTCACAGAGGCAGCAGCTTTTGCACAGGTGCTCTGGTGATTCTGGCACTTTCCAGGCACACTCCTGAAAGTCGCGCACACTGCTGTTCACTCGCTAAACGACCTCTTGGGAAACACGTCTCCGGTCGATGGACCGCTCAGATTGCTTCTCGTGTAACTGTGAACTGTGTCAGCGCAGGGAATCCGTCTCTGTTGAGCAGATGTCAATCCTGCCTCGCTTTTGCTTTGTTGCCTCTACCAAGATGATTTCCCGTTTCTCTCTTCACTGGAGCACGCAGACACAGCCAACGCACATCAAGTGTCAAGAGACACACTCTGCTGAGCTCAACGCTTGTGCAGATGCACATGTGCGACGAAGTCAACACACGTGCTTGTGGAGAGAAAGAAAGGGACTCCCAGGCGTGTGGAGCGACGGGGAGAAAGAGCGGGCGCTGAGGAACACAGTTTCAAACAGACTGTCTCCACACAAACAGGCACCTGTCTGCAGGTATCCTAGATCTTGATTCTTGAACTTGAGGAAACACGCGTCTGAGCAAAACTCCCAAACGCTTCCAGGAAAGACACAGGCTCTCCCACAAGCACACAAGTGTTTGCCCTCAGCTATAGATCAGGGACAAGCTTGTGAAGAGATGCCCTGCTATTCTTTCGCCTTATGGCATCATGTGTTTCGTTTCTCTTGGAGATCGATTGTTAAACGTCTTTCCTCGGGCGACTGTGAAGCATTTGCCAGCGGAGGAGAAGTAGCACGGAGCAGCATTCAGTACTGCCTACGAGTGTCTTTGCTACCCTACTAGCGGAGCTCCAAGAACAGGCACACATCTTCAGGTACCTTCCAAATGTGGATTCCCCTGCAGCCCCGTAGGCGGGCGTGCAGTACGCCAACCATCAACGGACGTTTTCCCCCTCAAGCCTGTCAGGACGTTGCTCGTCCGTCTTTCCCTCAATAGATGGGAGTAGGCGCGCTTGCGGATGTGTGCGTGTGTGTGGCCACGCGTTTGCTTAGGCATCAGTGTGTGAAAAGGTAGGTGCTTTTCTCTAGCTGCGTGTGCGTGCACGTGGTGCTGGGTGCACATCCCTGGGTGCTCGAGGTAAGGTTTCTGCATGGTTTTCGCTGAGGAATCGTGTGTGTGCACATGGACAAAGAGAAGGCGCAGCAACCAGGTTCCAGCGCCGAAGAAGGCAAAAGGCAAGGTTTCCGGCGCTATCTCCTTCTCTCCGCAGACCTAGTCGCGCAAAGCAAGCCGCTAAGCCGGCGACCGGCAAGAGAGCTACAACGAAGCATGCCGAACGGAGAAAATAGCAGCAGCTCATCTGTTCACACCTTGTTTCTGCCATGTGCTTGAACGCCAAGACGTTCGCGCTTCTGTGAGATGAAAGACGTCCTTCTGCATATGTGGTTGCTCACACCGGTGCACTTGTTAGTGTATCCATTCAGTCCTGGGCTGCGGGGCATTCAGAAGTGGCTCTGTGGAGACGTCTGCATAGAGGCAGCTGTCAAAACACGCACACTCGATTGTTCACCAAAACATATGCAGACGCGTCCTTAGCCGGTAGATTTGGATGCACAGAGTGCCCTGTGTTCGCAAGAGACAAGGGAATCGCGTCTGTACGCACAGAAGCAATAGCGGACCGTTTCCCTCGGAGTGAACGCGGAAGAGCCGTCTATGTACTCGGAGACACGGGAACGTGCCTCAATGCGGTCACAGAGGCAGCAGCTTTTGCACAGATGCTCTGGTGATTCTGGCACTTTCCAGGCACACTCCTGAAAGTCGCGCACACTGCTGTTCACTCGCTAAACGACCTCTTGGGAAACACGTCTCCGGTCGATGGACCGCTCAGATTGCTTCTCGTGTAACTGTGAACTGTGTCAGCGCAGGGAATCCGTCTCTGTTGAGCAGATGTCAATCCTGCCTCGCTTTTGCTTTGTTGCCTCTACCAAGATGATTTCCCGTTTCTCTCTTCACTGGAGCACGCAGACACAGCCAACGCACATCAAGTGTCAAGAGACACACTCTGCTGAGCTCAACGCTTGTGCAGATGCACATGTGCGACGAAGTCAACACACGTGCTTGTGGAGAGAAAGAAAGGGACTCCCAGGCGTGTGGAGCGACGGGTAGAAAGAGCGGGCGCTGAGGAACACAGTTTCAAACAGACTGTCTCCACACAAACAGGCACCTGTCTGCAGGTATCCTAGATCTTGATTCTTGAACTTGAGGAAACACGCGTCTGAGCAAAACTCCCAAACGCTTCCAGGAAAGACACAGGCTCTCCCACAAGCACACAAGTGTTTGCCCTCAGCTATAGATCAGGGACAAGCTTGTGAAGAGATGCCCTGCTATTCTTTCGCCTTATGGCATCATGTGTTTCGTTTCTCTTGGAGATCGATTGTTAAACGTCTTTCCTCGGGCGACTGTGAAGCATTTGCCAGCGGAGGAGAAGTAGCACGGAGCAGCATTCAGTACTGCCTACGAGTGTCTTTGCTACCCTACTAGCGGAGCTCCAAGAACAGGCACACATCTTCAGGTACCTTCCAAATGTGGATTCCCCTGCAGCCCCGTAGGCGGGCGTGCAGTACGCCAACCATCAACGGACGTTTTCCCCCTCAAGCCTGTCAGGACGTTGCTCGTCCGTCTTTCCCTCAATAGATGGGAGTAGGCGCGCTTGCGGATGTGTGCGTGTGTGTGGCCACGCGTTTGCTTAGGCATCAGTGTGTGAAAAGGTAGGTGCTTTTCTCTAGCTGCGTGTGCGTGCACGTGGTGCTGGGTGCACATCCCTGGGTGCTCGAGGTAAGGTTTCTGCATGGTTTTCGCTGAGGAATCGTGTGTGTGCACATGGACAAAGAGAAGGCGCAGCAACCAGGTTCCAGCGCCGAAGAAGGCAAAAGGCAAGGTTTCCGGCGCTATCTCCTTCTCTCCGCAGACCTAGTCGCGCAAAGCAAGCCGCTAAGCCGGCGACCGGCAAGAGAGCTACAACGAAGCATGCCGAACGGAGAAAATAGCAGCAGCTCATCTGTTCACACCTTGTTTCTGCCATGTGCTTGAACGCCAAGACGTTCGCGCTTCTGCGAGATGAAAGACGTCCTTCTGCATATGTGGTTGCTCACACCGGTGCACTTGTTAGTGTATCCATTCAGTCCTGGGCTGCGGGGCATTCAGAAGTGGCTCTGTGGAGACGTCTGCATAGAGGCAGCTGTCAGAACACGCACACTCGATTGTTCACCAAAACATATGCAGACGCGCCCTTAGCCTGTAGATTTGGATGCACAGAGTTCCCTGTGTTCGCAAGAGACAAGGGAATCGCGTCTGTACGCACACAAGCAATAGCGGACCGTTTCCCTCGGAGTGATCGCGGAAGAGCCGTCTATGTACTCGGAGACACGGGAACGTGCCTCAATGCGGTCACAGAGGCAGCAGCTTTTGCACAGGTGCTCTGGTGATTCTGGCACTTTCCACGCACACTCCTGAAAGTCGCGCACACTGCTGTTCACTCGCTAAACGACCTCTTGGGAAACACGTCTCCGGTCGATGGACCGCTCAGATTGCTTCTCGTGTAACTGTGAACTGTGTCAGCGCAGGGAATCCGTCTCTGTTGAGCAGATGTCAATCCTGCCTCGCTTTTGCTTTGTTGCCTCTACCAAGATGATTTCCCGTTTCTCTCTTCACTGGAGCACGCAGACACAGCCAACGCACATCAAGTGTCAAGAGACACACTCTGCTGAGCTCAACGCTTGTGCAGATGCACATGTGCGACGAAGTCAACACACGTGCTTGTGGAGAGAAAGAAAGGGACTCCCAGGCGTGTGGAGCGACGGGGAGAAAGAGCGGGCGCTGAGGAACACAGTTTCAAACAGACTGTCTCCACACAAACAGGCACCTGTCTGCAGGTATCCTAGATCTTGATTCTTGAACTTGAGGAAACACGCGTCTGAGCAAAACTCCCAAACGCTTCCAGGAAAGACACAGGCTCTCCCACAAGCACACAAGTGTTTGCCCTCAGCTATAGATCAGGGACAAGCTTGTGAAGAGATGCCCTGCTATTCTTTCGCCTTATGGCATCATGTGTTTCGTTTCTCTTGGAGATCGATTGTTAAACGTCTTTCCTCGGGCGACTGTGAAGCATTTGCCAGCGGAGGAGAAGTAGCACGGAGCAGCATTCAGTACTGCCTACGAGTGTCTTTGCTACCCTACTAGCGGAGCTCCAAGAACAGGCACACATCTTCAGGTACCTTCCAAATGTGGATTCCCCTGCAGCCCCGTAGGCGGGCGTGCAGTACGCCAACCATCAACGGACGTTTTCCCCCTCAAGCCTGTCAGGACGTTGCTCGTCCGTCTTTCCCTCAATAGATGGGAGTAGGCGCGCTTGCGGATGTGTGCGTGTGTGTGGCCACGCGTTTGCTTAGGCATCAGTGTGTGAAAAGGTAGGTGCTTTTCTCTAGCTGCGTGTGCGTGCACGTGGTGCTGGGTGCACATCCCTGGGTGCTCGAGGTAAGGTTTCTGCATGGTTTTCGCTGAGGAATCGTGTGTGTGCACATGGACAAAGAGAAGGCGCAGCAACCAGGTTCCAGCGCCGAAGAAGGCAAAAGGCAAGGTTTCCGGCGCTATCTCCTTCTCTCCGCAGACCTAGTCGCGCAAAGCAAGCCGCTAAGCCGGCGACCGGCAAGAGAGCTACAACGAAGCATGCCGAACGGAGAAAATAGCAGCAGCTCATCTGTTCACACCTTGTTTCTGCCATGTGCTTGAACGCCAAGACGTTCGCGCTTCTGCGAGATGAAAGACGTCCTTCTGCATATGTGGTTGCTCACACCGGTGCACTTGTTAGTGTATCCATTCAGTCCTGGGCTGCGGGGCATTCAGAAGTGGCTCTGTGGAGACGTCTGCATAGAGGCAGCTGTCAGAACACGCACACTCGATTGTTCACCAAAACATATGCAGACGCGCCCTTAGCCTGTAGATTTGGATGCACAGAGTTCCCTGTGTTCGCAAGAGACAAGGGAATCGCGTCTGTACGCACACAAGCAATAGCGGACCGTTTCCCTCGGAGTGATCGCGGAAGAGCCGTCTATGTACTCGGAGACACGGGAACGTGCCTCAATGCGGTCACAGAGGCAGCAGCTTTTGCACAGGTGCTCTGGTGATTCTGGCACTTTCCAGGCACACTCCTGAAAGTCGCGCACACTGCTGTTCACTCGCTAAACGACCTCTTGGGAAACACGTCTCCGGTCGATGGACCGCTCAGATTGCTTCTCGTGTAACTGTGAACTGTGTCAGCGCAGGGAATCCGTCTCTGTTGAGCAGATGTCAATCCTGCCTCGCTTTTGCTTTGTTGCCTCTACCAAGATGATTTCCCGTTTCTCTCTTCACTGGAGCACGCAGACACAGCCAACGCACATCAAGTGTCAAGAGACACACTCTGCTGAGCTCAACGCTTGTGCAGATGCACATGTGCGACGAAGTCAACACACGTGCTTGTGGAGAGAAAGAAAGGGACTCCCAGGCGTGTGGAGCGACGGGGAGAAAGAGCGGGCGCTGAGGAACACAGTTTCAAACAGACTGTCTCCACACAAACAGGCACCTGTCTGCAGGTATCCTAGATCTTGATTCTTGAACTTGAGGAAACACGCGTCTGAGCAAAACTCCCAAACGCTTCCAGGAAAGACACAGGCTCTCCCACAAGCACACAAGTGTTTGCCCTCAGCTATAGATCAGGGACAAGCTTGTGAAGAGATGCCCTGCTATTCTTTCGCCTTATGGCATCATGTGTTTCGTTTCTCTTGGAGATCGATTGTTAAACGTCTTTCCTCGGGCGACTGTGAAGCATTTGCCAGCGGAGGAGAAGTAGCACGGAGCAGCATTCAGTACTGCCTACGAGTGTCTTTGCTACCCTACTAGCGGAGCTCCAAGAACAGGCACACATCTTCAGGTACCTTCCAAATGTGGATTCCCCTGCAGCCCCGTAGGCGGGCGTGCAGTACGCCAACCATCAACGGACGTTTTCCCCCTCAAGCCTGTCAGGACGTTGCTCGTCCGTCTTTCCCTCAATAGATGGGAGTAGGCGCGCTTGCGGATGTGTGCGTGTGTGTGGCCACGCGTTTGCTTAGGCATCAGTGTGTGAAAAGGTAGGTGCTTTTCTCTAGCTGCGTGTGCGTGCACGTGGTGCTGGGTGCACATCCCTGGGTGCTCGAGGTAAGGTTTCTGCATGGTTTTCGCTGAGGAATCGTGTGTGTGCACATGGACAAAGAGAAGGCGCAGCAACCAGGTTCCAGCGCCGAAGAAGGCAAAAGGCAAGGTTTCCGGCGCTATCTCCTTCTCTCCGCAGACCTAGTCGCGCAAAGCAAGCCGCTAAGCCGGCGACCGGCAAGAGAGCTACAACGAAGCATGCCGAACGGAGAAAATAGCAGCAGCTCATCTGTTCACACCTTGTTTCTGCCATGTGCTTGAACGCCAAGACGTTCGCGCTTCTGTGAGATGAAAGACGTCCTTCTGCATATGTGGTTGCTCACACCGGTGCACTTGTTAGTGTATCCATTCAGTCCTGGGCTGCGGGGCATTCAGAAGTGGCTCTGTGGAGACGTCTGCATAGAGGCAGCTGTCAAAACACGCACACTCGATTGTTCACCAAAACATATGCAGACGCGTCCTTAGCCGGTAGATTTGGATGCACAGAGTGCCCTGTGTTCGCAAGAGACAAGGGAATCGCGTCTGTACGCACAGAAGCAATAGCGGACCGTTTCCCTCGGAGTGAACGCGGAAGAGCCGTCTATGTACTCGGAGACACGGGAACGTGCCTCAATGCGGTCACAGAGGCAGCAGCTTTTGCACAGATGCTCTGGTGATTCTGGCACTTTCCAGGCACACTCCTGAAAGTCGCGCACACTGCTGTTCACTCGCTAAACGACCTCTTGGGAAACACGTCTCCGGTCGATGGACCGCTCAGATTGCTTCTCGTGTAACTGTGAACTGTGTCAGCGCAGGGAATCCGTCTCTGTTGAGCAGATGTCAATCCTGCCTCGCTTTTGCTTTGTTGCCTCTACCAAGATGATTTCCCGTTTCTCTCTTCACTGGAGCACGCAGACACAGCCAACGCACATCAAGTGTCAAGAGACACACTCTGCTGAGCTCAACGCTTGTGCAGATGCACATGTGCGACGAAGTCAACACACGTGCTTGTGGAGAGAAAGAAAGGGACTCCCAGGCGTGTGGAGCGACGGGTAGAAAGAGCGGGCGCTGAGGAACACAGTTTCAAACAGACTGTCTCCACACAAACAGGCACCTGTCTGCAGGTATCCTAGATCTTGATTCTTGAACTTGAGGAAACACGCGTCTGAGCAAAACTCCCAAACGCTTCCAGGAAAGACACAGGCTCTCCCACAAGCACACAAGTGTTTGCCCTCAGCTATAGATCAGGGACAAGCTTGTGAAGAGATGCCCTGCTATTCTTTCGCCTTATGGCATCATGTGTTTCGTTTCTCTTGGAGATCGATTGTTAAACGTCTTTCCTCGGGCGACTGTGAAGCATTTGCCAGCGGAGGAGAAGTAGCACGGAGCAGCATTCAGTACTGCCTACGAGTGTCTTTGCTACCCTACTAGCGGAGCTCCAAGAACAGGCACACATCTTCAGGTACCTTCCAAATGTGGATTCCCCTGCAGCCCCGTAGGCGGGCGTGCAGTACGCCAACCATCAACGGACGTTTTCCCCCTCAAGCCTGTCAGGACGTTGCTCGTCCGTCTTTCCCTCAATAGATGGGAGTAGGCGCGCTTGCGGATGTGTGCGTGTGTGTGGCCACGCGTTTGCTTAGGCATCAGTGTGTGAAAAGGTAGGTGCTTTTCTCTAGCTGCGTGTGCGTGCACGTGGTGCTGGGTGCACATCCCTGGGTGCTCGAGGTAAGGTTTCTGCATGGTTTTCGCTGAGGAATCGTGTGTGTGCACATGGACAAAGAGAAGGCGCAGCAACCAGGTTCCAGCGCCGAAGAAGGCAAAAGGCAAGGTTTCCGGCGCTATCTCCTTCTCTCCGCAGACCTAGTCGCGCAAAGCAAGCCGCTAAGCCGGCGACCGGCAAGAGAGCTACAACGAAGCATGCCGAACGGAGAAAATAGCAGCAGCTCATCTGTTCACACCTTGTTTCTGCCATGTGCTTGAACGCCAAGACGTTCGCGCTTCTGCGAGATGAAAGACGTCCTTCTGCATATGTGGTTGCTCACACCGGTGCACTTGTTAGTGTATCCATTCAGTCCTGGGCTGCGGGGCATTCAGAAGTGGCTCTGTGGAGACGTCTGCATAGAGGCAGCTGTCAGAACACGCACACTCGATTGTTCACCAAAACATATGCAGACGCGCCCTTAGCCTGTAGATTTGGATGCACAGAGTTCCCTGTGTTCGCAAGAGACAAGGGAATCGCGTCTGTACGCACACAAGCAATAGCGGACCGTTTCCCTCGGAGTGATCGCGGAAGAGCCGTCTATGTACTCGGAGACACGGGAACGTGCCTCAATGCGGTCACAGAGGCAGCAGCTTTTGCACAGGTGCTCTGGTGATTCTGGCACTTTCCACGCACACTCCTGAAAGTCGCGCACACTGCTGTTCACTCGCTAAACGACCTCTTGGGAAACACGTCTCCGGTCGATGGACCGCTCAGATTGCTTCTCGTGTAACTGTGAACTGTGTCAGCGCAGGGAATCCGTCTCTGTTGAGCAGATGTCAATCCTGCCTCGCTTTTGCTTTGTTGCCTCTACCAAGATGATTTCCCGTTTCTCTCTTCACTGGAGCACGCAGACACAGCCAACGCACATCAAGTGTCAAGAGACACACTCTGCTGAGCTCAACGCTTGTGCAGATGCACATGTGCGACGAAGTCAACACACGTGCTTGTGGAGAGAAAGAAAGGGACTCCCAGGCGTGTGGAGCGACGGGGAGAAAGAGCGGGCGCTGAGGAACACAGTTTCAAACAGACTGTCTCCACACAAACAGGCACCTGTCTGCAGGTATCCTAGATCTTGATTCTTGAACTTGAGGAAACACGCGTCTGAGCAAAACTCCCAAACGCTTCCAGGAAAGACACAGGCTCTCCCACAAGCACACAAGTGTTTGCCCTCAGCTATAGATCAGGGACAAGCTTGTGAAGAGATGCCCTGCTATTCTTTCGCCTTATGGCATCATGTGTTTCGTTTCTCTTGGAGATCGATTGTTAAACGTCTTTCCTCGGGCGACTGTGAAGCATTTGCCAGCGGAGGAGAAGTAGCACGGAGCAGCATTCAGTACTGCCTACGAGTGTCTTTGCTACCCTACTAGCGGAGCTCCAAGAACAGGCACACATCTTCAGGTACCTTCCAAATGTGGATTCCCCTGCAGCCCCGTAGGCGGGCGTGCAGTACGCCAACCATCAACGGACGTTTTCCCCCTCAAGCCTGTCAGGACGTTGCTCGTCCGTCTTTCCCTCAATAGATGGGAGTAGGCGCGCTTGCGGATGTGTGCGTGTGTGTGGCCACGCGTTTGCTTAGGCATCAGTGTGTGAAAAGGTAGGTGCTTTTCTCTAGCTGCGTGTTTGTGCACGTGGTGCTGGGTGCACATCCCTGGGTGCTCGAGGTAAGGTTTCTGCATGGTTTTCGCTGAGGAATCGTGTGTGTGCACATGGACAAAGAGAAGGCGCAGCAACCAGGTTCCAGCGCCGAAGAAGGCAAAAGGCAAGGTTTCCGGCGCTATCTCCTTCTCTCCGCAGACCTAGTCGCGCAAAGCAAGCCGCTAAGCCGGCGACCGGCAAGAGAGCTACAACGAAGCATGCCGAACGGAGAAAATAGCAGCAGCTCATCTGTTCACACCTTGTTTCTGCCATGTGCTTGAACGCCAAGACGTTCGTGCTTCTGTGAGATGAAAGACGTCCTTCTGCATATGTGCTTGCTCACACCGGTGCACTTGTTAGTGTATCCATTCAGTCCTGGGCTGCGGGGCATTCAGAAGTGGCTCTGTGGAGACGTCTGCATAGAGGCAGCTGTCAGAACACGCACACTCGATTGTTCACCAAAACATATGCAGACGCGTCCTTAGCCGGTAGATTTGGATGCACAGAGTGCCCTGTGTTCGCAAGAGACAAGGGAATCGCGTCTGTACGCACAGAAGCAATAGCGGACCGTTTCCCTCGGAGTGAACGCGGAAGAGCCGTCTATGTACTCGGAGACACGGGAACGTGCCTCAATGCGGTCACAGAGGCAGCAGCTTTTGCACAGATGCTCTGGTGATTCTGGCACTTTCCAGGCACACTCCTGAAAGTCGCGCACACTGCTGTTCACTCGCTAAACGACCTCTTGGGAAACACGTCTCCGGTCGATGGACCGCTCAGATTGCTTCTCGTGTAACTGTGAACTGTGTCAGCGCAGGGAATCCGTCTCTGTTGAGCAGATGTCAATCCTGCCTCGCTTTTGCTTTGTTGCCTCTACCAAGATGATTTCCCGTTTCTCTCTTCACTGGAGCACGCAGACACAGCCAACGCACATCAAGTGTCAAGAGACACACTCTGCTGAGCTCAACGCTTGTGCAGATGCACATGTGCGACGAAGTCAACACACGTGCTTGTGGAGAGAAAGAAAGGGACTCCCAGGCGTGTGGAGCGACGGGTAGAAAGAGCGGGCGCTGAGGAACACAGTTTCAAACAGACTGTCTCCACACAAACAGGCACCTGTCTGCAGGTATCCTAGATCTTGATTCTTGAACTTGAGGAAACACGCGTCTGAGCAAAACTCCCAAACGCTTCCAGGAAAGACACAGGCTCTCCCACAAGCACACAAGTGTTTGCCCTCAGCTATAGATCAGGGACAAGCTTGTGAAGAGATGCCCTGCTATTCTTTCGCCTTATGGCATCATGTGTTTCGTTTCTCTTGGAGATCGATTGTTAAACGTCTTTCCTCGGGCGACTGTGAAGCATTTGCCAGCGGAGGAGAAGTAGCACGGAGCAGCATTCAGTACTGCCTACGAGTGTCTTTGCTACCCTACTAGCGGAGCTCCAAGAACAGGCACACATCTTCAGGTACCTTCCAAATGTGGATTCCCCTGCAGCCCCGTAGGCGGGCGTGCAGTACGCCAACCATCAACGGACGTTTTCCCCCTCAAGCCTGTCAGGACGTTGCTCGTCCGTCTTTCCCTCAATAGATGGGAGTAGGCGCGCTTGCGGATGTGTGCGTGTGTGTGGCCACGCGTTTGCTTAGGCATCAGTGTGTGAAAAGGTAGGTGCTTTTCTCTAGCTGCGTGTGCGTGCACGTGGTGCTGGGTGCACATCCCTGGGTGCTCGAGGTAAGGTTTCTGCATGGTTTTCGCTGAGGAATCGTGTGTGTGCACATGGACAAAGAGAAGGCGCAGCAACCAGGTTCCAGCGCTGAAGAAGGCAAAAGGCAAGGTTTCCGGCGCTATCTCCTTCTCTCCGCAGACCTAGTCGCGCAAAGCAAGCCGCTAAGCCGGCGACCGGCAAGAGAGCTACAACGAAGCATGCCGAACGGAGAAAATAGCAGCAGCTCATCTGTTCACACCTTGTTTCTGCCATGTGCTTGAACGCCAAGACGTTCGCGCTTCTGTGAGATGAAAGACGTCCTTCTGCATATGTGGTTGCTCACACCGGTGCACTTGTTAGTGTATCCATTCAGTCCTGGGCTGCGGGGCATTCAGAAGTGGCTCTGTGGAGACGTCTGCATAGAGGCAGCTGTCAAAACACGCACACTCGATTGTTCACCAAAACATATGCAGACGCGTCCTTAGCCGGTAGATTTGGATGCACAGAGTGCCCTGTGTTCGCAAGAGACAAGGGAATCGCGTCTGTACGCACAGAAGCAATAGCGGACCGTTTCCCTCGGAGTGAACGCGGAAGAGCCGTCTATGTACTCGGAGACACGGGAACGTGCCTCAATGCGGTCACAGAGGCAGCAGCTTTTGCACAGATGCTCTGGTGATTCTGGCACTTTCCAGGCACACTCCTGAAAGTCGCGCACACTGCTGTTCACTCGCTAAACGACCTCTTGGGAAACACGTCTCCGGTCGATGGACCGCTCAGATTGCTTCTCGTGTAACTGTGAACTGTGTCAGCGCAGGGAATCCGTCTCTGTTGAGCAGATGTCAATCCTGCCTCGCTTTTGCTTTGTTGCCTCTACCAAGATGATTTCCCGTTTCTCTCTTCACTGGAGCACGCAGACACAGCCAACGCACATCAAGTGTCAAGAGACACACTCTGCTGAGCTCAACGCTTGTGCAGATGCACATGTGCGACGAAGTCAACACACGTGCTTGTGGAGAGAAAGAAAGGGACTCCCAGGCGTGTGGAGCGACGGGTAGAAAGAGCGGGCGCTGAGGAACACAGTTTCAAACAGACTGTCTCCACACAAACAGGCACCTGTCTGCAGGTATCCTAGATCTTGATTCTTGAACTTGAGGAAACACGCGTCTGAGCAAAACTCCCAAACGCTTCCAGGAAAGACACAGGCTCTCCCACAAGCACACAAGTGTTTGCCCTCAGCTATAGATCAGGGACAAGCTTGTGAAGAGATGCCCTGCTATTCTTTCGCCTTATGGCATCATGTGTTTCGTTTCTCTTGGAGATCGATTGTTAAACGTCTTTCCTCGGGCGACTGTGAAGCATTTGCCAGCGGAGGAGAAGTAGCACGGAGCAGCATTCAGTACTGCCTACGAGTGTCTTTGCTACCCTACTAGCGGAGCTCCAAGAACAGGCACACATCTTCAGGTACCTTCCAAATGTGGATTCCCCTGCAGCCCCGTAGGCGGGCGTGCAGTACACCAACCATCAACGGACGTTTTCCCCCTCAAGCCTGTCAGGACGTTGCTCGTCCGTCTTTCCCTCAATAGATGGGAGTAGGCGCGCTTGCGGATGTGTGCGTGTGTGTGGCCACGCGTTTGCTTAGGCATCAGTGTGTGAAAAGTCAGGTGCTTTTCTCTAGCTGCGTGTGCGTGCACGTGGTGCTGGGTGCACATCCCTGGGTGCTCGAGGTAAGGTTTCTGCATGGTTTTCGCTGAGGAATCGTGTGTGTGCACATGGACAAAGAGAAGGCGCAGCAACCAGGTTCCAGCGCCGAAGAAGGCAAAAGGCAAGGTTTCCGGCGCTATCTCCTTCTCTCCGCAGACCTAGTCGCGCAAAGCAAGCCGCTAAGCCGGCGACCGGCAAGAGAGCTACAACGAAGCATGCCGAACGGAGAAAATAGCAGCAGCTCATCTGTTCACACCTTGTTTCTGCCATGTGCTTGAACGCCAAGACGTTCGCGCTTCTGTGAGATGAAAGACGTCCTTCTGCATATGTGGTTGCTCACACCGGTGCACTTGTTAGTGTATCCATTCAGTCCTGGGCTGCGGGGCATTCAGAAGTGGCTCTGTGGAGACGTCTGCATAGAGGCAGCTGTCAGAACACGCACACTCGATTGTTCACCAAAACATATGCAGACGCGTCCTTAGCCGGTAGATTTGGATGCACAGAGTGCCCTGTGTTCGCAAGAGACAAGGGAATCGCGTCTGTACGCACAGAAGCAATAGCGGACCGTTTCCCTCGGAGTGAACGCGGAAGAGCCGTCTATGTACTCGGAGACACGGGAACGTGCCTCAATGCGGTCACAGAGGCAGCAGCTTTTGCACAGATGCTCTGGTGATTCTGGCACTTTCCAGGCACACTCCTGAAAGTCGCGCACACTGCTGTTCACTCGCTAAACGACCTCTTGGGAAACACGTCTCCGGTCGATGGACCGCTCAGATTGCTTCTCGTGTAACTGTGAACTGTGTCAGCGCAGGGAATCCGTCTCTGTTGAGCAGATGTCAATCCTGCCTCGCTTTTGCTTTGTTGCCTCTACCAAGATGATTTCCCGTTTCTCTCTTCACTGGAGCACGCAGACACAGCCAACGCACATCAAGTGTCAAGAGACACACTCTGCTGAGCTCAACGCTTGTGCAGATGCACATGTGCGACGAAGTCAACACACGTGCTTGTGGAGAGAAAGAAAGGGACTCCCAGGCGTGTGGAGCGACGGGTAGAAAGAGCGGGCGCTGAGGAACACAGTTTCAAACAGACTGTCTCCACACAAACAGGCACCTGTCTGCAGGTATCCTAGATCTTGATTCTTGAACTTGAGGAAACACGCGTCTGAGCAAAACTCCCAAACGCTTCCAGGAAAGACACAGGCTCTCCCACAAGCACACAAGTGTTTGCCCTCAGCTATAGATCAGGGACAAGCTTGTGAAGAGATGCCCTGCTATTCTTTCGCCTTATGGCATCATGTGTTTCGTTTCTCTTGGAGATCGATTGTTAAACGTCTTTCCTCGGGCGACTGTGAAGCATTTGCCAGCGGAGGAGAAGTAGCACGGAGCAGCATTCAGTACTGCCTACGAGTGTCTTTGCTACCCTACTAGCGGAGCTCCAAGAACAGGCACACATCTTCAGGTACCTTCCAAATGTGGATTCCCCTGCAGCCCCGTAGGCGGGCGTGCAGTACGCCAACCATCAACGGACGTTTTCCCCCTCAAGCCTGTCAGGACGTTGCTCGTCCGTCTTTCCCTCAATAGATGGGAGTAGGCGCGCTTGCGGATGTGTGCGTGTGTGTGGCCACGCGTTTGCTTAGGCATCAGTGTGTGAAAAGGTAGGTGCTTTTCTCTAGCTGCGTGTGCGTGCACGTGGTGCTGGGTGCACATCCCTGGGTGCTCGAGGTAAGGTTTCTGCATGGTTTTCGCTGAGGAATCGTGTGTGTGCACATGGACAAAGAGAAGGCGCAGCAACCAGGTTCCAGCGCTGAAGAAGGCAAAAGGCAAGGTTTCCGGCGCTATCTCCTTCTCTCCGCAGACCTAGTCGCGCAAAGCAAGCCGCTAAGCCGGCGACCGGCAAGAGAGCTACAACGAAGCATGCCGAACGGAGAAAATAGCAGCAGCTCATCTGTTCACACCTTGTTTCTGCCATGTGCTTGAACGCCAAGACGTTCGCGCTTCTGTGAGATGAAAGACGTCCTTCTGCATATGTGGTTGCTCAC
This sequence comes from Patagioenas fasciata, assembly GCF_037038585.1. Taxonomy (NCBI): domain Eukaryota; kingdom Metazoa; phylum Chordata; class Aves; order Columbiformes; family Columbidae; genus Patagioenas; species Patagioenas fasciata. The sequence goes on from NW_027288644.1 coordinate 612,858, forward strand.
ACCGGTGCACTTGTTAGTGTATCCATTCAGTCCTGGGCTGCGGGGCATTCAGAAGTGGCTCTGTGGAGACGTCTGCATAGAGGCAGCTGTCAAAACACGCACACTCGATTGTTCACCAAAACATATGCAGACGCGTCCTTAGCCGGTAGATTTGGATGCACAGAGTGCCCTGTGTTCGCAAGAGACAAGGGAATCGCGTCTGTACGCACAGAAGCAATAGCGGACCGTTTCCCTCGGAGTGAACGCGGAAGAGCCGTCTATGTACTCGGAGACACGGGAACGTGCCTCAATGCGGTCACAGAGGCAGCAGCTTTTGCACAGATGCTCTGGTGATTCTGGCACTTTCCAGGCACACTCCTGAAAGTCGCGCACACTGCTGTTCACTCGCTAAACGACCTCTTGGGAAACACGTCTCCGGTCGATGGACCGCTCAGATTGCTTCTCGTGTAACTGTGAACTGTGTCAGCGCAGGGAATCCGTCTCTGTTGAGCAGATGTCAATCCTGCCTCGCTTTTGCTTTGTTGCCTCTACCAAGATGATTTCCCGTTTCTCTCTTCACTGGAGCACGCAGACACAGCCAACGCACATCAAGTGTCAAGAGACACACTCTGCTGAGCTCAACGCTTGTGCAGATGCACATGTGCGACGAAGTCAACACACGTGCTTGTGGAGAGAAAGAAAGGGACTCCCAGGCGTGTGGAGCGACGGGTAGAAAGAGCGGGCGCTGAGGAACACAGTTTCAAACAGACTGTCTCCACACAAACAGGCACCTGTCTGCAGGTATCCTAGATCTTGATTCTTGAACTTGAGGAAACACGCGTCTGAGCAAAACTCCCAAACGCTTCCAGGAAAGACACAGGCTCTCCCACAAGCACACAAGTGTTTGCCCTCAGCTATAGATCAGGGACAAGCTTGTGAAGAGATGCCCTGCTATTCTTTCGCCTTATGGCATCATGTGTTTCGTTTCTCTTGGAGATCGATTGTTAAACGTCTTTCCTCGGGCGACTGTGAAGCATTTGCCACCGGAGGAGAAGTAGCACGGAGCAGCATTCAGTACTGCCTACGAGTGTCTTTGCTACCCTACTAGCGGAGCTCCAAGAACAGGCACACATCTTCAGGTACCTTCCAAATGTGGATTCCCCTGCAGCCCCGTAGGCGGGCGTGCAGTACACCAACCATCAACGGACGTTTTCCCCCTCAAGCCTGTCAGGACGTTGCTCGTCCGTCTTTCCCTCAATAGATGGGAGTAGGCGCGCTTGCGGATGTGTGCGTGTGTGTGGCCACGCGTTTGCTTAGGCATCAGTGTGTGAAAAGGTAGGTGCTTTTCTCTAGCTGCGTGTGCGTGCACGTGGTGCTGGGTGCACATCCCTGGGTGCTCGAGGTAAGGTTTCTGCATGGTTTTCGCTGAGGAATCGTGTGTGTGCACATGGACAAAGAGAAGGCGCAGCAACCAGGTTCCAGCGCCGAAGAAGGCAAAAGGCAAGGTTTCCGGCGCTATCTCCTTCTCTCCGCAGACCTAGTCGCGCAAAGCAAGCCGCTAAGCCGGCGACCGGCAAGAGAGCTACAACGAAGCATGCCGAACGGAGAAAATAGCAGCAGCTCATCTGTTCACACCTTGTTTCTGCCATGTGCTTGAACGCCAAGACGTTCGCGCTTCTGTGAGATGAAAGACGTCCTTCTGCATATGTGGTTGCTCACACCGGTGCACTTGTTAGTGTATCCATTCAGTCCTGGGCTGCGGGGCATTCAGAAGTGGCTCTGTGGAGACGTCTGCATAGAGGCAGCTGTCAGAACACGCACACTCGATTGTTCACCAAAACATATGCAGACGCGTCCTTAGCCGGTAGATTTGGATGCACAGAGTGCCCTGTGTTCGCAAGAGACAAGGGAATCGCGTCTGTACGCACAGAAGCAATAGCGGACCGTTTCCCTCGGAGTGAACGCGGAAGAGCCGTCTATGTACTCGGAGACACGGGAACGTGCCTCAATGCGGTCACAGAGGCAGCAGCTTTTGCACAGATGCTCTGGTGATTCTGGCACTTTCCAGGCACACTCCTGAAAGTCGCGCACACTGCTGTTCACTCGCTAAACGACCTCTTGGGAAACACGTCTCCGGTCGATGGACCGCTCAGATTGCTTCTCGTGTAACTGTGAACTGTGTCAGCGCAGGGAATCCGTCTCTGTTGAGCAGATGTCAATCCTGCCTCGCTTTTGCTTTGTTGCCTCTACCAAGATGATTTCCCGTTTCTCTCTTCACTGGAGCACGCAGACACAGCCAACGCACATCAAGTGTCAAGAGACACACTCTGCTGAGCTCAACGCTTGTGCAGATGCACATGTGCGACGAAGTCAACACACGTGCTTGTGGAGAGAAAGAAAGGGACTCCCAGGCGTGTGGAGCGACGGGTAGAAAGAGCGGGCGCTGAGGAACACAGTTTCAAACAGACTGTCTCCACACAAACAGGCACCTGTCTGCAGGTATCCTAGATCTTGATTCTTGAACTTGAGGAAACACGCGTCTGAGCAAAACTCCCAAACGCTTCCAGGAAAGACACAGGCTCTCCCACAAGCACACAAGTGTTTGCCCTCAGCTATAGATCAGGGACAAGCTTGTGAAGAGATGCCCTGCTATTCTTTCGCCTTATGGCATCATGTGTTTCGTTTCTCTTGGAGATCGATTGTTAAACGTCTTTCCTCGGGCGACTGTGAAGCATTTGCCAGCGGAGGAGAAGTAGCACGGAGCAGCATTCAGTACTGCCTACGAGTGTCTTTGCTACCCTACTAGCGGAGCTCCAAGAACAGGCACACATCTTCAGGTACCTTCCAAATGTGGATTCCCCTGCAGCCCCGTAGGCGGGCGTGCAGTACGCCAACCATCAACGGACGTTTTTCCCCTCAAGCCTGTCAGGACGTTGCTCGTCCGTCTTTCCCTCAATAGATGGGAGTAGGCGCGCTTGCGGATGTGTGCGTGCGTGTGGCCACGCGTTTGCTTAGGCATCAGTGTGTGAAAAGGTAGGTGCTTTTCTCTAGCTGCGTGTGCGTGCACGTGGTGCTGGGTGCACATCCCTGGGTGCTCGAGGTAAGGTTTCTGCATGGTTTTCGCTGAGGAATCGTGTGTGTGCACATGGACAAAGAGAAGGCGCAGCAACCAGGTTCCAGCGCCGAAGAAGGCAAAAGGCAAGGTTTCCGGCGCTATCTCCTTCTCTCCGCAGACCTAGTCGCGCAAAGCAAGCCGCTAAGCCGGCGACCGGCAAGAGAGCTACAACGAAGCATGCCGAACGGAGAAAATAGCAGCAGCTCATCTGTTCACACCTTGTTTCTGCCATGTGCTTGAACGCCAAGACGTTCGCGCTTCTGTGAGATGAAAGACGTCCTTCTGCATATGTGGTTGCTCACACCGGTGCACTTGTTAGTGTATCCATTCAGTCCTGGGCTGCGGGGCATTCAGAAGTGGCTCTGTGGAGACGTCTGCATAGAGGCAGCTGTCAGAACACGCACACTCGATTGTTCACCAAAACATATGCAGACGCGTCCTTAGCCGGTAGATTTGGATGCACAGAGTTCCCTGTGTTCGCAAGAGACAAGGGAATCGCGTCTGTACGCACAGAAGCAATAGCGGACCGTTTCCCTCGGAGTGAACGCGGAAGAGCCGTCTATGTACTCGGAGACACGGGAACGTGCCTCAATGCGGTCACAGAGGCAGCAGCTTTTGCACAGGTGCTCTGGTGATTCTGGCACTTTCCAGGCACACTCCTGAAAGTCGCGCACACTGCTGTTCACTCGCTAAACGACCTCTTGGGAAACACGTCTCCGGTCGATGGACCGCTCAGATTGCTTCTCGTGTAACTGTGAACTGTGTCAGCGCAGGGAATCCGTCTCTGTTGAGCAGATGTCAATCCTGCCTCGGTTTTGCTTTGTTGCCTCTACCAAGATGATTTCCCGTTTCTCTCTTCACTGGAGCACGCAGACACAGCCAACGCACATCAAGTGTCAAGAGACACACTCTGCTGAGCTCAACGCTTGTGCAGATGCACATGTGCGACGAAGTCAACACACGTGCTTGTGGAGAGAAAGAAAGGGACTCCCAGGCGTGTGGAGCGACGGGGAGAAAGAGCGGGCGCTGAGGAACACAGTTTCAAACAGACTGTCTCCACACAAACAGGCACCTGTCTGCAGGTATCCTAGATCTTGATTCTTGAACTTGAGGAAACACGCGTCTGAGCAAAACTCCCAAACGCTTCCAGGAAAGACACAGGCTCTCCCACAAGCACACAAGTGTTTGCCCTCAGCTATAGATCAGGGACAAGCTTGTGAAGAGATGCCCTGCTATTCTTTCGCCTTATGGCATCATGTGTTTCGTTTCTCTTGGAGATCGATTGTTAAACGTCTTTCCTAGGGCGACTGTGAAGCATTTGCCAGCGGAGGAGAAGTAGCACGGAGCAGCATTCAGTACTGCCTACGAGTGTCTTTGCTACCCTACTAGCGGAGCTCCAAGAACAGGCACACATCTTCAGGTACCTTCCAAATGTGGATTCCCCTGCAGCCCCGTAGGCGGGCGTGCAGTACGCCAACCATCAACAGACGTTTTTCCCCTCAAGCCTGTCAGGACGTTGCTCGTCCGTCTTTCCCTCAATAGATGGGAGTAGGCGCGCTTGCGGATGTGTGCGTGTGTGTGGCCACGCGTTTGCTTAGGCATCAGTGTGTGAAAAGGTAGGTGCTTTTCTCTAGCTGCGTGTGCGTGCACGTGGTGCTGGGTGCACATCCCTGGGTGCTCGTGGAAAGGTTTCTGCATGGTTTTCGCTGAGGAATCGTGTGTGTGCACATGGACAAAGAGAAGGCGCAGCAACCAGGTTCCAGCGCCGAAGAAGGCAAAAGGCAAGGTTTCCGGCGCTATCTCCTTCTCTCCCCAGAGCTAGTCGCGCAAAGCAAGCCGCTAAGCCGGCGACCGGCAAGAGAGCTACAACGAAGCATGCCGAACGGAGAAAATAGCAGCAGCTCATCTGTTCACACCTTGTTTCTGCCATGTGCTTGAACGCCAAGACGTTCGCGCTTCTGTGAGATGAAAGACGTCCTTCTGCATATGTGGTTGCTCACACCGGTGCACTTGTTAGTGTATCCATTCAGTCCTGGGCTGCGGGGCATTCAGAAGTGGCTCTGTGGAGACGTCTGCATAGAGGCAGCTGTCAGAACACGCACACTCGATTGTTCACCAAAACATATGCAGACGCGTCCTTAGCCGGTAGATTTGGATGCACAGAGTTCCCTGTGTTCGCAAGAGACAAGGGAATCGCGTCTGTACGCACAGAAGCAATAGCGGACCGTTTCCCTCGGAGTGAACGCGGAAGAGCCGTCTATGTACTCGGAGACACGGGAACGTGCCTCAATGCGGTCACAGAGGCAGCAGCTTTTGCACAGGTGCTCTGGTGATTCTGGCACTTTCCACGCACACTCCTGAAAGTCGCGCACACTGCTGTTCACTCGCTAAACGACCTCTTGGGAAACACGTCTCCGGTCGATGGACCGCTCAGATTGCTTCTCGTGTAACTGTGAACTGTGTCAGCGCAGGGAATCCGTCTCTGTTGAGCAGATGTCAATCCTGCCTCGCTTTTGCTTTGTTGCCTCTACCAAGATGATTTCCCGTTTCTCTCTTCACTGGAGCACGCAGACACAGCCAACGCACATCAAGTGTCAAGAGACACACTCTGCTGAGCTCAACGCTTGTGCAGATGCACATGTGCGACGAAGTCAACACACGTGCTTGTGGAGAGAAAGAAAGGGACTCCCAGGCGTGTGGAGCGACGGGGAGAAAGAGCGGGCGCTGAGGAACACAGTTTCAAACAGACTGTCTCCACACAAACAGGCACCTGTCTGCAGGTATCCTAGATCTTGATTCTTGAACTTGAGGAAACACGCGTCTGAGCAAAACTCCCAAACGCTTCCAGGAAAGACACAGGCTCTCCCACAAGCACACAAGTGTTTGCCCTCAGCTATAGATCAGGGACAAGCTTGTGAAGAGATGCCCTGCTATTCTTTCGCCTTATGGCATCATGTGTTTCGTTTCTCTTGGAGATCGATTGCTAAACGTCTTTCCTAGGGCGACTGTGAAGCATTTGCCACCGGAGGAGAAGTAGCACGGAGCAGCATTCAGTACTGCCTACGAGTGTCTTTGCTACCCTACTAGCGGAGCTCCAAGAACAGGCACACATCTTCAGGTACCTTCCAAATGTGGATTCCCCTGCAGCCCCGTAGGCGGGCGTGCAGTACGCCAACCATCAACGGACGTTTTTCCCCTCAAGCCTGTCAGGACGTTGCTCGTCCGTCTTTCCCTCAATAGATGGGAGTAGGCGCGCTTGCGGATGTGTGCGTGTGTGTGGCCACGCGTTTGCTTAGGCATCAGTGTGTGAAAAGGTAGGTGCTTTTCTCTAGCTGCGTGTGCGTGCACGTGGTGCTGGGTGCACATCCCTGGGTGCTCGTGGAAAGGTTTCTGCATGGTTTTCGCTGAGGAATCGTGTGTGTGCACATGGACAAAGAGAAGGCGCAGCAACCAGGTTCCAGCGCCGAAGAAGGCAAAAGGCAAGGTTTCCGGCGCTATCTCCTTCTCTCCGCAGACCTAGTCGCGCAAAGCAAGCCGCTAAGCCGGCGACCGGCAAGAGAGCTACAACGAAGCATGCCGAACGGAGAAAATAGCAGCAGCTCATCTGTTCACACCTTGTTTCTGCCATGTGCTTGAACGCCAAGACGTTCGCGCTTCTGTGAGATGAAAGACGTCCTTCTGCATATGTGGTTGCTCACACCGGTGCACTTGTTAGTGTATCCATTCAGTCCTGGGCTGCGGGGCATTCAGAAGTGGCTCTGTGGAGACGTCTGCATAGAGGCAGCTGTCAGAACACGCACACTCGATTGTTCACCAAAACATATGCAGACGCGTCCTTAGCCGGTAGATTTGGATGCACAGAGTTCCCTGTGTTCGCAAGAGACAAGGGAATCGCGTCTGTACGCACAGAAGCAATAGCGGACCGTTTCCCTCGGAGTGAACGCGGAAGAGCCGTCTATATACTCACAGACACGGGAACGTGCCTCAATGCGGTCACAGAGGCAGCAGCTTTTGCACAGGTGCTCTGGTGATTCTGGCACTTTCCAGGCACACTCCTGAAAGTCGCGCACACTGCTGTTCACTCGCTAAACGACCTCTTGGGAAACACGTCTCCGGTCGATGGACCGCTCAGATTGCTTCTCGTGTAACTGTGAACTGTGTCAGCGCAGGGAATCCGTCTCTGTTGAGCAGATGTCAATCCTGCCTCGGTTTTGCTTTGTTGCCTCTACCAAGATGATTTCCCGTTTCTCTCTTCACTGGAGCACGCAGACACAGCCAACGCACATCAAGTGTCAAGAGACACACTCTGCTGAGCTCAACGCTTGTGCAGATGCACATGTGCGACGAAGTCAACACACGTGCTTGTGGAGAGAAAGAAAGGGACTCCCAGGCGTGTGGAGCGACGGGGAGAAAGAGCGGGCGCTGAGGAACACAGTTTCAAACAGACTGTCTCCACACAAACAGGCACCTGTCTGCAGGTATCCTAGATCTTGATTCTTGAACTTGAGGAAACACGCGTCTGAGCAAAACTCCCAAACGCTTCCAGGAAAGACACAGGCTCTCCCACAAGCACACAAGTGTTTGCCCTCAGCTATAGATCAGGGACAAGCTTGTGAAGAGATGCCCTGCTATTCTTTCGCCTTATGGCATCATGTGTTTCGTTTCTCTTGGAGATCGATTGTTAAACGTCTTTCCTAGGGCGACTGTGAAGCATTTGCCAGCGGAGGAGAAGTAGCACGGAGCAGCATTCAGTACTGCCTACGAGTGTCTTTGCTACCCTACTAGCGGAGCTCCAAGAACAGGCACACATCTTCAGGTACCTTCCAAATGTGGATTCCCCTGCAGCCCCGTAGGCGGGCGTGCAGTACGCCAACCATCAACAGACGTTTTTCCCCTCAAGCCTGTCAGGACGTTGCTCGTCCGTCTTTCCCTCAATAGATGGGAGTAGGCGCGCTTGCGGATGTGTGCGTGTGTGTGGCCACGCGTTTGCTTAGGCATCAGTGTGTGAAAAGGTAGGTGCTTTTCTCTAGCTGCGTGTGCGTGCACGTGGTGCTGGGTGCACATCCCTGGGTGCTCGTGGAAAGGTTTCTGCATGGTTTTCGCTGAGGAATCGTGTGTGTGCACATGGACAAAGAGAAGGCGCAGCAACCAGGTTCCAGCGCCGAAGAAGGCAAAAGGCAAGGTTTCCGGCGCTATCTCCTTCTCTCCGCAGACCTAGTCGCGCAAAGCAAGCCGCTAAGCCGGCGACCGGCAAGAGAGCTACAACGAAGCATGCCGAACGGAGAAAATAGCAGCAGCTCATCTGTTCACACCTTGTTTCTGCCATGTGCTTGAACGCCAAGACGTTCGCGCTTCTGTGAGATGAAAGACGTCCTTCTGCATATGTGGTTGCTCACACCGGTGCACTTGTTAGTGTATCCATTCAGTCCTGGGCTGCGGGGCATTCAGAAGTGGCTCTGTGGAGACGTCTGCATAGAGGCAGCTGTCAGAACACGCACACTCGATTGTTCACCAAAACATATGCAGACGCGTCCTTAGCCGGTAGATTTGGATGCACAGAGTTCCCTGTGTTCGCAAGAGACAAGGGAATCGCGTCTGTACGCACAGAAGCAATAGCGGACCGTTTCCCTCGGAGTGAACGCGGAAGAGCCGTCTATGTACTCGGAGACACGGGAACGTGCCTCAATGCGGTCACAGAGGCAGCAGCTTTTGCACAGGTGCTCTGGTGATTCTGGCACTTTCCACGCACACTCCTGAAAGTCGCGCACACTGCTGTTCACTCGCTAAACGACCTCTTGGGAAACACGTCTCCGGTCGATGGAGCGCTCAGATTGCTTCTCGTGTAACTGTGAACTGTGTCAGCGCAGGGAATCCGTCTCTGTTGAGCAGATGTCAATCCTGCCTCGCTTTTGCTTTGTTGCCTCTACCAAGATGATTTCCCGTTTCTCTCTTCACTGGAGCACGCAGACACAGCCAACGCACATCAAGTGTCAAGAGACACACTCTGCTGAGCTCAACGCTTGTGCAGATGCACATGTGCGACGAAGTCAACACACGTGCTTGTGGAGAGAAAGAAAGGGACTCCCAGGCGTGTGGAGCGACGGGGAGAAAGAGCGGGCGCTGAGGAACACAGTTTCAAACAGACTGTCTCCACACAAACAGGCACCTGTCTGCAGGTATCCTAGATCTTGATTCTTGAACTTGAGGAAACACGCGTCTGAGCAAAACTCCCAAACGCTTCCAGGAAAGACACAGGCTCTCCCACAAGCACACAAGTGTTTGCCCTCAGCTATAGATCAGGGACAAGCTTGTGAAGAGATGCCCTGCTATTCTTTCGCCTTATGGCATCATGTGTTTCGTTTCTCTTGGAGATCGATTGCTAAACGTCTTTCCTAGGGCGACTGTGAAGCATTTGCCACCGGAGGAGAAGTAGCACGGAGCAGCATTCAGTACTGCCTACGAGTGTCTTTGCTACCCTACTAGCGGAGCTCCAAGAACAGGCACACATCTTCAGGTACCTTCCAAATGTGGATTCCCCTGCAGCCCCGTAGGCGGGCGTGCAGTACGCCAACCATCAACGGACGTTTTTCCCCTCAAGCCTGTCAGGACGTTGCTCGTCCGTCTTTCCCTCAATAGATGGGAGTAGGCGCGCTTGCGGATGTGTGCGTGTGTGTGGCCACGCGTTTGCTTAGGCATCAGTGTGTGAAAAGGTAGGTGCTTTTCTCTAGCTGCGTGTGCGTGCACGTGGTGCTGGGTGCACATCCCTGGGTGCTCGTGGAAAGGTTTCTGCATGGTTTTCGCTGAGGAATCGTGTGTGTGCACATGGACAAAGAGAAGGCGCAGCAACCAGGTTCCAGCGCCGAAGAAGGCAAAAGGCAAGGTTTCCGGCGCTATCTCCTTCTCTCCGCAGACCTAGTCGCGCAAAGCAAGCCGCTAAGCCGGCGACCGGCAAGAGAGCTACAACGAAGCATGCCGAACGGAGAAAATAGCAGCAGCTCATCTGTTCACACCTTGTTTCTGCCATGTGCTTGAACGCCAAGACGTTCGCGCTTCTGTGAGATGAAAGACGTCCTTCTGCATATGTGGTTGCTCACACCGGTGCACTTGTTAGTGTATCCATTCAGTCCTGGGCTGCGGGGCATTCAGAAGTGGCTCTGTGGAGACGTCTGCATAGAGGCAGCTGTCAGAACACGCACACTCGATTGTTCACCAAAACATATGCAGACGCGTCCTTAGCCGGTAGATTTGGATGCACAGAGTTCCCTGTGTTTGCAAGAGACAAGGGAATCGCGTCTGTACGCACAGAAGCAATAGCGGACCGTTTCCCTCGGAGTGAACGCGGAAGAGCCGTCTATGTACTCGGAGACACGGGAACGTGCCTCAATGCGGTCACAGAGGCAGCAGCTTTTGCACAGATGCTCTGGTGATTCTGGCACTTTCCACGCACACTCCTGAAAGTCGCGCACACTGCTGTTCACTCGCTAAACGACCTCTTGGGAAACACGTCTCCGGTCGATGGACCGCTCAGATTGCTTCTCGTGTAACTGTGAACTGTGTCAGCGCAGGGAATCCGTCTCTGTTGAGCAGATGTCAATCCTGCCTCGCTTTTGCTTTGTTGCCTCTACCAAGATGATTTCCCGTTTCTCTCTTCACTGGAGCACGCAGACACAGCCAACGCACATCAAGTGTCAAGAGACACACTCTGCTGAGCTCAACGCTTGTGCAGATGCACATGTGCGACGAAGTCAACACACGTGCTTGTGGAGAGAAAGAAAGGGACTCCCAGGCGTGTGGAGCGACGGGGAGAAAGAGCGGGCGCTGAGGAACACAGTTTCAAACAGACTGTCTCCACACAAACAGGCACCTGTCTGCAGGTATCCTAGATCTTGATTCTTGAACTTGAGGAAACACGCGTCTGAGCAAAACTCCCAAACGCTTCCAGGAAAGACACAGGCTCTCCCACAAGCACACAAGTGTTTGCCCTCAGCTATAGATCAGGGACAAGCTTGTGAAGAGATGCCCTGCTATTCTTTCGCCTTATGGCATCATGTGTTTCGTTTCTCTTGGAGATCGATTGTTAAACGTCTTTCCTCGGGCGACTGTGAAGCATTTGCCAGCGGAGGAGAAGTAGCACGGAGCAGCATTCAGTACTGCCTACGAGTGTCTTTGCTACCCTACTAGCGGAGCTCCAAGAACAGGCACACATCTTCAGGTACCTTCCAAATGTGGATTCCCCTGCAGCCCCGTAGGCGGGCGTGCAGTACGCCAACCATCAACAGACGTTTTTCCCCTCAAGCCTGTCAGGACGTTGCTCGTCCGTCTTTCCCTCAATAGATGGGAGTAGGCGCGCTTGCGGATGTGTGCGTGTGTGTGGCCACGCGTTTGCTTAGGCATCAGTGTGTGAAAAGGTAGGTGCTTTTCTCTAGCTGCGTGTGCGTGCACGTGGTGCTGGGTGCACATCCCTGGGTGCTCGTGGAAAGGTTTCTGCATGGTTTTCGCTGAGGAATCGTGTGTGTGCACATGGACAAAGAGAAGGCGCAGCAACCAGGTTCCAGCGCCGAAGAAGGCAAAAGGCAAGGTTTCCGGCGCTATCTCCTTCTCTCCCCAGAGCTAGTCGCGCAAAGCAAGCCGCTAAGCCGGCGACCGGCAAGAGAGCTACAACGAAGCATGCCGAACGGAGAAAATAGCAGCAGCTCATCTGTTCACACCTTGTTTCTGCCATGTGCTTGAACGCCAAGACGTTCGCGCTTCTGTGAGATGAAAGACGTCCTTCTGCATATGTGGTTGCTCACACCGGTGCACTTGTTAGTGTATCCATTCAGTCCTGGGCTGCGGGGCATTCAGAAGTGGCTCTGTGGAGACGTCTGCATAGAGGCAGCTGTCAGAACACGCACACTCGATTGTTCACCAAAACATATGCAGACGCGTCCTTAGCCGGTAGATTTGGATGCACAGAGTTCCCTGTGTTCGCAAGAGACAAGGGAATCGCGTCTGTACGCACAGAAGCAATAGCGGACCGTTTCCCTCGGAGTGAACGCGAAGAGCCGTCTATGTACTCGCAGACACGGGAACGTGCCTCAATGCGGTCACAGAGGCAGCAGCTTTTGCACAGATGCTCTGGTGATTCTGGCACTTTCCAGGCACACTCCTGAAAGTCGCGCACACTGCTGTTCACTCGCTAAACGACCTCTTGGGAAACACGTCTCCGGTCGATGGAGCGCTCAGATTGCTTCTCGTGTAACTGTGAACTGTGTCAGCGCAGGGAATCCGTCTCTGTTGAGCAGATGTCAATCCTGCCTCGCTTTTGCTTTGTTGCCTCTACCAAGATGATTTCCCGTTTCTCTCTTCACTGGAGCACGCAGACACAGCCAACGCACATCAAGTGTCAAGAGACACACTCTGCTGAGCTCAACGCTTGTGCAGATGCACATGTGCGACGAAGTCAACACACGTGCTTGTGGAGAGAAAGAAAGGGACTCCCAGGCGTGTGGAGCGACGGGGAGAAAGAGCGGGCGCTGAGGAACACAGTTTCAAACAGACTGTCTCCACACAAACAGGCACCTGTCTGCAGGTATCCTAGATCTTGATTCTTGAACTTGAGGAAACACGCGTCTGAGCAAAACTCCCAAACGCTTCCAGGAAAGACACAGGCTCTCCCACAAGCACACAAGTGTTTGCCCTCAGCTATAGATCAGGGACAAGCTTGTGAAGAGATGCCCTGCTATTCTTTCGCCTTATGGCATCATGTGTTTCGTTTCTCTTGGAGATCGATTGCTAAACGTCTTTCCTAGGGCGACTGTGAAGCATTTGCCACCGGAGGAGAAGTAGCACGGAGCAGCATTCAGTACTGCCTACGAGTGTCTTTGCTACCCTACTAGCGGAGCTCCAAGAACAGGCACACATCTTCAGGTACCTTCCAAATGTGGATTCCCCTGCAGCCCCGTAGGCGGGCGTGCAGTACGCCAACCATCAACGGACGTTTTTCCCCTCAAGCCTGTCAGGACGTTGCTCGTCCGTCTTTCCCTCAATAGATGGGAGTAGGCGCGCTTGCGGATGTGTGCGTGTGTGTGGCCACGCGTTTGCTTAGGCATCAGTGTGTGAAAAGGTAGGTGCTTTTCTCTAGCTGCGTGTGCGTGCACGTGGTGCTGGGTGCACATCCCTGGGTGCTCGTGGAAAGGTTTCTGCATGGTTTTCGCTGAGGAATCGTGTGTGTGCACATGGACAAAGAGAAGGCGCAGCAACCAGGTTCCAGCGCCGAAGAAGGCAAAAGGCAAGGTTTCCGGCGCTATCTCCTTCTCTCCGCAGACCTAGTCGCGCAAAGCAAGCCGCTAAGCCGGCGACCGGCAAGAGAGCTACAACGAAGCATGCCGAACGGAGAAAATAGCAGCAGCTCATCTGTTCACACCTTGTTTCTGCCATGTGCTTGAACGCCAAGACGTTCGCGCTTCTGTGAGATGAAAGACGTCCTTCTGCATATGTGGTTGCTCACACCGGTGCACTTGTTAGTGTATCCATTCAGTCCTGGGCTGCGGGGCATTCAGAAGTGGCTCTGTGGAGACGTCTGCATAGAGGCAGCTGTCAGAACACGCACACTCGATTGTTCACCAAAACATATGCAGACGCGTCCTTAGCCGGTAGATTTGGATGCACAGAGTGCCCTGTGTTCGCAAGAGACAAGGGAATCGCGTCTGTACGCACAGAAGCAATAGCGGACCGTTTCCCTCGGAGTGAACGCGGAAGAGCCGTCTATGTACTCGGAGACACGGGAACGTGCCTCAATGCGGTCACAGAGGCAGCAGCTTTTGCACAGATGCTCTGGTGATTCTGGCACTTTCCAGGCACACTCCTGAAAGTCGCGCACACTGCTGTTCACTAGCTAAACGACCTCTTGGGAAACACGTCTCCGGTCGATGGACCGCTCAGATTGCTTCTCGTGTAACTGTGAACTGTGTCAGCGCAGGGAATCCGTCTCTGTTGAGCAGATGTCAATCCTGCCTCGCTTTTGCTTTGTTGCCTCTACCAAGATGATTTCCCGTTTCTCTCTTCACTGGAGCACGCAGACACAGCCAACGCACATCAAGTGTCAAGAGACACACTCTGCTGAGCTCAACGCTTGTGCAGATGCACATGTGCGACGAAGTCAACACACGTGCTTGTGGAGAGAAAGAAAGGGACTCCCAGGCGTGTGGAGCGACGGGGAGAAAGAGCGGGCGCTGAGGAACACAGTTTCAAACAGACTGTCTCCACACAAACAGGCACCTGTCTGCAGGTATCCTAGATCTTGATTCTTGAACTTGAGGAAACACGCGTCTGAGCAAAACTCCCAAACGCTTCCAGGAAAGACACAGGCTCTCCCACAAGCACACAAGTGTTTGCCCTCAGCTATAGATCAGGGACAAGCTTGTGAAGAGATGCCCTGCTATTCTTTCACCTTATGGCATCATGTGTTTCGTTTCTCTTGGAGATCGATTGTTAAACGTCTTTCCTCGGGCGACTGTGAAGCATTTGCCAGCGGAGGAGAAGTAGCACGGAGCAGCATTCAGTACTGCCTACGAGTGTCTTTGCTACCCTACTAGCGGAGCTCCAAGAACAGGCACACATCTTCAGGTACCTTCCAAATGTGGATTCCCCTGCAGCCCCGTAGGCGGGCGTGCAGTACGCCAACCATCAACGGACGTTTTTCCCCTCAAGCCTGTCAGGACGTTGCTCGTCCGTCTTTCCCTCAATAGATGGGAGTAGGCGCGCTTGCGGATGTGTGCGTGTGTGTGGCCACGCGTTTGCTTAGGCATCAGTGTGTGAAAAGGTAGGTGCTTTTCTCTAGCTGCGTGTGCGTGCACGTGGTGCTGGGTGCACATCCCTGGGTGCTCGAGGTAAGGTTTCTGCATGGTTTTCGCTGAGGAATCGTGTGTGTGCACATGGACAAAGAGAAGGCGCAGCAACCAGGTTCCAGCGCCGAAGAAGGCAAAAGGCAAGGTTTCCGGCGCTATCTCCTTCTCTCCGCAGACCTAGTCGCGCAAAGCAAGCCGCTAAGCCGGCGACCGGCAAGAGAGCTACAACGAAGCATGCCGAACGGAGAAAATAGCAGCAGCTCATCTGTTCACACCTTGTTTCTGCCATGTGCTTGAACGCCAAGACGTTCGCGCTTCTGTGAGATGAAAGACATCCTTCTGCATATGTGGTTGCTCACACCGGTGCACTTGTTAGTGTATCCATTCAGTCCTGGGCTGCGGGGCATTCAGAAGTGGCTCTGTGGAGACGTCTGCATAGAGGCAGCTGTCAGAACACGCACACTCGATTGTTCACCAAAACATATGCAGACGCGTCCTTAGCCGGTAGATTTGGATGCACAGAGTTCCCTGTGTTCGCAAGAGACAAGGGAATCGCGTCTGTACGCACAGAAGCAATAGCGGACCGTTTCCCTCGGAGTGAACGCGAAAGAGCCGTCTATATACTCGCAGACACGGGAACGTGCCTCAATGCGGTCACAGAGGCAGCAGCTTTTGCACAGGTGCTCTGGTGATTCTGGCACTTTCCAGGCACACTCCTGAAAGTCGCGCACACTGCTGTTCACTCGCTAAACGACCTCTTGGGAAACACGTCTCCGGTCGATGGACCGCTCAGATTGCTTCTCGTGTAACTGTGAACTGTGTCAGCGCAGGGAATCCGTCTCTGTTGAGCAGATGTCAATCCTGCCTCGCTTTTGCTTTGTTGCCTCTACCAAGATGATTTCCCGTTTCTCTCTTCACTGGAGCACGCAGACACAGCCAACGCACATCAAGTGTCAAGAGACACACTCTGCTGAGCTCAACGCTTGTGCAGATGCACATGTGCGACGAAGTCAACACACGTGCTTGTGGAGAGAAAGAAAGGGACTCCCAGGCGTGTGGAGCGACGGGGAGAAAGAGCGGGCGCTGAGGAACACAGTTTCAAACAGACTGTCTCCACACAAACAGGCACCTGTCTGCAGGTATCCTAGATCTTGATTCTTGAACTTGAGGAAACACGCGTCTGAGCAAAACTCCCAAACGCTTCCAGGAAAGACACAGGCTCTCCCACAAGCACACAAGTGTTTGCCCTCAGCTATAGATCAGGGACAAGCTTGTGAAGAGATGCCCTGCTATTCTTTCGCCTTATGGCATCATGTGTTTCGTTTCTCTTGGAGATCGATTGCTAAACGTCTTTCCTAGGGCGACTGTGAAGCATTTGCCACCGGAGGAGAAGTAGCACGGAGCAGCATTCAGTACTGCCTACGAGTGTCTTTGCTACCCTACTAGCGGAGCTCCAAGAACAGGCACACATCTTCAGGTACCTTCCAAATGTGGATTCCCCTGCAGCCCCGTAGGCGGGCGTGCAGTACGCCAACCATCAACGGACGTTTTTCCCCTCAAGCCTGTCAGGACGTTGCTCGTCCGTCTTTCCCTCAATAGATGGGAGTAGGCGCGCTTGCGGATGTGTGCGTGTGTGTGGCCACGCGTTTGCTTAGGCATCAGTGTGTGAAAAGGTAGGTGCTTTTCTCTAGCTGCGTGTGCGTGCACGTGGTGCTGGGTGCACATCCCTGGGTGCTCGTGGAAAGGTTTCTGCATGGTTTTCGCTGAGGAATCGTGTGTGTGCACATGGACAAAGAGAAGGCGCAGCAACCAGGTTCCAGCGCCGAAGAAGGCAAAAGGCAAGGTTTCCGGCGCTATCTCCTTCTCTCCGCAGACCTAGTCGCGCAAAGCAAGCCGCTAAGCCGGCGACCGGCAAGAGAGCTACAACGAAGCATGCCGAACGGAGAAAATAGCAGCAGCTCATCTGTTCACACCTTGTTTCTGCCATGTGCTTGAACGCCAAGACGTTCGCGCTTCTGTGAGATGAAAGACGTCCTTCTGCATATGTGGTTGCTCACACCGGTGCACTTGTTAGTGTATCCATTCAGTCCTGGGCTGCGGGGCATTCAGAAGTGGCTCTGTGGAGACGTCTGCATAGAGGCAGCTGTCAGAACACGCACACTCGATTGTTCACCAAAACATATGCAGACGCGTCCTTAGCCGGTAGATTTGGATGCACAGAGTTCCCTGTGTTCGCAAGAGACAAGGGAATCGCGTCTGTACGCACAGAAGCAATAGCGGACCGTTTCCCTCGGAGTGAACGCGAAGAGCCGTCTATGTACTCGCAGACACGGGAACGTGCCTCAATGCGGTCACAGAGGCAGCAGCTTTTGCACAGATGCTCTGGTGATTCTGGCACTTTCCAGGCACACTCCTGAAAGTCGCGCACACTGCTGTTCACTCGCTAAACGACCTCTTGGGAAACACGTCTCCGGTCGATGGAGCGCTCAGATTGCTTCTCGTGTAACTGTGAACTGTGTCAGCGCAGGGAATCCGTCTCTGTTGAGCAGATGTCAATCCTGCCTCGCTTTTGCTTTGTTGCCTCTACCAAGATGATTTCCCGTTTCTCTCTTCACTGGAGCACGCAGACACAGCCAACGCACATCAAGTGTCAAGAGACACACTCTGCTGAGCTCAACGCTTGTGCAGATGCACATGTGCGACGAAGTCAACACACGTGCTTGTGGAGAGAAAGAAAGGGACTCCCAGGCGTGTGGAGCGACGGGGAGAAAGAGCGGGCGCTGAGGAACACAGTTTCAAACAGACTGTCTCCACACAAACAGGCACCTGTCTGCAGGTATCCTAGATCTTGATTCTTGAACTTGAGGAAACACGCGTCTGAGCAAAACTCCCAAACGCTTCCAGGAAAGACACAGGCTCTCCCACAAGCACACAAGTGTTTGCCCTCAGCTATAGATCAGGGACAAGCTTGTGAAGAGATGCCCTGCTATTCTTTCGCCTTATGGCATCATGTGTTTCGTTTCTCTTGGAGATCGATTGCTAAACGTCTTTCCTAGGGCGACTGTGAAGCATTTGCCACCGGAGGAGAAGTAGCACGGAGCAGCATTCAGTACTGCCTACGAGTGTCTTTGCTACCCTACTAGCGGAGCTCCAAGAACAGGCACACATCTTCAGGTACCTTCCAAATGTGGATTCCCCTGCAGCCCCGTAGGCGGGCGTGCAGTACGCCAACCATCAACGGACGTTTTTCCCCTCAAGCCTGTCAGGACGTTGCTCGTCCGTCTTTCCCTCAATAGATGGGAGTAGGCGCGCTTGCGGATGTGTGCGTGTGTGTGGCCACGCGTTTGCTTAGGCATCAGTGTGTGAAAAGGTAGGTGCTTTTCTCTAGCTGCGTGTGCGTGCACGTGGTGCTGGGTGCACATCCCTGGGTGCTCGTGGAAAGGTTTCTGCATGGTTTTCGCTGAGGAATCGTGTGTGTGCACATGGACAAAGAGAAGGCGCAGCAACCAGGTTCCAGCGCCGAAGAAGGCAAAAGGCAAGGTTTCCGGCGCTATCTCCTTCTCTCCGCAGACCTAGTCGCGCAAAGCAAGCCGCTAAGCCGGCGACCGGCAAGAGAGCTACAACGAAGCATGCCGAACGGAGAAAATAGCAGCAGCTCATCTGTTCACACCTTGTTTCTGCCATGTGCTTGAACGCCAAGACGTTCGCGCTTCTGTGAGATGAAAGACGTCCTTCTGCATATGTGGTTGCTCACACCGGTGCACTTGTTAGTGTATCCATTCAGTCCTGGGCTGCGGGGCATTCAGAAGTGGCTCTGTGGAGACGTCTGCATAGAGGCAGCTGTCAGAACACGCACACTCGATTGTTCACCAAAACATATGCAGACGCGTCCTTAGCCGGTAGATTTGGATGCACAGAGTTCCCTGTGTTCGCAAGAGACAAGGGAATCGCGTCTGTACGCACAGAAGCAATAGCGGACCGTTTCCCTCGGAGTGAACGCGGAAGAGCCGTCTATGTACTCGGAGACACGGGAACGTGCCTCAATGCGGTCACAGAGGCAGCAGCTTTTGCACAGATGCTCTGGTGATTCTGGCACTTTCCAGGCACACTCCTGAAAGTCGCGCACACTGCTGTTCACTAGCTAAACGACCTCTTGGGAAACACGTCTCCGGTCGATGGACCGCTCAGATTGCTTCTCGTGTAACTGTGAACTGTGTCAGCGCAGGGAATCCGTCTCTGTTGAGCAGATGTCAATCCTGCCTCGCTTTTGCTTTGTTGCCTCTACCAAGATGATTTCCCGTTTCTCTCTTCACTGGAGCACGCAGACACAGCCAACGCACATCAAGTGTCAAGAGACACACTCTGCTGAGCTCAACGCTTGTGCAGATGCACATGTGCGACGAAGTCAACACACGTGCTTGTGGAGAGAAAGAAAGGGACTCCCAGGCGTGTGGAGCGACGGGGAGAAAGAGCGGGCGCTGAGGAACACAGTTTCAAACAGACTGTCTCCACACAAACAGGCACCTGTCTGCAGGTATCCTAGATCTTGATTCTTGAACTTGAGGAAACACGCGTCTGAGCAAAACTCCCAAACGCTTCCAGGAAAGACACAGGCTCTCCCACAAGCACACAAGTGTTTGCCCTCAGCTATAGATCAGGGACAAGCTTGTGAAGAGATGCCCTGCTATTCTTTCGCCTTATGGCATCATGTGTTTCGTTTCTCTTGGAGATCGATTGCTAAACGTCTTTCCTCGGGCGACTGTGAAGCATTTGCCAGCGGAGGAGAAGTAGCACGGAGCAGCATTCAGTACTGCCTACGAGTGTCTTTGCTACCCTACTAGCGGAGCTCCAAGAACAGGCACACATCTTCAGGTACCTTCCAAATGTGGATTCCCCTGCAGCCCCGTAGGCGGGCGTGCAGTACGCCAACCATCAACGGACGTTTTTCCCCTCAAGCCTGTCAGGACGTTGCTCGTCCGTCTTTCCCTCAATAGATGGGAGTAGGCGCGCTTGCGGATGTGTGCGTGTGTGTGGCCACGCGTTTGCTTAGGCATCAGTGTGTGAAAAGGTAGGTGCTTTTCTCTAGCTGCGTGTGCGTGCACGTGGTGCTGGGTGCACATCCCTGGGTGCTCGTGGAAAGGTTTCTGCATGGTTTTCGCTGAGGAATCGTGTGTGTGCACATGGACAAAGAGAAGGCGCAGCAACCAGGTTCCAGCGCCGAAGAAGGCAAAAGGCAAGGTTTCCGGCGCTATCTCCTTCTCTCCGCAGACCTAGTCGCGCAAAGCAAGCCGCTAAGCCGGCGACCGGCAAGAGAGCTACAACGAAGCATGCCGAACGGAGAAAATAGCAGCAGCTCATCTGTTCACACCTTGTTTCTGCCATGTGCTTGAACGCCAAGACGTTCGCGCTTCTGTGAGATGAAAGACGTCCTTCTGCATATGTGGTTGCTCACACCGGTGCACTTGTTAGTGTATCCATTCAGTCCTGGGCTGCGGGGCATTCAGAAGTGGCTCTGTGGAGACGTCTGCATAGAGGCAGCTGTCAGAACACGCACACTCGATTGTTCACCAAAACATATGCAGACGCGTCCTTAGCCGGTAGATTTGGATGCACAGAGTTCCCTGTGTTCGCAAGAGACAAGGGAATCGCGTCTGTACGCACAGAAGCAATAGCGGACCGTTTCCCTCGGAGTGAACGCGAAGAGCCGTCTATGTACTCGCAGACACGGGAACGTGCCTCAATGCGGTCACAGAGGCAGCAGCTTTTGCACAGATGCTCTGGTGATTCTGGCACTTTCCAGGCACACTCCTGAAAGTCGCGCACACTGCTGTTCACTCGCTAAACGACCTCTTGGGAAACACGTCTCCGGTCGATGGAGCGCTCAGATTGCTTCTCGTGTAACTGTGAACTGTGTCAGCGCAGGGAATCCGTCTCTGTTGAGCAGATGTCAATCCTGCCTCGCTTTTGCTTTGTTGCCTCTACCAAGATGATTTCCCGTTTCTCTCTTCACTGGAGCACGCAGACACAGCCAACGCACATCAAGTGTCAAGAGACACACTCTGCTGAGCTCAACGCTTGTGCAGATGCACATGTGCGACGAAGTCAACACACGTGCTTGTGGAGAGAAAGAAAGGGACTCCCAGGCGTGTGGAGCGACGGGGAGAAAGAGCGGGCGCTGAGGAACACAGTTTCAAACAGACTGTCTCCACACAAACAGGCACCTGTCTGCAGGTATCCTAGATCTTGATTCTTGAACTTGAGGAAACACGCGTCTGAGCAAAACTCCCAAACGCTTCCAGGAAAGACACAGGCTCTCCCACAAGCACACAAGTGTTTGCCCTCAGCTATAGATCAGGGACAAGCTTGTGAAGAGATGCCCTGCTATTCTTTCGCCTTATGGCATCATGTGTTTCGTTTCTCTTGGAGATCGATTGCTAAACGTCTTTCCTAGGGCGACTGTGAAGCATTTGCCACCGGAGGAGAAGTAGCACGGAGCAGCATTCAGTACTGCCTACGAGTGTCTTTGCTACCCTACTAGCGGAGCTCCAAGAACAGGCACACATCTTCAGGTACCTTCCAAATGTGGATTCCCCTGCAGCCCCGTAGGCGGGCGTGCAGTACGCCAACCATCAACGGACGTTTTTCCCCTCAAGCCTGTCAGGACGTTGCTCGTCCGTCTTTCCCTCAATAGATGGGAGTAGGCGCGCTTGCGGATGTGTGCGTGTGTGTGGCCACGCGTTTGCTTAGGCATCAGTGTGTGAAAAGGTAGGTGCTTTTCTCTAGCTGCGTGTGCGTGCACGTGGTGCTGGGTGCACATCCCTGGGTGCTCGTGGAAAGGTTTCTGCATGGTTTTCGCTGAGGAATCGTGTGTGTGCACATGGACAAAGAGAAGGCGCAGCAACCAGGTTCCAGCGCCGAAGAAGGCAAAAGGCAAGGTTTCCGGCGCTATCTCCTTCTCTCCGCAGACCTAGTCGCGCAAAGCAAGCCGCTAAGCCGGCGACCGGCAAGAGAGCTACAACGAAGCATGCCGAACGGAGAAAATAGCAGCAGCTCATCTGTTCACACCTTGTTTCTGCCATGTGCTTGAACGCCAAGACGTTCGCGCTTCTGTGAGATGAAAGACGTCCTTCTGCATATGTGGTTGCTCACACCGGTGCACTTGTTAGTGTATCCATTCAGTCCTGGGCTGCGGGGCATTCAGAAGTGGCTCTGTGGAGACGTCTGCATAGAGGCAGCTGTCAGAACACGCACACTCGATTGTTCACCAAAACATATGCAGACGCGTCCTTAGCCGGTAGATTTGGATGCACAGAGTTCCCTGTGTTCGCAAGAGACAAGGGAATCGCGTCTGTACGCACAGAAGCAATAGCGGACCGTTTCCCTCGGAGTGAACGCGGAAGAGCCGTCTATGTACTCGGAGACACGGGAACGTGCCTCAATGCGGTCACAGAGGCAGCAGCTTTTGCACAGATGCTCTGGTGATTCTGGCACTTTCCAGGCACACTCCTGAAAGTCGCGCACACTGCTGTTCACTAGCTAAACGACCTCTTGGGAAACACGTCTCCGGTCGATGGACCGCTCAGATTGCTTCTCGTGTAACTGTGAACTGTGTCAGCGCAGGGAATCCGTCTCTGTTGAGCAGATGTCAATCCTGCCTCGCTTTTGCTTTGTTGCCTCTACCAAGATGATTTCCCGTTTCTCTCTTCACTGGAGCACGCAGACACAGCCAACGCACATCAAGTGTCAAGAGACACACTCTGCTGAGCTCAACGCTTGTGCAGATGCACATGTGCGACGAAGTCAACACACGTGCTTGTGGAGAGAAAGAAAGGGACTCTCAGGCGTGTGGAGCGACGGGGAGAAAGAGCGGGCGCTGAGGAACACAGTTTCAAACAGACTGTCTCCACACAAACAGGCACCTGTCTGCAGGTATCCTAGATCTTGATTCTTGAACTTGAGGAAACACGCGTCTGAGCAAAACTCCCAAACGCTTCCAGGAAAGACACAGGCTCTCCCACAAGCACACAAGTGTTTGCCCTCAGCTATAGATCAGGGACAAGCTTGTGAAGAGATGCCCTGCTATTCTTTCGCCTTATGGCATCATGTGTTTCGTTTCTCTTGGAGATCGATTGTTAAACGTCTTTCCTCGGGCGACTGTGAAGCATTTGCCAGCGGAGGAGAAGTAGCACGGAGCAGCATTCAGTACTGCCTACGAGTGTCTTTGCTACCCTACTAGCGGAGCTCCAAGAACAGGCACACATCTTCAGGTACCTTCCAAATGTGGATTCCCCTGCAGCCCCGTAGGCGGGCGTGCAGTACGCCAACCATCAACGGACGTTTTTCCCCTCAAGCCTGTCAGGACGTTGCTCGTCCGTCTTTCCCTCAATAGATGGGAGTAGGCGCGCTTGCGGATGTGTGCGTGTGTGTGGCCACGCGTTTGCTTAGGCATCAGTGTGTGAAAAGGTAGGTGCTTTTCTCTAGCTGCGTGTGCGTGCACGTGGTGCTGGGTGCACATCCCTGGGTGCTCGAGGTAAGGTTTCTGCATGGTTTTCGCTGAGGAATCGTGTGTGTGCACATGGACAAAGAGAAGGCGCAGCAACCAGGTTCCAGCGCCGAAGAAGGCAAAAGGCAAGGTTTCCGGCGCTATCTCCTTCTCTCCGCAGACCTAGTCGCGCAAAGCAAGCCGCTAAGCCGGCGACCGGCAAGAGAGCTACAACGAAGCATGCCGAACGGAGAAAATAGCAGCAGCTCATCTGTTCACACCTTGTTTCTGCCATGTGCTTGAACGCCAAGACGTTCGCGCTTCTGTGAGATGAAAGACATCCTTCTGCATATGTGGTTGCTCACACCGGTGCACTTGTTAGTGTATCCATTCAGTCCTGGGCTGCGGGGCATTCAGAAGTGGCTCTGTGGAGACGTCTGCATAGAGGCAGCTGTCAGAACACGCACACTCGATTGTTCACCAAAACATATGCAGACGCGTCCTTAGCCGGTAGATTTGGATGCACAGAGTTCCCTGTGTTCGCAAGAGACAAGGGAATCGCGTCTGTACGCACAGAAGCAATAGCGGACCGTTTCCCTCGGAGTGAACGCGAAAGAGCCGTCTATGTACTCGCAGACACGGGAACGTGCCTCAATGCGGTCACAGAGGCAGCAGCTTTTGCACAGGTGCTCTGGTGATTCTGGCACTTTCCAGGCACACTCCTGAAAGTCGCGCACACTGCTGTTCACTCGCTAAACGACCTCTTGGGAAACACGTCTCCGGTCGATGGACCGCTCAGATTGCTTCTCGTGTAACTGTGAACTGTGTCAGCGCAGGGAATCCGTCTCTGTTGAGCAGATGTCAATCCTGCCTCGCTTTTGCTTTGTTGCCTCTACCAAGATGATTTCCCGTTTCTCTCTTCACTGGAGCACGCAGACACAGCCAACGCACATCAAGTGTCAAGAGACACACTCTGCTGAGCTCAACGCTTGTGCAGATGCACATGTGCGACGAAGTCAACACACGTGCTTGTGGAGAGAAAGAAAGGGACTCCCAGGCGTGTGGAGCGACGGGGAGAAAGAGCGGGCGCTGAGGAACACAGTTTCAAACAGACTGTCTCCACACAAACAGGCACCTGTCTGCAGGTATCCTAGATCTTGATTCTTGAACTTGAGGAAACACGCGTCTGAGCAAAACTCCCAAACGCTTCCAGGAAAGACACAGGCTCTCCCACAAGCACACAAGTGTTTGCCCTCAGCTATAGATCAGGGACAAGCTTGTGAAGAGATGCCCTGCTATTCTTTCGCCTTATGGCATCATGTGTTTCGTTTCTCTTGGAGATCGATTGCTAAACGTCTTTCCTAGGGCGACTGTGAAGCATTTGCCACCGGAGGAGAAGTAGCACGGAGCAGCATTCAGTACTGCCTACGAGTGTCTTTGCTACCCTACTAGCGGAGCTCCAAGAACAGGCACACATCTTCAGGTACCTTCCAAATGTGGATTCCCCTGCAGCCCCGTAGGCGGGCGTGCAGTACGCCAACCATCAACGGACGTTTTTCCCCTCAAGCCTGTCAGGACGTTGCTCGTCCGTCTTTCCCTCAATAGATGGGAGTAGGCGCGCTTGCGGATGTGTGCGTGTGTGTGGCCACGCGTTTGCTTAGGCATCAGTGTGTGAAAAGGTAGGTGCTTTTCTCTAGCTGCGTGTGCGTGCACGTGGTGCTGGGTGCACATCCCTGGGTGCTCGTGGAAAGGTTTCTGCATGGTTTTCGCTGAGGAATCGTGTGTGTGCACATGGACAAAGAGAAGGCGCAGCAACCAGGTTCCAGCGCCGAAGAAGGCAAAAGGCAAGGTTTCCGGCGCTATCTCCTTCTCTCCCCAGAGCTAGTCGCGCAAAGCAAGCCGCTAAGCCGGCGACCGGCAAGAGAGCTACAACGAAGCATGCCGAACGGAGAAAATAGCAGCAGCTCATCTGTTCACACCTTGTTTCTGCCATGTGCTTGAACGCCAAGACGTTCGCGCTTCTGTGAGATGAAAGACGTCCTTCTGCATATGTGGTTGCTCACACCGGTGCACTTGTTAGTGTATCCATTCAGTCCTGGGCTGCGGGGCATTCAGAAGTGGCTCTGTGGAGACGTCTGCATAGAGGCAGCTGTCAGAACACGCACACTCGATTGTTCACCAAAACATATGCAGACGCGTCCTTAGCCGGTAGATTTGGATGCACAGAGATCCCTGTGTTCGCAAGAGACAAGGGAATCGCGTCTGTACGCACAGAAGCAATAGCGGACCGTTTCCCTCGGAGTGATCGCGGAAGAGCCGTCTATGTACTCGGAGACACGGGAACGTGCCTCAATGCGGTCACAGAGGCAGCAGCTTTTGCACAGATGCTCTGGTGATTCTGGCACTTTCCAGGCACACTCCTGAAAGTCGCGCACACTGCTGTTCACTAGCTAAACGACCTCTTGGGAAACACGTCTCCGGTCGATGGAGCGCTCAGATTGCTTCTCGTGTAACTGTGAACTGTGTCAGCGCAGGGAATCCGTCTCTGTTGAGCAGATGTCAATCCTGCCTCGGTTTTGCTTTGTTGCCTCTACCAAGATGATTTCCCGTTTCTCTCTTCACTGGAGCACGCAGACACAGCCAACGCACATCAAGTGTCAAGAGACACACTCTGCTGAGCTCAACGCTTGTGCAGATGCACATGTGCGACGAAGTCAACACACGTGCTTGTGGAGAGAAAGAAAGGGACTCCCAGGCGTGTGGAGCGACGGGGAGAAAGAGCGGGCGCTGAGGAACACAGTTTCAAACAGACTGTCTCCACACAAACAGGCACCTGTCTGCAGGTATCCTAGATCTTGATTCTTGAACTTGAGGAAACACGCGTCTGAGCAAAACTCCCAAACGCTTCCAGGAAAGACACAGGCTCTCCCACAAGCACACAAGTGTTTGCCCTCAGCTATAGATCAGGGACAAGCTTGTGAAGAGATGCCCTGCTATTCTTTCGCCTTATGGCATCATGTGTTTCGTTTCTCTTGGAGATCGATTGTTAAACGTCTTTCCTCGGGCGACTGTGAAGCATTTGCCACCGGAGGAGAAGTAGCACGGAGCAGCATTCAGTACTGCCTACGAGTGTCTTTGCTACCCTACTAGCGGAGCTCCAAGAACAGGCACACATCTTCAGGTACCTTCCAAATGTGGATTCCCCTGCAGCCCCGTAGGCGGGCGTGCAGTACGCCAACCATCAACGGACGTTTTTCCCCTCAAGCCTGTCAGGACGTTGCTCGTCCGTCTTTCCCTCAATAGATGGGAGTAGGCGCGCTTGCGGATGTGTGCGTGTGTGTGGCCACGCGTTTGCTTAGGCATCAGTGTGTGAAAAGGTAGGTGCTTTTCTCTAGCTGCGTGTGCGTGCACGTGGTGCTGGGTGCACATCCCTGGGTGCTCGTGGAAAGGTTTCTGCATGGTTTTCGCTGAGGAATCGTGTGTGTGCACATGGACAAAGAGAAGGCGCAGCAACCAGGTTCCAGCGCCGAAGAAGGCAAAAGGCAAGGTTTCCGGCGCTATCTCCTTCTCTCCGCAGACCTAGTCGCGCAAAGCAAGCCGCTAAGCCGGCGACCGGCAAGAGAGCTACAACGAAGCATGCCGAATGGAGAAAATAGCAGCAGCTCATCTGTTCACACCTTGTTTCTGCCATGTGCTTGAACGCCAAGACGTTCGCGCTTCTGTGAGATGAAAGACGTCCTTCTGCATATGTGGTTGCTCACACCGGTGCACTTGTTAGTGTATCCATTCAGTCCTGGGCTGCGGGGCATTCAGAAGTGGCTCTGTGGAGACGTCTGCATAGAGGCAGCTGTCAGAACACGCACACTCGATTGTTCACCAAAACATATGCAGACGCGTCCTTAGCCTGTAGATTTGGATGCACAGAGTTCCCTGTGTTCGCAAGAGACAAGGGAATCGCGTCTGTACGCACAGAAGCAATAGCGGACCGTTTCCCTCGGAGTGAACGCGAAAGAGCCGTCTATATACTCGCAGACACGGGAACGTGCCTCAATGCGGTCACAGAGGCAGCAGCTTTTGCACAGGTGCTCTGGTGATTCTGGCACTTTCCAGGCACACTCCTGAAAGTCGCGCACACTGCTGTTCACTCGCTAAACGACCTCTTGGGAAACACGTCTCCGGTCGATGGACCGCTCAGATTGCTTCTCGTGTAACTGTGAACTGTGTCAGTGCAGGGAATCCGTCTCTGTTGAGCAGATGTCAATCCTGCCTCGCTTTTGCTTTCTTGCCTCTACCAAGATGATTTCCCGTTTCTCTCTTCACTGGAGCACGCAGACACAGCCAACGCACATCAAGTGTCAAGAGACACACTCTGCTGAGCTCAACGCTTGTGCAGATGCACATGTGCGACGAAGTCAACACACGTGCTTGTGGAGAGAAAGAAAGGGACTCCCAGGCGTGTGGAGCGACGGGGAGAAAGAGCGGGCGCTGAGGAACACAGTTTCAAACAGACTGTCTCCACACAAACAGGCACCTGTCTGCAGGTATCCTAGATCTTGATTCTTGAACTTGAGGAAACACGCGTCTGAGCAAAACTCCCAAACGCTTCCAGGAAAGACACAGGCTCTCCCACAAGCACACAAGTGTTTGCCCTCAGCTATAGATCAGGGACAAGCTTGTGAAGAGATGCCCTGCTATTCTTTCGCCTTATGGCATCATGTGTTTCGTTTCTCTTGGAGATCGATTGTTAAACGTCTTTCCTCGGGCGACTGTGAAGCATTTGCCACCGGAGGAGAAGTAGCACGGAGCAGCATTCAGTACTGCCTACGAGTGTCTTTGCTACCCTACTAGCGGAGCTCCAAGAACAGGCACACATCTTCAGGTACCTTCCAAATGTGGATTCCCCTGCAGCCCCGTAGGCGGGCGTGCAGTACGCCAACCATCAACGGACGTTTTTCCCCTCAAGCCTGTCAGGACGTTGCTCGTCCGTCTTTCCCTCAATAGATGGGAGTAGGCGCGCTTGCGGATGTGTGCGTGTGTGTGGTCACGCGTTTGCTTAGGCATCAGTGTGTGAAAAGGTAGGTGCTTTTCTCTAGCTGCGTGTGCGTGCACGTGGTGCTGGGTGCACATCCCTGGGTGCTCGAGGTAAGGTTTCTGCATGGTTTTCGCTGAGGAATCGTGTGTGTGCACATGGACAAAGAGAAGGCGCAGCAACCAGGTTCCAGCGCCGAAGAAGGCAAAAGGCAAGGTTTCCGGCGCTATCTCCTTCTCTCCGCAGACCTAGTCGCGCAAAGCAAGCCGCTAAGCCGGCGACCGGCAAGAGAGCTACAACGAAGCATGCCGAACGGAGAAAATAGCAGCAGCTCATCTGTTCACACCTTGTTTCTGCCATGTGCTTGAACGCCAAGACGTTCGCGCTTCTGTGAGATGAAAGACGTCCTTCTGCATATGTGGTTGCTCACACCGGTGCACTTGTTAGTGTATCCATTCAGTCCTGGGCTGCGGGGCATTCAGAAGTGGCTCTGTGGAGACGTCTGCATAGAGGCAGCTGTCAGAACACGCACACTCGATTGTTCACCAAAACATATGCAGACGCGTCCTTAGCCTGTAGATTTGGATGCACAGAGTTCCCTGTGTTCGCAAGAGACAAGGGAATCGCGTCTGTACGCACAGAAGCAATAGCGGACCGTTTCCCTCGGAGTGAACGCGAAAGAGCCGTCTATATACTCGCAGACACGGGAACGTGCCTCAATGCGGTCACAGAGGCAGCAGCTTTTGCACAGGTGCTCTGGTGATTCTGGCACTTTCCAGGCACACTCCTGAAAGTCGCGCACACTGCTGTTCACTCGCTAAACGACCTCTTGGGAAACACGTCTCCGGTCGATGGACCGCTCAGATTGCTTCTCGTGTAACTGTGAACTGTGTCAGTGCAGGGAATCCGTCTCTGTTGAGCAGATGTCAATCCTGCCTCGCTTTTGCTTTCTTGCCTCTACCAAGATGATTTCCCGTTTCTCTCTTCACTGGAGCACGCAGACACAGCCAACGCACATCAAGTGTCAAGAGACACACTCTGCTGAGCTCAACGCTTGTGCAGATGCACATGTGCGACGAAGTCAACACACGTGCTTGTGGAGAGAAAGAAAGGGACTCCCAGGCGTGTGGAGCGACGGGGAGAAAGAGCGGGCGCTGAGGAACACAGTTTCAAACAGACTGTCTCCACACAAACAGGCACCTGTCTGCAGGTATCCTAGATCTTGATTCTTGAACTTGAGGAAACACGCGTCTGAGCAAAACTCCCAAACGCTTCCAGGAAAGACACAGGCTCTCCCACAAGCACACAAGTGTTTGCCCTCAGCTATAGATCAGGGACAAGCTTGTGAAGAGATGCCCTGCTATTCTTTCGCCTTATGGCATCATGTGTTTCGTTTCTCTTGGAGATCGATTGTTAAACGTCTTTCCTCGGGCGACTGTGAAGCATTTGCCACCGGAGGAGAAGTAGCACGGAGCAGCATTCAGTACTGCCTACGAGTGTCTTTGCTACCCTACTAGCGGAGCTCCAAGAACAGGCACACATCTTCAGGTACCTTCCAAATGTGGATTCCCCTGCAGCCCCGTAGGCGGGCGTGCAGTACGCCAACCATCAACGGACGTTTTTCCCCTCAAGCCTGTCAGGACGTTGCTCGTCCGTCTTTCCCTCAATAGATGGGAGTAGGCGCGCTTGCGGATGTGTGCGTGTGTGTGGCCACGCGTTTGCTTAGGCATCAGTGTGTGAAAAGGTAGGTGCTTTTCTCTAGCTGCGTGTGCGTGCACGTGGTGCTGGGTGCACATCCCTGGGTGCTCGTGGAAAGGTTTCTGCATGGTTTTCGCTGAGGAATCGTGTGTGTGCACATGGACAAAGAGAAGGCGCAGCAACCAGGTTCCAGCGCCGAAGAAGGCAAAAGGCAAGGTTTCCGGCGCTATCTCCTTCTCTCCGCAGACCTAGTCGCGCAAAGCAAGCCGCTAAGCCGGCGACCGGCAAGAGAGCTACAACGAAGCATGCCGAATGGAGAAAATAGCAGCAGCTCATCTGTTCACACCTTGTTTCTGCCATGTGCTTGAACGCCAAGACGTTCGCGCTTCTGTGAGATGAAAGACGTCCTTCTGCATATGTGGTTGCTCACACCGGTGCACTTGTTAGTGTATCCATTCAGTCCTGGGCTGCGGGGCATTCAGAAGTGGCTCTGTGGAGACGTCTGCATAGAGGCAGCTGTCAGAACACGCACACTCGATTGTTCACCAAAACATATGCAGACGCGTCCTTAGCCTGTAGATTTGGATGCACAGAGTTCCCTGTGTTCGCAAGAGACAAGGGAATCGCGTCTGTACGCACAGAAGCAATAGCGGACCGTTTCCCTCGGAGTGAACGCGAAAGAGCCGTCTATATACTCGCAGACACGGGAACGTGCCTCAATGCGGTCACAGAGGCAGCAGCTTTTGCACAGGTGCTCTGGTGATTCTGGCACTTTCCAGGCACACTCCTGAAAGTCGCGCACACTGCTGTTCACTCGCTAAACGACCTCTTGGGAAACACGTCTCCGGTCGATGGACCGCTCAGATTGCTTCTCGTGTAACTGTGAACTGTGTCAGTGCAGGGAATCCGTCTCTGTTGAGCAGATGTCAATCCTGCCTCGCTTTTGCTTTCTTGCCTCTACCAAGATGATTTCCCGTTTCTCTCTTCACTGGAGCACGCAGACACAGCCAACGCACATCAAGTGTCAAGAGACACACTCTGCTGAGCTCAACGCTTGTGCAGATGCACATGTGCGACGAAGTCAACACACGTGCTTGTGGAGAGAAAGAAAGGGACTCCCAGGCGTGTGGAGCGACGGGGAGAAAGAGCGGGCGCTGAGGAACACAGTTTCAAACAGACTGTCTCCACACAAACAGGCACCTGTCTGCAGGTATCCTAGATCTTGATTCTTGAACTTGAGGAAACACGCGTCTGAGCAAAACTCCCAAACGCTTCCAGGAAAGACACAGGCTCTCCCACAAGCACACAAGTGTTTGCCCTCAGCTATAGATCAGGGACAAGCTTGTGAAGAGATGCCCTGCTATTCTTTCGCCTTATGGCATCATGTGTTTCGTTTCTCTTGGAGATCGATTGTTAAACGTCTTTCCTCGGGCGACTGTGAAGCATTTGCCACCGGAGGAGAAGTAGCACGGAGCAGCATTCAGTACTGCCTACGAGTGTCTTTGCTACCCTACTAGCGGAGCTCCAAGAACAGGCACACATCTTCAGGTACCTTCCAAATGTGGATTCCCCTGCAGCCCCGTAGGCGGGCGTGCAGTACGCCAACCATCAACGGACGTTTTTCCCCTCAAGCCTGTCAGGACGTTGCTCGTCCGTCTTTCCCTCAATAGATGGGAGTAGGCGCGCTTGCGGATGTGTGCGTGTGTGTGGTCACGCGTTTGCTTAGGCATCAGTGTGTGAAAAGGTAGGTGCTTTTCTCTAGCTGCGTGTGCGTGCACGTGGTGCTGGGTGCACATCCCTGGGTGCTCGAGGTAAGGTTTCTGCATGGTTTTCGCTGAGGAATCGTGTGTGTGCACATGGACAAAGAGAAGGCGCAGCAACCAGGTTCCAGCGCCGAAGAAGGCAAAAGGCAAGGTTTCCGGCGCTATCTCCTTCTCTCCGCAGACCTAGTCGCGCAAAGCAAGCCGCTAAGCCGGCGACCGGCAAGAGAGCTACAACGAAGCATGCCGAACGGAGAAAATAGCAGCAGCTCATCTGTTCACACCTTGTTTCTGCCATGTGCTTGAACGCCAAGACGTTCGCGCTTCTGTGAGATGAAAGACGTCCTTCTGCATATGTGGTTGCTCACACCGGTGCACTTGTTAGTGTATCCATTCAGTCCTGGGCTGCGGGGCATTCAGAAGTGGCTCTGTGGAGACGTCTGCATAGAGGCAGCTGTCAGAACACGCACACTCGATTGTTCACCAAAACATATGCAGACGCGTCCTTAGCCTGTAGATTTGGATGCACAGAGTTCCCTGTGTTCGCAAGAGACAAGGGAATCGCGTCTGTACGCACAGAAGCAATAGCGGACCGTTTCCCTCGGAGTGAACGCGAAAGAGCCGTCTATATACTCGCAGACACGGGAACGTGCCTCAATGCGGTCACAGAGGCAGCAGCTTTTGCACAGGTGCTCTGGTGATTCTGGCACTTTCCAGGCACACTCCTGAAAGTCGCGCACACTGCTGTTCACTCGCTAAACGACCTCTTGGGAAACACGTCTCCGGTCGATGGACCGCTCAGATTGCTTCTCGTGTAACTGTGAACTGTGTCAGTGCAGGGAATCCGTCTCTGTTGAGCAGATGTCAATCCTGCCTCGCTTTTGCTTTCTTGCCTCTACCAAGATGATTTCCCGTTTCTCTCTTCACTGGAGCACGCAGACACAGCCAACGCACATCAAGTGTCAAGAGACACACTCTGCTGAGCTCAACGCTTGTGCAGATGCACATGTGCGACGAAGTCAACACACGTGCTTGTGGAGAGAAAGAAAGGGACTCCCAGGCGTGTGGAGCGACGGGGAGAAAGAGCGGGCGCTGAGGAACACAGTTTCAAACAGACTGTCTCCACACAAACAGGCACCTGTCTGCAGGTATCCTAGATCTTGATTCTTGAACTTGAGGAAACACGCGTCTGAGCAAAACTCCCAAACGCTTCCAGGAAAGACACAGGCTCTCCCACAAGCACACAAGTGTTTGCCCTCAGCTATAGATCAGGGACAAGCTTGTGAAGAGATGCCCTGCTATTCTTTCGCCTTATGGCATCATGTGTTTCGTTTCTCTTGGAGATCGATTGTTAAACGTCTTTCCTCGGGCGACTGTGAAGCATTTGCCAGCGGAGGAGAAGTAGCACGGAGCAGCATTCAGTACTGCCTACGAGTGTCTTTGCTACCCTACTAGCGGAGCTCCAAGAACAGGCACACATCTTCAGGTACCTTCCAAATGTGGATTCCCCTGCAGCCCCGTAGGCGGGCGTGCAGTACGCCAACCATCAACGGACGTTTTTCCCCTCAAGCCTGTCAGGACGTTGCTCGTCCGTCTTTCCCTCAATAGATGGGAGTAGGCGCGCTTGCGGATGTGTGCGTGTGTGTGGTCACGCGTTTGCTTAGGCATCAGTGTGTGAAAAGGTAGGTGCTTTTCTCTAGCTGCGTGTGCGTGCACGTGGTGCTGGGTGCACATCCCTGGGTGCTCGAGGTAAGGTTTCTGCATGGTTTTCGCTGAGGAATCGTGTGTGTGCACATGGACAAAGAGAAGGCGCAGCAACCAGGTTCCAGCGCCGAAGAAGGCAAAAGGCAAGGTTTCCGGCGCTATCTCCTTCTCTCCGCAGACCTAGTCGCGCAAAGCAAGCCGCTAAGCCGGCGACCGGCAAGAGAGCTACAACGAAGCATGCCGAACGGAGAAAATAGCAGCAGCTCATCTGTTCACACCTTGTTTCTGCCATGTGCTTGAACGCCAAGACGTTCGCGCTTCTGTGAGATGAAAGACGTCCTTCTGCATATGTGGTTGCTCACACCGGTGCACTTGTTAGTGTATCCATTCAGTCCTGGGCTGCGGGGCATTCAGAAGTGGCTCTGTGGAGACGTCTGCATAGAGGCAGCTGTCAGAACACGCACACTCGATTGTTCACCAAAACATATGCAGACGCGTCCTTAGCCGGTAGATTTGGATGCACAGAGTTCCCTGTGTTCGCAAGAGACAAGGGAATCGCGTCTGTACGCACAGAAGCAATAGCGGACCGTTTCCCTCGGAGTGAACGCGGAAGAGCCGTCTATGTACTCGGAGACACGGGAACGTGCCTCAATGCGGTCACAGAGGCAGCAGCTTTTGCACAGGTGCTCTGGTGATTCTGGCACTTTCCAGGCACACTCCTGAAAGTCGCGCACACTGCTGTTCACTAGCTAAACGACCTCTTGGGAAACACGTCTCCGGTCGATGGAGCGCTCAGATTGCTTCTCGTGTAACTGTGAACTGTGTCAGCGCAGGGAATCCGTCTCTGTTGAGCAGATGTCAATCCTGCCTCGCTTTTGCTTTGTTGCCTCTACCAAGATGATTTCCCATTTCTCTCTTCACTGGAGCACGCAGACACAGCCAACGCACATCAAGTGTCAAGAGACACACTCTGCTGAGCTCAACGCTTGTGCAGATGCACATGTGCGACGAAGTCAACACACGTGCTTGTGGAGAGAAAGAAAGGGACTCCCAGGCGTGTGGAGCGACGGGGAGAAAGAGCGGGCGCTGAGGAACACAGTTTCAAACAGACTGTCTCCACACAAACAGGCACCTGTCTGCAGGTATCCTAGATCTTGATTCTTGAACTTGAGGAAACACGCGTCTGAGCAAAACTCCCAAACGCTTCCAGGAAAGACACAGGCTCTCCCACAAGCACACAAGTGTTTGCCCTCAGCTATAGATCAGGGACAAGCTTGTGAAGAGATGCCCTGCTATTCTTTCGCCTTATGGCATCATGTGTTTCGTTTCTCTTGGAGATCGATTGTTAAACGTCTTTCCTCGGGCGACTGTGAAGCATTTGCCAGCGGAGGAGAAGTAGCACGGAGCAGCATTCAGTACTGCCTACGAGTGTCTTTGCTACCCTACTAGCGGAGCTCCAAGAACAGGCACACATCTTCAGGTACCTTCCAAATGTGGATTCCCCTGCAGCCCCGTAGGCGGGCGTGCAGTACGCCAACCGTCAACGGACGTTTTTCCCCTCAAGCCTGTCAGGACGTTGCTCGTCCGTCTTTCCCTCAATAGATGGGAGTAGGCGCGCTTGCGGATGTGTGCGTGTGTGTGGCCACGCGTTTGCTTAGGCATCAGTGTGTGAAAAGGTAGGTGCTTTTCTCTAGCTGCGTGTGCGTGCACGTGGTGCTGGGTGCACATCCCTGGGTGCTCGAGGTAAGGTTTCTGCATGGTTTTCGCTGAGGAATCGTGTGTGTGCACATGGACAAAGAGAAGGCGCAGCAACCAGGTTCCAGCGCCGAAGAAGGCAAAAGGCAAGGTTTCCGGCGCTATCTCCTTCTCTCCGCAGACCTAGTCGCGCAAAGCAAGCCGCTAAGCCGGCGACCGGCAAGAGAGCTACAACGAAGCATGCCGAACGGAGAAAATAGCAGCAGCTCATCTGTTCACACCTTGTTTCTGCCATGTGCTTGAACGCCAAGACGTTCGCGCTTCTGTGAGATGAAAGACATCCTTCTGCATATGTGGTTGCTCACACCGGTGCACTTGTTAGTGTATCCATTCAGTCCTGGGCTGCGGGGCATTCAGAAGTGGCTCTGTGGAGACGTCTGCATAGAGGCAGCTGTCAGAACACGCACACTCGATTGTTCACCAAAACATATGCAGACGCGTCCTTAGCCGGTAGATTTGGATGCACAGAGTTCCCTGTGTTCGCAAGAGACAAGGGAATCGCGTCTGTACGCACAGAAGCAATAGCGGACCGTTTCCCTCGGAGTGAACGCGAAAGAGCCGTCTATATACTCGCAGACACGGGAACGTGCCTCAATGCGGTCACAGAGGCAGCAGCTTTTGCACAGGTGCTCTGGTGATTCTGGCACTTTCCAGGCACACTCCTGAAAGTCGCGCACACTGCTGTTCACTAGCTAAACGACCTCTTGGGAAACACGTCTCCGGTCGATGGAGCGCTCAGATTGCTTCTCGTGTAACTGTGAACTGTGTCAGCGCAGGGAATCCGTCTCTGTTGAGCAGATGTCAATCCTGCCTCGCTTTTGCTTTGTTGCCTCTACCAAGATGATTTCCCATTTCTCTCTTCACTGGAGCACGCAGACACAGCCAACGCACATCAAGTGTCAAGAGACACACTCTGCTGAGCTCAACGCTTGTGCAGATGCACATGTGCGACGAAGTCAACACACGTGCTTGTGGAGAGAAAGAAAGGGATTCCCAGGCGTGTGGAGCGACGGGGAGAAAGAGCGGGCGCTGAGGAACACAGTTTCAAACAGACTGTCTCCACACAAACAGGCACCTGTCTGCAGGTATCCTAGATCTTGATTCTTGAACTTGAGGAAACACGCGTCTGAGCAAAACTCCCAAACGCTTCCAGGAAAGACACAGGCTCTCCCACAAGCACACAAGTGTTTGCCCTCAGCTATAGATCAGGGACAAGCTTGTGAAGAGATGCCCTGCTATTCTTTCGCCTTATGGCATCATGTGTTTCGTTTCTCTTGGAGATCGATTGTTAAACGTCTTTCCTCGGGCGACTGTGAAGCATTTGCCACCGGAGGAGAAGTAGCACGGAGCAGCATTCAGTACTGCCTACGAGTGTCTTTGCTACCCTACTAGCGGAGCTCCAAGAACAGGCACACATCTTCAGGTACCTTCCAAATGTGGATTCCCCTGCAGCCCCGTAGGCGGGCGTGCAGTACGCCAACCATCAACGGACGTTTTTCCCCTCAAGCCTGTCAGGACGTTGCTCGTCCGTCTTTCCCTCAATAGATGGGAGTAGGCGCGCTTGCGGATGTGTGCGTGTGTGTGGCCACGCGTTTGCTTAGGCATCAGTGTGTGAAAAGGTAGGTGCTTTTCTCTAGCTGCGTGTGCGTGCACGTGGTGCTGGGTGCACATCCCTGGGTGCTCGAGGTAAGGTTTCTGCATGGTTTTCGCTGAGGAATCGTGTGTGTGCACATGGACAAAGAGAAGGCGCAGCAACCAGGTTCCAGCGCCGAAGAAGGCAAAAGGCAAGGTTTCCGGCGCTATCTCCTTCTCTCCGCAGACCTAGTCGCGCAAAGCAAGCCGCTAAGCCGGCGACCGGCAAGAGAGCTACAACGAAGCATGCCGAACGGAGAAAATAGCAGCAGCGCATCTGTTCACACCTTGTTTCTGCCATGTGCTTGAACGCCAAGACGTTCGCGCTTCTGTGAGATGAAAGACATCCTTCTGCATATGTGGTTGCTCACACCGGTGCACTTGTTAGTGTATCCATTCAGTCCTGGGCTGCGGGGCATTCAGAAGTGGCTCTGTGGAGACGTCTGCATAGAGGCAGCTGTCAGAACACGCACACTCGATTGTTCACCAAAACATATGCAGACGCGTCCTTAGCCGGTAGATTTGGATGCACAGAGTTCCCTGTGTTCGCAAGAGACAAGGGAATCGCGTCTGTACGCACAGAAGCAATAGCGGACCGTTTCCCTCGGAGTGAACGCGAAAGAGCCGTCTATATACTCGCAGACACGGGAACGTGCCTCAATGCGGTCACAGAGGCAGCAGCTTTTGCACAGGTGCTCTGGTGATTCTGGCACTTTCCAGGCACACTCCTGAAAGTCGCGCACACTGCTGTTCACTCGCTAAACGACCTCTTGGGAAACACGTCTCCGGTCGATGGACCGCTCAGATTGCTTCTCGTGTAACTGTGAACTGTGTCAGCGCAGGGAATCCGTCTCTGTTGAGCAGATGTCAATCCTGCCTCGCTTTTGCTTTGTTGCCTCTACCAAGATGATTTCCCGTTTCTCTCTTCACTGGAGCACGCAGACACAGCCAACGCACATCAAGTGTCAAGAGACACACTCTGCTGAGCTCAACGCTTGTGCAGATGCACATGTGCGACGAAGTCAACACACGTGCTTGTGGAGAGAAAGAAAGGGACTCCCAGGCGTGTGGAGCGACGGGGAGAAAGAGCGGGCGCTGAGGAACACAGTTTCAAACAGACTGTCTCCACACAAACAGGCACCTGTCTGCAGGTATCCTAGATCTTGATTCTTGAACTTGAGGAAACACGCGTCTGAGCAAAACTCCCAAACGCTTCCAGGAAAGACACAGGCTCTCCCACAAGCACACAAGTGTTTGCCCTCAGCTATAGATCAGGGACAAGCTTGTGAAGAGATGCCCTGCTATTCTTTCGCCTTATGGCATCATGTGTTTCGTTTCTCTTGGAGATCGATTGTTAAACGTCTTTCCTCGGGCGACTGTGAAGCATTTGCCAGCGGAGGAGAAGTAGCACGGAGCAGCATTCAGTACTGCCTACGAGTGTCTTTGCTACCCTACTAGCGGAGCTCCAAGAACAGGCACACATCTTCAGGTACCTTCCAAATGTGGATTCCCCTGCAGCCCCGTAGGCGGGCGTGCAGTACGCCAACCGTCAACGGACGTTTTTCCCCTCAAGCCTGTCAGGACGTTGCTCGTCCGTCTTTCCCTCAATAGATGG
Organism: Patagioenas fasciata; assembly: GCF_037038585.1. Lineage (NCBI taxonomy): Eukaryota > Metazoa > Chordata > Aves > Columbiformes > Columbidae > Patagioenas > Patagioenas fasciata. The sequence continues at coordinate 651,455 of NW_027288644.1, forward strand.
GAGTAGGCGCGCTTGCGGATGTGTGCGTGTGTGTGGCCACGCGTTTGCTTAGGCATCAGTGTGTGAAAAGGTAGGTGCTTTTCTCTAGCTGCGTGTGCGTGCACGTGGTGCTGGGTGCACATCCCTGGGTGCTCGAGGTAAGGTTTCTGCATGGTTTTCGCTGAGGAATCGTGTGTGTGCACATGGACAAAGAGAAGGCGCAGCAACCAGGTTCCAGCGCCGAAGAAGGCAAAAGGCAAGGTTTCCGGCGCTATCTCCTTCTCTCCGCAGACCTAGTCGCGCAAAGCAAGCCGCTAAGCCGGCGACCGGCAAGAGAGCTACAACGAAGCATGCCGAACGGAGAAAATAGCAGCAGCGCATCTGTTCACACCTTGTTTCTGCCATGTGCTTGAACGCCAAGACGTTCGCGCTTCTGTGAGATGAAAGACATCCTTCTGCATATGTGGTTGCTCACACCGGTGCACTTGTTAGTGTATCCATTCAGTCCTGGGCTGCGGGGCATTCAGAAGTGGCTCTGTGGAGACGTCTGCATAGAGGCAGCTGTCAGAACACGCACACTCGATTGTTCACCAAAACATATGCAGACGCGTCCTTAGCCGGTAGATTTGGATGCACAGAGTTCCCTGTGTTCGCAAGAGACAAGGGAATCGCGTCTGTACGCACAGAAGCAATAGCGGACCGTTTCCCTCGGAGTGAACGCGAAAGAGCCGTCTATATACTCGCAGACACGGGAACGTGCCTCAATGCGGTCACAGAGGCAGCAGCTTTTGCACAGGTGCTCTGGTGATTCTGGCACTTTCCAGGCACACTCCTGAAAGTCGCGCACACTGCTGTTCACTAGCTAAACGACCTCTTGGGAAACACGTCTCCGGTCGATGGAGCGCTCAGATTGCTTCTCGTGTAACTGTGAACTGTGTCAGCGCAGGGAATCCGTCTCTGTTGAGCAGATGTCAATCCTGCCTCGCTTTTGCTTTGTTGCCTCTACCAAGATGATTTCCCGTTTCTCTCTTCACTGGAGCACGCAGACACAGCCAACGCACATCAAGTGTCAAGAGACACACTCTGCTGAGCTCAACGCTTGTGCAGATGCACATGTGCGACGAAGTCAACACACGTGCTTGTGGAGAGAAAGAAAGGGACTCCCAGGCGTGTGGAGCGACGGGGAGAAAGAGCGGGCGCTGAGGAACACAGTTTCAAACAGACTGTCTCCACACAAACAGGCACCTGTCTGCAGGTATCCTAGATCTTGATTCTTGAACTTGAGGAAACACGCGTCTGAGCAAAACTCCCAAACGCTTCCAGGAAAGACACAGGCTCTCCCACAAGCACACAAGTGTTTGCCCTCAGCTATAGATCAGGGACAAGCTTGTGAAGAGATGCCCTGCTATTCTTTCGCCTTATGGCATCATGTGTTTCGTTTCTCTTGGAGATCGATTGTTAAACGTCTTTCCTCGGGCGACTGTGAAGCATTTGCCACCGGAGGAGAAGTAGCGCGGAGCAGCATTCAGTACTGCCTACGAGTGTCTTTGCTACCCTACTAGCGGAGCTCCAAGAACAGGCACACATCTTCAGGTACCTTCCAAATGTGGATTCCCCTGCAGCCCCGTAGGCGGGCGTGCAGTACGCCAACCATCAATGGACGTTTTTCCCCTCAAGCCTGTCAGGACGTTGCTCGTCCGTCTTTCCCTCAATAGATGGGAGTAGGCGCGCTTGCGGATGTGTGCGTGTGTGTGGCCACGCGTTTGCTTAGGCATCAGTGTGTGAAAAGGTAGGTGCTTTTCTCTAGCTGCGTGTGCGTGCACGTGGTGCTGGATGCACATCCCTGGGTGCTCGAGGTAAGGTTTCTGCATGGTTTTCGCTGAGGAATCGTGTGTGTGCACATGGACAAAGAGGAGGCGCAGCAACCAGGTTCCAGCGCCGAAGAAGGCAAAAGGCAAGGTTTCCGGCGCTATCTCCTTCTCTCCGCAGACCTAGTCGCGCAAAGCAAGCCGCTAAGCCGGCGACCGGCAAGAGAGCTACAACGAAGCATGCCGAACGGAGAAAATAGCAGCAGCTCATCTGTTCACACCTTGTTTCTGCCATGTGCTTGAACGCCAAGACGTTCGCGCTTCTGTGAGATGAAAGACGTCCTTCTGCATATGTGGTTGCTCACACCGGTGCACTTGTTAGTGTATCCATTCAGTCCTGGGCTGCGGGGCATTCAGAAGTGGCTCTGTGGAGACGTCTGCATAGAGGCAGCTGTCAGAACACGCACACTCGATTGTTCACCAAAACATATGCAGACGCGTCCTTAGCCTGTAGATTTGGATGCACAGAGTTCCCTGTGTTCGCAAGAGACAAGGGAATCGCGTCTGTACGCACAGAAGCAATAGCGGACCGTTTCCCTCGGAGTGAACGCGGAAGAGCTGTCTATGTACTCGGAGACACGGGAACGTGCCTCAATGCGGTCACAGAGGCAGCAGCTTTTGCACAGATGCTCTGGTGATTCTGGCACTTTCCAGGCACACTCCTGAAAGTCGCGCACACTGCTGTTCACTCGCTAAACGACCTCTTGGGAAACACGTCTCCGGCCGATGGACCGCTCAGATTGCTTCTCGTGTAACTGTGAACTGTGTCAGCGCAGGGAATCCGTCTCTGTTGAGCAGATGTCAATCCTGCCTCGCTTTTGCTTTGTTGCCTCTACCAAGATGATTTCCCGTTTCTCTCTTCACTGGAGCACGCAGACACAGCCAACGCACATCAAGTGTCAAGAGACACACTCTGCTGAGCTCAACGCTTGTGCAGATGCACATGTGCGACGAAGTCAACACACGTGCTTGTGGAGAGAAAGGAAGGGACTCCCAGGCGTGTGGAGCGACGGGGAGAAAGAGCGGGCGCTGAGGAACACAGTTTCAAACAGACTGTCTCCACACAAACAGGCACCTGTCTGCAGGTATCCTAGATCTTGATTCTTGAACTTGAGGAAACACGCGTCTGAGCAAAACTCCCAAACGCTTCCAGGAAAGACACAGGCTCTCCCACAAGCACACAAGTGTTTGCCCTCAGCTATAGATCAGGGACAAGCTTGTGAAGAGATGCCCTGCTATTCTTTCGCCTTATGGCATCATGTGTTTCGTTTCTCTTGGAGATCGATTGTTAAACGTCTTTCCTCGGGCGACTGTGAAGCATTTGCCAGCGGAGGAGAAGTAGCACGGAGCAGCATTCAGTACTGCCTACGAGTGTCTTTGCTACCCTACTAGCGGAGCTCCAAGAACAGGCACACATCTTCAGGTACCTTCCAAATGTGGATTCCCCTGCAGCCCCGTAGGCGGGCGTGCAGTACGCCAACCATCAACGGACGTTTTTCCCCTCAAGCCTGTCAGGACGTTGCTCGTCCGTCTTTCCCTCAATAGATGGGAGTAGGCGCGCTTGCGGATGTGTGCGTGTGTGTGGCCACGCGTTTGCTTAGGCATCAGTGTGTGAAAAGGTAGGTGCTTTTCTCTAGCTGCGTGTGCGTGCACGTGGTGCTGGGTGCACATCCCTGGGTGCTCGTGGAAAGGTTTCTGCATGGTTTTCGCTGAGGAATCGTGTGTGTGCACATGGACAAAGAGGAGGCGCAGCAACCAGGTTCCAGCGCCGAAGAAGGCAAAAGGCAAGGTTTCCGGCGCTATCTCCTTCTCTCCGCAGACCTAGTCGCGCAAAGCAAGCCGCTAAGCCGGCGACCGGCAAGAGAGCTACAACGAAGCATGCCGAACGGAGAAAATAGCAGCAGCTCATCTGTTCACACCTTGTTTCTGCCATGTGCTTGAACGCCAAGACGTTCGCGCTTCTGTGAGATGAAAGACGTCCTTCTGCATATGTGGTTGCTCACACCGGTGCACTTGTTAGTGTATCCATTCAGTCCTGGGCTGCGGGGCATTCAGAAGTGGCTCTGTGGAGACGTCTGCATAGAGGCAGCTGTCAGAACACGCACACTCGATTGTTCACCAAAACATATGCAGACGCGTCCTTAGCCTGTAGATTTGGATGCACAGAGTTCCCTGTGTTCGCAAGAGACAAGGGAATCGCGTCTGTACGCACAGAAGCAATAGCGGACCGTTTCCCTCGGAGTGAACGCGGAAGAGCTGTCTATGTACTCGGAGACACGGGAACGTGCCTCAATGCGGTCACAGAGGCAGCAGCTTTTGCACAGATGCTCTGGTGATTCTGGCACTTTCCAGGCACACTCCTGAAAGTCGCGCACACTGCTGTTCACTCGCTAAACGACCTCTTGGGAAACACGTCTCCGGCCGATGGACCGCTCAGATTGCTTCTCGTGTAACTGTGAACTGTGTCAGCGCAGGGAATCCGTCTCTGTTGAGCAGATGTCAATCCTGCCTCGCTTTTGCTTTGTTGCCTCTACCAAGATGATTTCCCGTTTCTCTCTTCACTGGAGCACGCAGACACAGCCAACGCACATCAAGTGTCAAGAGACACACTCTGCTGAGCTCAACGCTTGTGCAGATGCACATGTGCGACGAAGTCAACACACGTGCTTGTGGAGAGAAAGGAAGGGACTCCCAGGCGTGTGGAGCGACGGGGAGAAAGAGCGGGCGCTGAGGAACACAGTTTCAAACAGACTGTCTCCACACAAACAGGCACCTGTCTGCAGGTATCCTAGATCTTGATTCTTGAACTTGAGGAAACACGCGTCTGAGCAAAACTCCCAAACGCTTCCAGGAAAGACACAGGCTCTCCCACAAGCACACAAGTGTTTGCCCTCAGCTATAGATCAGGGACAAGCTTGTGAAGAGATGCCCTGCTATTCTTTCGCCTTATGGCATCATGTGTTTCGTTTCTCTTGGAGATCGATTGTTAAACGTCTTTCCTCGGGCGACTGTGAAGCATTTGCCAGCGGAGGAGAAGTAGCACGGAGCAGCATTCAGTACTGCCTACGAGTGTCTTTGCTACCCTACTAGCGGAGCTCCAAGAACAGGCACACATCTTCAGGTACCTTCCAAATGTGGATTCCCCTGCAGCCCCGTAGGCGGGCGTGCAGTACGCCAACCATCAACGGACGTTTTTCCCCTCAAGCCTGTCAGGATGTTGCTCGTCCGTCTTTCCCTCAATAGATGGGAGTAGGCGCGCTTGCGGATGTGTGCGTGTGTGTGGCCACGCGTTTGCTTAGGCATCAGTGTGTGAAAAGGTAGGTGCTTTTCTCTAGCTGCGTGTGCGTGCACGTGGTGCTGGGTGCACATCCCTGGGTGCTCGTGGAAAGGTTTCTGCATGGTTTTCGCTGAGGAATCGTGTGTGTGCACATGGACAAAGAGAAGGCGCAGCAACCAGGTTCCAGCGCCGAAGAAGGCAAAAGGCAAGGTTTCCGGCGCTATCTCCTTCTCTCCGCAGACCTAGTCGCGCAAAGCAAGCCGCTAAGCCGGTGACCGGCAAGAGAGCTACAACGAAGCATGCCGAACGGAGAAAATAGCAGCAGCTCATCTGTTCACACCTTGTTTCTGCCATGTGCTTGAACGCCAAGACGTTCGCGCTTCTGTGAGATGAAAGACGTCCTTCTGCATATGTGGTTGCTCACACCGGTGCACTTGTTAGTGTATCCATTCAGTCCTGGCCTGCGGGGCATTCAGAAGTGGCTCTGTGGAGACGTCTGCATAGAGGCAGCTGTCAGAACACGCACACTCGATTGTTCACCAAAACATATGCAGACGCGTCCTTAGCCTGTAGATTTGGATGCACAGAGTTCCCTGTGTTCGCAAGAGACAAGGGAATCGCGTCTGTACGCACAGAAGCAATAGCGGACCGTTTCCCTCGGAGTGAACGCGGAAGAGCCGTCTATGTACTCGCAGACACGGGAACGTGCCTCAGTGCGGTCACAGAGGCAGCAGCTTTTGCACAGGTGCTCTGGTGATTCTGGCACTTTCCAGGCACACTCCTGAAAGTCGCGCACACTGCTGTTCACTCGCTAAACGACCTCTTGGGAAACACGTCTCCGGTCGATGGACCACTCAGATTGCTTCTCGTGTAACTGTGAACTGTGTCAGCGCAGGGAATCCGTCTCTGTTGAGCAGATGTCAATCCTGCCTCGCTTTTGCTTTGTTGCCTCTACCAAGATGATTTCCCGTTTCTCTCTTCACTGGAGCACGCAGACACAGCCAACGCACATCAAGTGTCAAGAGACACACTCTGCTGAGCTCAACGCTTGTGCAGATGCACATGTGCGACGAAGTCAACACACATGCTTGTGGAGAGAAAGAAAGGGACTCCCAGGCGTGTGGAGCGACGGGGAGAAAGAGCGGGCGCTGAGGAACACAGTTTCAAACAGACTGTCTCCACACAAACAGGCACCTGTCTGCAGGTATCCTAGATCTTGATTCTTGAACTTGAGGAAACACGCGTCTGAGCAAAACTCCCAAACGCTTCCAGGAAAGACACAGGCTCTCCCACAAGCACACAAGTGTTTGCCCTCAGCTATAGATCAGGGACAAGCTTGTGAAGAGATGCCCTGCTATTCTTTCGCCTTATGGCATCATGTGTTTCGTTTCTCTTGGAGATCGATTGTTAAACGTCTTTCCTCGGGCGACTGTGAAGCATTTGCCAGCGGAGGAGAAGTAGCACGGAGCAGCATTCAGTACTGCCTACGAGTGTCTTTGCTACCCTACTAGCGGAGCTCCAAGAACAGGCACACATCTTCAGGTACCTTCCAAATGTGGATTCCCCTGCAGCCCCGTAGGCGGGCGTGCAGTACGCCAACCATCAACGGACGTTTTTCCCCTCAAGCCTGTCAGGACGTTGCTCGTCCGTCTTTCCCTCAATAGATGGGAGTAGGCGCGCTTGCGGATGTGTGCGTGTGTGTGGCCACGCGTTTGCTTAGGCATCAGTGTGTGAAAAGGTAGGTGCTTTTCTCTAGCTGCGTGAGCGTGCACGTGGTGCTGGGTGCACATCCCTGGGTGCTCGTGGAAAGGTTTCTGCATGGTTTTCGCTGAGGAATCGTGTGTGTGCACATGGACAAAGAGAAGGCGCAGCAACCAGGTTCCAGCGCCGAAGAAGGCAAAAGACAAGGTTTCCGGCGCTATCTCCTTCTCTCCGCAGACCTAGTCGCGCAAAGCAAGCCGCTAAGCCGGCGACCGGCAAGAGAGCTACAACGAAGCATTCCGAACGGAGAAAATAGCAGCAGCTCATCTGTTCACACCTTGTTTCTGCCATGTGCTTGAACGCCAAGACGTTCGCGCTTCTGTGAGATGAAAGACGTCCTTCTGCATATGTGGTTGCTCACACCGGTGCACTTGTTAGTGTATCCATTCAGTCCTGGGCTGCGGGGCATTCAGAAGTGGCTCTGTGGAGACGTCTGCATAGAGGCAGCTGTCAGAACACGCACACTCGATTGTTCACCAAAACATATGCAGACGCGTCCTTAGCCTGTAGATTTGGATGCACAGAGTTCCCTGTGTTCGCAAGAGACAAGGGAATCGCGTCTGTACACACAGAAGCAATAGCGGACCGTTTCCCTCGGAGTGAACGCGGAAGAGCCGTCTATGTACTCGCAGACACGGGAACGTGCCTCAGTGCGGTCACAGAGGCAGCAGCTTTTGCACAGGTGCTCTGGTGATTCTGGCACTTTCCAGGCACACTCCTGAAAGTCGCGCACACTGCTGTTCACTCGCTAAACGACCTCTTGGGAAACACGTCTCCGGTCGATGGACCGCTCAGATTGCTTCTCGTGTAACTGTGAACTGTGTCAGCGCAGGGAATCCGTCTCTGTTGAGCAGATGTCAATCCTGCCTCGCTTTTGCTTTGTTGCCTCTACCAAGATGATTTCCCGTTTCTCTCTTCACTGGAGCACGCAGACACAGCCAACGCACATCAAGTGTCAAGAGACACACTCTGCTGAGCTCAACGCTTGTGCAGATGCACATGTGCGACGAAGTCAACACACGTGCTTGTGGAGAGAAAGAAAGGGACTCCCAGGCGTGTGGAGCGACGGGGAGAAAGAGCGGGCGCTGAGGAACACAGTTTCAAACAGACTGTCTCCACACAAACAGGCACCTGTCTGCAGGTATCCTAGATCTTGATTCTTGAACTTGAGGAAACACGCGTCTGAGCAAAACTCCCAAACGCTTCCAGGAAAGACACAGGCTCTCCCACAAGCACACAAGTGTTTGCCCTCAGCTATAGATCAGGGACAAGCTTGTGAAGAGATGCCCTGCTATTCTTTCGCCTTATGGCATCATGTGTTTCGTTTCTCTTGGAGATCGATTGTTAAACGTCTTTCCTCGGGCGACTGTGAAGCATTTGCCAGCGGAGGAGAAGTAGCACGGAGCAGCATTCAGTACTGCCTACGAGTGTCTTTGCTACCCTACTAGCGGAGCTCCAAGAACAGGCACACATCTTCAGGTACCTTCCAAATGTGGATTCCCCTGCAGCCCCGTAGGCGGGCGTGCAGTACGCCAACCATCAACGGACGTTTTTCCCCTCAAGCCTGTCAGGATGTTGCTCGTCCGTCTTTCCCTCAATAGATGGGAGTAGGCGCGCTTGCGGATGTGTGCGTGTGTGTGGCCACGCGTTTGCTTAGGCATCAGTGTGTGAAAAGGTAGGTGCTTTTCTCTAGCTGCGTGTGCGTGCACGTGGTGCTGGGTGCACATCCCTGGGTGCTCGTGGAAAGGTTTCTGCATGGTTTTCGCTGAGGAATCGTGTGTGTGCACATGGACAAAGAGAAGGCGCAGCAACCAGGTTCCAGCGCCGAAGAAGGCAAAAGGCAAGGTTTCCGGCGCTATCTCCTTCTCTCCGCAGACCTAGTCGCGCAAAGCAAGCCGCTAAGCCGGTGACCGGCAAGAGAGCTACAACGAAGCATGCCGAACGGAGAAAATAGCAGCAGCTCATCTGTTCACACCTTGTTTCTGCCATGTGCTTGAACGCCAAGACGTTCGCGCTTCTGTGAGATGAAAGACGTCCTTCTGCATATGTGGTTGCTCACACCGGTGCACTTGTTAGTGTATCCATTCAGTCCTGGCCTGCGGGGCATTCAGAAGTGGCTCTGTGGAGACGTCTGCATAGAGGCAGCTGTCAGAACACGCACACTCGATTGTTCACCAAAACATATGCAGACGCGTCCTTAGCCTGTAGATTTGGATGCACAGAGTTCCCTGTGTTCGCAAGAGACAAGGGAATCGCGTCTGTACGCACAGAAGCAATAGCGGACCGTTTCCCTCGGAGTGAACGCGGAAGAGCCGTCTATGTACTCGCAGACACGGGAACGTGCCTCAGTGCGGTCACAGAGGCAGCAGCTTTTGCACAGGTGCTCTGGTGATTCTGGCACTTTCCAGGCACACTCCTGAAAGTCGCGCACACTGCTGTTCACTCGCTAAACGACCTCTTGGGAAACACGTCTCCGGTCGATGGACCACTCAGATTGCTTCTCGTGTAACTGTGAACTGTGTCAGCGCAGGGAATCCGTCTCTGTTGAGCAGATGTCAATCCTGCCTCGCTTTTGCTTTGTTGCCTCTACCAAGATGATTTCCCGTTTCTCTCTTCACTGGAGCACGCAGACACAGCCAACGCACATCAAGTGTCAAGAGACACACTCTGCTGAGCTCAACGCTTGTGCAGATGCACATGTGCGACGAAGTCAACACACATGCTTGTGGAGAGAAAGAAAGGGACTCCCAGGCGTGTGGAGCGACGGGGAGAAAGAGCGGGCGCTGAGGAACACAGTTTCAAACAGACTGTCTCCACACAAACAGGCACCTGTCTGCAGGTATCCTAGATCTTGATTCTTGAACTTGAGGAAACACGCGTCTGAGCAAAACTCCCAAACGCTTCCAGGAAAGACACAGGCTCTCCCACAAGCACACAAGTGTTTGCCCTCAGCTATAGATCAGGGACAAGCTTGTGAAGAGATGCCCTGCTATTCTTTCGCCTTATGGCATCATGTGTTTCGTTTCTCTTGGAGATCGATTGTTAAACGTCTTTCCTCGGGCGACTGTGAAGCATTTGCCAGCGGAGGAGAAGTAGCACGGAGCAGCATTCAGTACTGCCTACGAGTGTCTTTGCTACCCTACTAGCGGAGCTCCAAGAACAGGCACACATCTTCAGGTACCTTCCAAATGTGGATTCCCCTGCAGCCCCGTAGGCGGGCGTGCAGTACGCCAACCATCAACGGACGTTTTTCCCCTCAAGCCTGTCAGGACGTTGCTCGTCCGTCTTTCCCTCAATAGATGGGAGTAGGCGCGCTTGCGGATGTGTGCGTGTGTGTGGCCACGCGTTTGCTTAGGCATCAGTGTGTGAAAAGGTAGGTGCTTTTCTCTAGCTGCGTGAGCGTGCACGTGGTGCTGGGTGCACATCCCTGGGTGCTCGTGGAAAGGTTTCTGCATGGTTTTCGCTGAGGAATCGTGTGTGTGCACATGGACAAAGAGAAGGCGCAGCAACCAGGTTCCAGCGCCGAAGAAGGCAAAAGACAAGGTTTCCGGCGCTATCTCCTTCTCTCCGCAGACCTAGTCGCGCAAAGCAAGCCGCTAAGCCGGCGACCGGCAAGAGAGCTACAACGAAGCATTCCGAACGGAGAAAATAGCAGCAGCTCATCTGTTCACACCTTGTTTCTGCCATGTGCTTGAACGCCAAGACGTTCGCGCTTCTGTGAGATGAAAGACGTCCTTCTGCATATGTGGTTGCTCACACCGGTGCACTTGTTAGTGTATCCATTCAGTCCTGGGCTGCGGGGCATTCAGAAGTGGCTCTGTGGAGACGTCTGCATAGAGGCAGCTGTCAGAACACGCACACTCGATTGTTCACCAAAACATATGCAGACGCGTCCTTAGCCTGTAGATTTGGATGCACAGAGTTCCCTGTGTTCGCAAGAGACAAGGGAATCGCGTCTGTACACACAGAAGCAATAGCGGACCGTTTCCCTCGGAGTGAACGCGGAAGAGCCGTCTATGTACTCGCAGACACGGGAACGTGCCTCAGTGCGGTCACAGAGGCAGCAGCTTTTGCACAGGTGCTCTGGTGATTCTGGCACTTTCCAGGCACACTCCTGAAAGTCGCGCACACTGCTGTTCACTCGCTAAACGACCTCTTGGGAAACACGTCTCCGGTCGATGGACCGCTCAGATTGCTTCTCGTGTAACTGTGAACTGTGTCAGCGCAGGGAATCCGTCTCTGTTGAGCAGATGTCAATCCTGCCTCGCTTTTGCTTTGTTGCCTCTACCAAGATGATTTCCCGTTTCTCTCTTCACTGGAGCACGCAGACACAGCCAACGCACATCAAGTGTCAAGAGACACACTCTGCTGAGCTCAACGCTTGTGCAGATGCACATGTGCGACGAAGTCAACACACGTGCTTGTGGAGAGAAAGAAAGGGACTCCCAGGCGTGTGGAGCGACGGGGAGAAAGAGCGGGCGCTGAGGAACACAGTTTCAAACAGACTGTCTCCACACAAACAGGCACCTGTCTGCAGGTATCCTAGATCTTGATTCTTGAACTTGAGGAAACACGCGTCTGAGCAAAACTCCCAAACGCTTCCAGGAAAGACACAGGCTCTCCCACAAGCACACAAGTGTTTGCCCTCAGCTATAGATCAGGGACAAGCTTGTGAAGAGATGCCCTGCTATTCTTTCGCCTTATGGCATCATGTGTTTCGTTTCTCTTGGAGATCGATTGTTAAACGTCTTTCCTCGGGCGACTGTGAAGCATTTGCCAGCGGAGGAGAAGTAGCACGGAGCAGCATTCAGTACTGCCTACGAGTGTCTTTGCTACCCTACTAGCGGAGCTCCAAGAACAGGCACACATCTTCAGGTACCTTCCAAATGTGGATTCCCCTGCAGCCCCGTAGGCGGGCGTGCAGTACGCCAACCATCAACGGACGTTTTTCCCTCAAGCCTGTCAGGACGTTGCTCGTCCGTCTTTCCCTCAATAGATGGGAGTAGGCGCGCTTGCGGATGTGTGCGTGTGTGTGGCCACGCGTTTGCTTAGGCATCAGTGTGTGAAAAGGTAGGTGCTTTTCTCTAGCTGCGTGAGCGTGCACGTGGTGCTGGGTGCACATCCCTGGGTGCTCGAGGTAAGGTTTCTGCATGGTTTTCGCTGAGGAATCGTGTGTGTGCACATGGACAAAGAGAAGGCGCAGCAACCAGGTTCCAGCGCCGAAGAAGGCAAAAGGCAAGGTTTCCGGCGCTATCTCCTTCTCTCCGCAGACCTAGTCGCGCAAAGCAAGCCGCTAAGCCGGCGACCGGCAAGAGAGCTACAACGAAGCATGCCGAACGGAGAAAATAGCAGCAGCGCATCTGTTCACACCTTGTTTCTGCCATGTGCTTGAACGCCAAGACGTTCGCGCTCTGTGAGATGAAAGACGTCCTTCTGCATATGTGGTTGCTCACACCGGTGCACTTGTTAGTGTATCCATTCAGTCCTGGGCTGCGGGGCATTCAGAAGTGGCTCTGTGGAGACGTCTGCATAGAGGCAGCTGTCAGAACACGCACACACGATTGTTCACCAAAACATATGCAGACGCGTCCTTAGCCTGTAGATTTGGATGCACAGAGTTCCCTGTGTTCGCAAGAGACAAGGGAATCGCGTCTGTACGCACAGAAGCAATAGCGGACCGTTTCCCTCGGAGTGAACGCGAAAGAGCCGTCTATATACTCGCAGACACGGGAACGTGCCTCAATGCGGTCACAGAGGCAGCAGCTTTTGCACAGATGCTCTGGTGATTCTGGCACTTTCCAGGCACACTCCTGAAAGTCGCGCACACTGCTGTTCACTCGCTAAACGACCTCTTGGGAAACACGTCTCTGGTCGATGGACCGCTCAGATTGCTTCTCGTGTAACTGTGAACTGTGTCAGCGCAGGGAATCCGTCTCTGTTGAGCAGATGTCAATCCTGCCTCGCTTTTGCTTTGTTGCTTCTACCAAGATGATTTCCCGTTTCTCTCTTCACTGGAGCAGGCAGACACAGCCAACGCACATCAAGTGTCAAGAGACACACTCTGCTGAGCTCAACGCTTGTGCAGATGCACATGTGCGACGAAGTCAACACACGTGCTTGTGGAGAGAAAGAAAGGGACTCCCAGGCGTGTGGAGCGACGGGGAGAAAGAGCGGGCGCTGAGGAACACAGTTTCAAACAGACTGTCTCCACACAAACAGGCACCTGTCTGCAGGTATCCTAGATCTTGATTCTTGAACTTGAGGAAACACGCGTCTGAGCAAAACTCCCAAACGCTTCCAGGAAAGACACAGGCTCTCCCACAGGCACACAAGTGTTTGCCCTCAGCTATAGATCAGGGACAAGCTTGTGAAGAGATGCCCTGCTATTCTTTCGCCTTATGGCATCATGTGTTTCGTTCCTCTTGGAGATCGATTGTTAAACGTCTTTCCTAGGGCGACTGTGAAGCATTTGCCAGCGGAGGAGAAGTAGCACGGAGCAGCATTCAGTACTGCCTACGAGTGTCTTTGCTACCCTACTAGCGGAGCTCCAAGAACAGGCACACATCTTCAGGTACCTTCCAAATGTGGATTCCCCTGCAGCCCCGTAGGCGGGCGTGCAGTACGCCAACCATCAACGGACGCTTTTCCCCTCAAGCCTGTCAGGACGTTGCTCGTCCGTCTTTCCCTCAATAGATGGGAGTAGGCGCGCTTGCGGATGTGTGCGTGTGTGTGGCCACGCGTTTGCTTAGGCATCAGTGTGTGAAAAGGTAGGTGCTTTTCTCTAGCTGCGTGTGCGTGCACGTGGTGCTGGGTGCACATCCCTGGGTGCTTGTGGAAAGGTTTCTGCATGGTTTTCGCTGAGGAATCGTGTGTGTGCACATGGACAAAGAGAAGGCGCAGCAACCAGGTTCCAGCGCCGAAGAAGGCAAAAGGCAAGGTTTCCGGCGCTATCTCCTTCTCTCCGCAGACCTAGTCGCGCAAAGCAAGCCGCTAAGCCGGCGACCGGCAAGAGAGCTACAACGAAGCATGCCGAACGGAGAAAATAGCAGCAGCGCATCTGTTCACACCTTGTTTCTGCCATGTGCTTGAACGCCAAGACGTTCGCTCTTCTGTGAATGAAAGACGTCCTTCTGCATATGTGGTTGCTCACACCGGTGCACTTGTTAGTGTATCCATTCAGTCCTGGGCTGCGGGGCATTCAGAAGTGGCTCTGTGGAGACGTCTGCATAGAGGCAGCTGTCAGAACACGCACACTCGATTGTTCACCAAAACATATGCAGACGCGTCCTTAGCCGGTAGATTTGGATGCACAGAGTTCCCTGTGTTCGCAAGAGACAAGGGAATCGTGTCTGTACGCACAGAAGCAATAGCGGACCGTTTCCCTCGGAGTGAACGCGGAAGAGCCGTCTATGTACTCGGAGACACGGGAACGTGCCTCAATGCGGTCACAGAGGCAGCAGCTTTTGCACAGATGCTCTGGTGATTCTGGCACTTTCCAGGCACACTCCTGAAAGTCGCGCACACTGCTGTTCACTCGCTAAACGACCTCTTGGGAAACACGTCTCCGGTCGATGGACCGCTCAGATTGCTTCTCGTGTAACTGTGAACTGTGTCAGCGCAGGGAATCCGTCTCTGTTGAGCAGATGTCAATCCTGCCTCGCTTTTGCTTTGTTGCCTCTACCAAGATGATTTCCCGTTTCTCTCTTCACTGGAGCACGCAGACACAGCCAACGCACATCAAGTGTCAAGAGACACACTCTGCTGAGCTCAACGCTTGTGCAGATGCACATGTGCGACGAAGTCAACACACGTGCTTGTGGAGAGAAAGAAAGGGACTCCCAGGCGTGTGGAGCGACGGGGAGAAAGAGCGGGCGCTGAGGAACACAGTTTCAAACAGACTGTCTCCACACAAACAGGCACCTGTCTGCAGGTATCCTAGATCTTGATTCTTGAACTTGAGGAAACACGCGTCTGAGCAAAACTCCCAAACGCTTCCAGGAAAGACACAGGCTCTCCCACAAGCACACAAGTGTTTGCCCTCAGCTATAGATCAGGGACAAGCTTGTGAAGAGATGCCCTGCTATTCTTTCGCCTTATGGCATCATGTGTTTCGTTTCTCTTGGAGATCGATTGTTAAACGTCTTTCCTCGGGCGACTGTGAAGCATTTGCCAGCGGAGGAGAAGTAGCACGGAGCAGCATTCAGTACTGCCTACGAGTGTCTTTGCTACCCTACTAGCGGAGCTCCAAGAACAGGCACACATCTTCAGGTACCTTCCAAATGTGGATTCCCCTGCAGCCCCGTAGGCGGGCGTGCAGTACGCCAACCATCAACGGACGTTTTTCCCCTCAAGCCTGTCAGGACGTTGCTCGTCCGTCTTTCCCTCAATAGATGGGAGTAGGCGCGCTTGCGGATGTGTGCGTGTGTGTGGCCACGCGTTTGCTTAGGCATCAGTGTGTGAAAAGGTAGGTGCTTTTCTCTAGCTGCGTGTGCGTGCACGTGGTGCTGGGTGCACATCCCTGGGTGCTCGAGGTAAGGTTTCTGCATGGTTTTCGCTGAGGAATCGTGTGTGTGCACATGGACAAAGAGAAGGCGCAGCAACCAGGTTCCAGCGCCGAAGAAGGCAAAAGGCAAGGTTTCCGGCGCTATCTCCTTCTCTCCGCAGACCTAGTCGCGCAAAGCAAGCCGCTAAGCCGGCGACCGGCAAGAGAGCTACAACGAAGCATGCCGAACGGAGAAAATAGCAGCAGCGCATCTGTTCACACCTTGTTTCTGCCATGTGCTTGAACGCCAAGACGTTCGCGCTCTGTGAGATGAAAGACGTCCTTCTGCATATGTGGTTGCTCACACCGGTGCACTTGTTAGTGTATCCATTCAGTCCTGGGCTGCGGGGCATTCAGAAGTGGCTCTGTGGAGACGTCTGCATAGAGGCAGCTGTCAGAACACGCACACACGATTGTTCACCAAAACATATGCAGACGCGTCCTTAGCCTGTAGATTTGGATGCACAGAGTTCCCTGTGTTCGCAAGAGACAAGGGAATCGCGTCTGTACGCACAGAAGCAATAGCGGACCGTTTCCCTCGGAGTGAACGCGAAAGAGCCGTCTATATACTCGCAGACACGGGAACGTGCCTCAATGCGGTCACAGAGGCAGCAGCTTTTGCACAGATGCTCTGGTGATTCTGGCACTTTCCAGGCACACTCCTGAAAGTCGCGCACACTGCTGTATCACTCGCTAAACGACCTCTTGGGAAACACGTCTCTGGTCGATGGACCGCTCAGATTGCTTCTCGTGTAACTGTGAACTGTGTCAGCGCAGGGAATCCGTCTCTGTTGAGCAGATGTCAATCCTGCCTCGCTTTTGCTTTGTTGCTTCTACCAAGATGATTTCCCGTTTCTCTCTTCACTGGAGCAGGCAGACACAGCCAACGCACATCAAGTGTCAAGAGACACACTCTGCTGAGCTCAACGCTTGTGCAGATGCACATGTGCGACGAAGTCAACACACGTGCTTGTGGAGAGAAAGAAAGGGACTCCCAGGCGTGTGGAGCGACGGGGAGAAAGAGCGGGCGCTGAGGAACACAGTTTCAAACAGACTGTCTCCACACAAACAGGCACCTGTCTGCAGGTATCCTAGATCTTGATTCTTGAACTTGAGGAAACACGCGTCTGAGCAAAACTCCCAAACGCTTCCAGGAAAGACACAGGCTCTCCCACAGGCACACAAGTGTTTGCCCTCAGCTATAGATCAGGGACAAGCTTGTGAAGAGATGCCCTGCTATTCTTTCGCCTTATGGCATCATGTGTTTCGTTTCTCTTGGAGATCGATTGTTAAACGTCTTTCCTCGGGCGACTGTGAAGCATTTGCCAGCGGAGGAGAAGTAGCACGGAGCAGCATTCAGTACTGCCTACGAGTGTCTTTGCTACCCTACTAGCGGAGCTCCAAGAACAGGCACACATCTTCAGGTACCTTCCAAATGTGGATTCCCCTGCAGCCCCGTAGGCGGGCGTGCAGTACGCCAACCATCAACGGACGTTTTTCCCCTCAAGCCTGTCAGGACGTTGCTCGTCCGTCTTTCCCTCAATAGATGGGAGTAGGCGCGCTTGCGGATGTGTGCGTGTGTGTGGCCATGCGTTTGCTTAGGCAGCAGTGTGTGAAAAGGTAGGTGCTTTTCTCTAGCTGCGTGTGCGTGCACGTGGTGCTGGGTGCACATCCCTGGGTGCTCGAGGTAAGGTTTCTGCATGGTTTTCGCTGAGGAATCGTGTGTGTGCACATGGACAAAGAGAAGGCGCAGCAACCAGGTTCCAGCGCCGATGAAGGCAAAAGGCAAGGTTTCCGGCGCTATCTCCTTCTCTCCGCAGACCTAGTCGCGCAAAGCAAGCCGCTAAGCCGGCGACCGGCAAGAGAGCTACAACGAAGCATGCCGAACGGAGAAAATAGCAGCAGCTCATCTGTTCACACCTTGTTTCTGCCATGTGCTTGAACGCCAAGACGTTCGCGCTTCTGTGAGATGAAAGACGTCCTTCTGCATATGTGGTTGCTCACACCGGTGCACTTGTTAGTGTATCCATTCAGTCCTGGGCTGCGGGGCATTCAGAAGTGGCTCTGTGGAGACGTCTGCATAGAGGCAGCTGTCAGAACACGCACACTCGATTGTTCACCAAAACATATGCAGACGCGTCCTTAGCCGGTAGATTTGGATGCACAGCGTTCCCTGTGTTCGCAAGAGACAAGGGAATCGCGTCTGTACGCACAGAAGCAATAGCGGACCGTTTCCCTCGGAGTGAACGCGGAAGAGCCGTCTATATACTCGGAGACACGGGAACGTGCCTCAGTGCGGTCACAGAGGCAGCAGCTTTTGCACAGGTGCTCTGGTGATTCTGGCACTTTCCAGGCACACTCCTGAAAGTCGCGCACACTGCTGTTCACTCGCTAAACGACCTCTTGGGAAACACGTCTCCGGTCGATGGACCGCTCAGATTGCTTCTCGTGTAACTGTGAACTGTGTCAGCGCAGGGAATCCGTCTCTGTTGAGCAGATGTCAATCCTGCCTCGCTTTTGCTTTGTTGCCTCTACCAAGATGATTTCCCGTTTCTCTCTTCACTGGAGCACGCAGACACAGCCAACGCACATCAAGTGTCAAGAGGCACACTCTGCTGAGCTCAACGCTTGTGCAGATGCACATGTGCGACGAAGTCAACACACGTGCTTGTGGAGAGAAAGGAAGGGACTCCCAGGCGTGTGGAGCGACGGGGAGAAAGAGCGGGCGCTGAGGAACACAGTTTCAAACAGACTGTCTCCACACAAACAGGCACCTGTCTGCAGGTATCCTAGATCTTGATTCTTGAACTTGAGGAAACACGCGTCTGAGCAAAACTCCCAAACGCTTCCAGGAAAGACACAGGCTCTCCCACAAGCACACAAGTGTTTGCCCTCAGCTATAGATCAGGGACAAGCTTGTGAAGAGATGCCCTGCTATTCTTTCGCCTTATGGCATCATGTGTTTCGTTTCTCTTGGAGATCGATTGTTAAACGTCTTTCCTCGGGCGACTGTGAAGCATTTGCCAGCGGAGGAGAAGTAGCACGGAGCAGCATTCAGTACTGCCTACGAGTGTCTTTGCTACCCTACTAGCGGAGCTCCAAGAACAGGCACACATCTTCAGGTACCTTCCAAATGTGGATTCCCCTGCAGCCCCGTAGGCGGGCGTGCAGTACGCCAACCATCAACGGACGTTTTTCCCCTCAAGCCTGTCAGGACGTTGCTCGTCCGTCTTTCCCTCAATAGATGGGAGTAGGCGCGCTTGCGGATGTGTGCGTGTGTGTGGCCACGCGTTTGCTTAGGCATCAGTGTGTGAAAAGGTAGGTGCTTTTCTCTAGCTGCGTGAGCGTGCACGTGGTGCTGGGTGCACATCCCTGGGTGCTCGAGGTAAGGTTTCTGCATGGTTTTCGCTGAGGAATCGTGTGTGTGCACATGGACAAAGAGAAGGCGCAGCAACCAGGTTCCAGCGCCGAAGAAGGCAAAAGGCAAGGTTTCCGGCGCTATCTCCTTCTCTCCGCAGACCTAGTCGCGCAAAGCAAGCCGCTAAGCCGGCGACCGGCAAGAGAGCTACAACGAAGCATGCCGAACGGAGAAAATAGCAGCAGCTCATCTGTTCACACCTTGTTTCTGCCATGTGCTTGAACGCCAAGACGTTCGCGCTTCTGTGAGATGAAAGACGTCCTTCTGCATATGTGGTTGCTCACACCGGTGCACTTGTTAGTGTATCCATTCAGTCCTGGGCTGCGGGGCATTCAGAAGTGGCTCTGTGGAGACGTCTGCATAGAGGCAGCTGTCAGAACACGCACACTCGATTGTTCACCAAAACATATGCAGACGCGTCCTTAGCCTGTAGATTTGGATGCACAGAGTTCCCTGTGTTCGCAAGAGACAAGGGAATCGCGTCTGTACACACAGAAGCAATAGCGGACCGTTTCCCTCGGAGTGAACGCGGAAGAGCCGTCTATGTACTCGCAGACACGGGAACGTGCCTCAGTGCGGTCACAGAGGCAGCAGCTTTTGCACAGGTGCTCTGGTGATTCTGGCACTTTCCAGGCACACTCCTGAAAGTCGCGCACACTGCTGTTCACTCGCTAAACGACCTCTTGGGAAACACGTCTCCGGTCGATGGACCGCTCAGATTCCTTCTCGTGTAACTGTGAACTGTGTCAGTGCAGGGAATCCGTCTCTGTTGAGCAGATGTCAATCCTGCCTCGCTTTTGCTTTGTTGCCTCTACCAAGATGATTTCCCGTTTCTCTCTTCACTGGAGCACGCAGACACAGCCAACGCACATCAAGTGTCAAGAGACACACTCTGCTGAGCTCAACGCTTGTGCAGATGCACATGTGCGACGAAGTCAACACACGTGCTTGTGGAGAGAAAGAAAGGGACTCCCAGGCGTGTGGAGCGACGGGGAGAAAGAGCGGGCGCTGAGGAACACAGTTTCAAACAGACTGTCTCCACACAAACAGGCACCTGTCTGCAGGTATCCTAGATCTTGATTCTTGAACTTGAGGAAACACGCGTCTGAGCAAAACTCCCAAACGCTTCCAGGAAAGACACAGGCTCTCCCACAAGCACACAAGTGTTTGCCCTCAGCTATAGATCAGGGACAAGCTTGTGAAGGGATGCCCTGCTATTCTTTCGCCTTATGGCATCATGTGTTTCGTTTCTCTTGGAGATCGATTGTTAAACGTCTTTCCTCGGGCGACTGTGAAGCATTTGCCAGCGGAGGAGAAGTAGCACGGAGCAGCATTCAGTACTGCCTACGAGTGTCTTTGCTACCCTACTAGCGGAGCTCCAAGAACAGGCACACATCTTCAGGTACCTTCCAAATGTGGATTCCCCTGCAGCCCCGTAGGCGGGCGTGCAGTACGCCAACCATCAACGGACGTTTTTCCCCTCAAGCCTGTCAGGACGTTGCTCGTCCGTCTTTCCCTCAATAGATGGGAGTAGGCGCGCTTGCGGATGTGTGCGTGTGTGTGGCCACGCGTTTGCTTAGGCATCAGTGTGTGAAAAGATAGGTGCTTTTCTCTAGCTGCGTGTGTGTGCACGTGGTGCTGGGTGCACATCCCTGGGTGCTCGAGGTAAGGTTTCTGCATGGTTTTCGCTGAGGAATCGTGTGTGTGCACATGGACAAAGAGAAGGCGCAGCAACCAGGTTCCAGCGCCGAAGAAGGCAAAAGGCAAGGTTTCCGGCGCTATCTCCTTCTCTCCGCAGACCTAGTCGCGCAAAGCAAGCCGCTAAGCCGGCGACCGGCAAGAGAGCTACAACGAAGCATGCCGAACGGAGAAAATAGCAGCAGCTCATCTGTTCACACCTTGTTTCTGCCATGTGCTTGAACGCCAAGACGTTCGCGCTTCTGTGAGATGAAAGACGTCCTTCTGCATATGTGGTTGCTCACACCGGTGCACTTGTTAGTGTATCCATTCAGTCCTGGGCTGCGGGGCATTCAGAAGTGGCTCTGTGGAGACATCTGCATAGAGGCAGCTGTCAGAACACGCACACTCGATTGTTCACCAAAACATGTGCAGACGCGTCTTTAGCCTGTAGATTTGGATGCACAGAGTTCCCTGTGTTCGCAAGAGACAAGGGAATCGCGTCTGTACGCACAGAAGCAATAGCGGACCGTTTCCCTCGGAGTGAACGCGAAAGAGCCGTCTATATACTCGCAGACACGGGAACGTGCCTCAGTGCGGTCACAGAGGCAGCAGCTTTTGCACAGATGTTCTGGTGATTCTGGCACTTTCCAGGCACACTCCTGAAAGTCGCGCACACTGCTGTTCACTCGCTAAACGACCTCTTGGGAAACACGTCTCCGGTCGATGGACCGCTCAGATTGCTTCTCGTGTAACTGTGAACTGTGTCAGCGCAGGGAATCCGTCTCTGTTGAGCAGATGTCAATCCTGCCTCGCTTTTGCTTTGTTGCCTCTACCAAGATGATTTCCCGTTTCTCTCTTCACTGGAGCACGCAGACACAGCCAACGCACATCAAGTGTCAAGAGACACACTCTGCTGAGCTCAACGCTTGTGCAGATGCACATGTGCGACGAAGTCAACACACGTGCTTGTGGAGAGAAAGAAAGGGACTCCCAGGCGTGTGGAGCGACGGGGAGAAAGAGCGGGCGCTGAGGAACACAGTTTCAAACAGACTGTCTCCACACAAACAGGCACCTGTCTGCAGGTATCCTAGATCTTGATTCTTGAACTTGAGGAAACACGCGTCTGAGCAAAACTCCCAAACGCTTCCAGGAAAGACACAGGCTCTCCCACAAGCACACAAGTGTTTGCCCTCAGCTATAGATCAGGGACAAGCTTGTGAAGAGATGCCCTGCTATTCTTTCGCCTTATGGCATCATGTGTTTCGTTTCTCTTGGAGATCGATTGTTAAACGTCTTTCCTCGGGCGACTGTGAAGCATTTGCCAGCGGAGGAGAAGTAGCACGGAGCAGCATTCAGTACTGCCTACGAGTGTCTTTGCTACCCTACTAGCGGAGCTCCAAGAACAGGCACACATCTTCAGGTACCTTCCAAATGTGGATTCCCCTGCAGCCCCGTAGGCGGGCGTGCAGTACGCCAACCATCAACGGACGTTTTTCCCCTCAAGCCTGTCAGGACGTTGCTCGTCCGTCTTTCCCTCAATAGATGGGAGTAGGCGCGCTTGCGGATGTGTGCGTGTGTGTGGCCACGCGTTTGCTTAGGCATCAGTGTGTGAAAAGGTAGGTGCTTTTCTCTAGCTGCGTGTGCGTGCACGTGGTGCTGGGTGCACATCCCTGGGTGCTCGTGGAAAGGTTTCTGCATGGTTTTCGCTGAGGAATCGTGTGTGTGCACATGGACAAAGAGAAGGCGCAGCAACCAGGTTCCAGCGCCGAAGAAGGCAAAAGGCAAGGTTTCCGGCGCTATCTCCTTCTCTCCGCAGACCTAGTCGCGCAAAGCAAGCCGCTAAGCCGGCGACCGGCAAGAGAGCTACAACGAAGCATGCCGAACGGAGAAAATAGCAGCAGCTCATCTGTTCACACCTTGTTTCTGCCATGTGCTTGAACGCCAAGACGTTCGCGCTTCTGTGAGATGAAAGACGTCCTTCTGCATATGTGGTTGCTCACACCGGTGCACTTGTTAGTGTATCCATTCAGTCCTGGGCTGCGGGGCATTCAGAAGTGGCTCTGTGGAGACGTCTGCATAGAGGCAGCTGTCAGAACACGCACACTCGATTGTTCACCAAAACATATGCAGACGCGTCCTTAGCCGGTAGATTTGGATGCACAGCGTTCCCTGTGTTCGCAAGAGACAAGGGAATCGCGTCTGTACGCACAGAAGCAATAGCGGACCGTTTCCCTCGGAGTGAACGCGGAAGAGCCGTCTATATACTCGGAGACACGGGAACGTGCCTCAATGCGGTCACAGAGGCAGCAGCTTTTGCACAGGTGCTCTGGTGATTCTGGCACTTTCCAGGCACACTCCTGAAAGTCGCGCACACTGCTGTTCACTCGCTAAACGACCTCTTGGGAAACACGTCTCCGGTCGATGGAGCGCTCAGATTGCTTCTCGTGAAACTGTGAACTGTGTCAGCGCAGGGAATCCGTCTCTGTTGAGCAGATGTCAATCCTGCCTCGCTTTTGCTTTGTTGCCTCTACCAAGATGATTTCCCGTTTCTCTCTTCACTGGAGCACGCAGACACAGCCAACGCACATCAAGTGTCAAGAGACACACTCTGCTGAGCTCAACGCTTGTGCAGATGCACATGTGCGACGAAGTCAACACACGTGCTTGTGGAGAGAAAGAAAGGGACTCCCAGGCGTGTGGAGCGACGGGGAGAAAGAGCGGGCGCTGAGGAACACAGTTTCAAACAGACTGTCTCCACACAAACAGGCACCTGTCTGCAGGTATCCTAGATCTTGATTCTTGAACTTGAGGAAACACGCGTCTGAGCAAAACTCCCAAACGCTTCCAGGAAAGACACAGGCTCTCCCACAAGCACACAAGTGTTTGCCCTCAGCTATAGATCACGGACAAGCTTGTGAAGAGATGCCCTGCTATTCTTTCGCCTTATGGCATCATGTGTTTCGTTTCTCTTGGAGATCGATTGTTAAACGTCTTTCCTCGGGCGACTGTGAAGCATTTGCCAGCGGAGGAGAAGTAGCACGGAGCAGCATTCAGTACTGCCTACGAGTGTCTTTGCTACCCTACTAGCGGAGCTCCAAGAACAGGCACACATCTTCAGGTACCTTCCAAATGTGGATTCCCCTGCAGCCCCGTAGGCGGGCGTGCAGTACGCCAACCATCAACGGACGTTTTTCCCCTCAAGCCTGTCAGGACGTTGCTCGTCCGTCTTTCCCTCAATAGATGGGACTAGGCGCGCTTGCGGATGTGTGCGTGTGTGTGGCCATGCGTTTGCTTAGGCATCAGTGTGTGAAAAGGTAGGTGCTTTTCTCTAGCTGCGTGTGCGTGCACGTGGTGCTGGGTGCACATCCCTGGGTGCTCGAGGTAAGGTTTCTGCATGGTTTTCGCTGAGGAATCGTGTGTGTGCACATGGACAAAGAGAAGGCGCAGCAACCAGGTTCCAGCGCCGAAGAAGGCAAAAGGCAAGGTTTCCGGCGCTATCTCCTTCTCTCCGCAGACCTAGTCGCGCAAAGCAAGCCGCTAAGCCGGCGACCGGCAAGAGAGCTACAACGAAGCATGCCGAACGGAGAAAATAGCAGCAGCTCATCTGTTCACACCTTGTTTCTGCCATGTGCTTGAACGCCAAGACGTTCGCGCTTCTGTGAGATGAAAGACGTCCTTCTGCATATGTGGTTGCTCACACCGGTGCACTTGTTAGTGTATCCATTCAGTCCTGGGCTGCGGGGCATTCAGAAGTGGCTCTGTGGAGACGTCTGCATAGAGGCAGCTGTCAGAACACGCACACTCGATTGTTCACCAAAACATATGCAGACGCGTCCTTAGCCGGTAGATTTGGATGCACAGCGTTCCCTGTGTTCGCAAGAGACAAGGGAATCGCGTCTGTACGCACAGAAGCAATAGCGGACCGTTTCCCTCGGAGTGAACGCGGAAGAGCCGTCTATGTACTCGGAGACACGGGAACGTGCCTCAATGCGGTCACAGAGGCAGCAGCTTTTGCACAGGTGCTCTGGTGATTCTGGCACTTTCCAGGCACACTCCTGAAAGTTGCGCACACTGCTGTTCACTCGCTAAACGACCTCTTGGGAAACACGTCTCCGGTCGATGGACCGCTGAGATTGCTTCTCGTGTAACTGTGAACTGTGTCAGCGCAGGGAATCCGTCTCTGTTGAGCAGATGTCAATCCTGCCTCGCTTTTGCTTTGTTGCCTCTACCAAGATGATTTCCCGTTTCTCTCTTCACTGGAGCACGCAGACACAGCCAACGCACATCAAGTGTCAAGAGACACACTCTGCTGAGCTCAACGCTTGTGCAGATGCACATGTGCGACGAAGTCAACACACGTGCTTGTGGAGAGAAAGGAAGGGACTCCCAGGCGTGTGGAGCGACGGGGAGAAAGAGCGGGCGCTGAGGAACACAGTTTCAAACAGACTGTCTCCACACAAACAGGCACCTGTCTGCAGGTATCCTAGATCTTGATTCTTGAACTTGAGGAAACACGCGTCTGAGCAAAACTCCCAAACGCTTCCAGGAAAGACACAGGCTCTCCCACAAGCACACAAGTGTTTGCCCTCAGCTATAGATCAGGGACAAGCTTGTGAAGAGATGCCCTGCTATTCTTTCGCCTTATGGCATCATGTGTTTCGTTTCTCTTGGAGATCGATTGTTAAACGTCTTTCCTCCGGTGACTGTGAAGCATTTGCCACTGGAGGAGAAGTAGCACGGAGCAGCATTCAGTACTGCCTACGAGTGTCTTTGCTACCCTACTAGCGGAGCTCCAAGAACAGGCACACATCTTCAGGTACCTTCCAAATGTGGATTCCCCTGCAGCCCCGTAGGCGGGCGTGCAGTACGCCAACCATCAACGGACGTTTTTCCCCTCAAGCCTGTCAGGACGTTGCTCGTCCGTCTTTCCCTCAATAGATGGGAGTAGGCGCGCTTGCGGATGTGTGCGTGTGTGTGGCCACGCGTTTGCTTAGGCATCGGTGTGTGAAAAGGTAGGTGCTTTTCTCTAGCTGCGTGTGCGTGCACGTGGTGCTGGGTGCACATCCCTGGGTGCTCGTGGAAAGGTTTCTGCATGGTTTTCGCTGAGGAATTGTGTGTGTGCACATGGACAAAGAGAAGGCGCAGCAACGAGGTTCCAGCGCCGAAGAAGGCAAAAGGCAAGGTTTCCGGCGCTATCCCCTTCTCTCCCCAGACCTAGTCGCGCAAAGCAAGCCGCTAAGCCGGCGACCGGCAAGAGAGCTACAACGAAGCATGCCGAACGGAGAAAATAGCAGCAGCTCATCTGTTCACACCTTGTTTCTCCCATGTGCTTGAACGCCAAGACGTTCGCGCTTCTGTGAGATGAAAGACGTCCTTCTGCATATGTGGTTGCTCACACCGGTGCACTTGTTAGTGTATCCATTCAGTCCTGGGCTGC
The DNA here is from genome assembly GCF_037038585.1 of Patagioenas fasciata. Lineage (NCBI taxonomy): Eukaryota > Metazoa > Chordata > Aves > Columbiformes > Columbidae > Patagioenas > Patagioenas fasciata. Next base: position 677,417 of record NW_027288644.1, read on the forward strand.
GGGGCATTCAGAAGTGGCTCTGTGGAGACGTCTGCATAGAGGCAGCTGTCAGAACACGCACACTCGATTGTTCACCAAAACATATGCAGACGCGTCCTTAGCCTGTAGATTTGGATGCACAGAGTGCCCTGTGTTCGCAAGAGACAAGGGAATCGCGTCTGTACGCACAGAAGCAATAGCGGACCGTTTCCCTCGGAGTGAACGCGAAAGAGCCGTCTATATACTCGGAGACACGGGAACGTGCCTCAATGCGGTCACAGAGGCAGCAGCTTTTGCACAGGTGCTCTGGTGATTCTGGCACTTTCCAGGCACACTCCTGAAAGTCGCGCACACTGCTGTTCACTCGCTAAACGACCTCTTGGGAAACACGTCTCCGGTCGATGGACCGCTCAGATTGCTTCTCGTGTAACTGTGAACTGTGTCAGCGCAGGGAATCCGTCTCTGTTGAGCAGATGTCAATCCTGCCTCGCTTTTGCTTTGTTGCCTCTACCAAGATGATTTCCCGTTTCTCTCTTCACTGGAGCACGCAGACACAGCCAACGCACATCAAGTGTCAAGAGACACACTCTGCTGAGCTCAACGCTTGTGCAGATGCACATGTGCGACGAAGTCAACACACGTGCTTGTGGAGAGAAAGAAAGGGACTCCCAGGCGTGTGGAGCGACGGGGAGAAAGAGCGGGCGCTGAGGAACACAGTTTCAAACAGACTGTCTCCACACAAACAGGCACCTGTCTGCAGGTATCCTAGATCTTGATTCTTGAACTTGAGGAAACACGCGTCTGAGCAAAACTCCCAAACGCTTCCAGGAAAGACACAGGCTCTCCCACAAGCACACAAGTGTTTGCCCTCAGCTATAGATCAGGGACAAGCTTGTGAAGAGATGCCCTGCTATTCTTTCGCCTTATGGCATCATGTGTTTCGTTTCTCTTGGAGATCGATTGTTAAACGTCTTTCCTCTGGCGACTGTGAAGCATTTGCCACCGGAGGAGAAGTAGCACGGAGCAGCATTCAGTACTGCCTACGAGTGTCTTTGCTACCCTACTAGCGGAGCTCCAAGAACAGGCACACATCTTCAGGTACCTTCCAAATGTGGATTCCCCTGCAGCCCCGTAGGCGGGCGTGCAGTACGCCAACCATCAACGGACGTTTTTCCCCTCAAGCCTGTCAGGACGTTGCTCGTCCGTCTTTCCCTCAATAGATGGGAGTAGGCGCGCTTGCGGATGTGTGCGTGTGTGTGGCCACGCGTTTGCTTAGGCATCAGTGTGTGAAAAGGTAGGTGCTTTTCTCTAGCTGCGTGTGCGTGCACGTGGTGCTGGGTGCACATCCCTGGGTGCTCGTGGAAAGGTTTCTGCATGGTTTTCGCTGAGGAATCGTGTGTGTGCACATGGACAAAGAGAAGGCGCAGCAACCGGGTTCCAGCGCCGAAGAAGGCAAAAGGCAAGGTTTCCGGCGCTATCTCCTTCTCTCCGCAGACCTAGTCGCGCAAAGCAAGCCGCTAAGCCGGCGACCGGCAAGAGAGCTACAACGAAGCATGCCGAACGGAGAAAATAGCAGCAGCGCATCTGTTCACACCTTGTTTCTGCCATGTGCTTGAACGCCAAGACGTTCGTGCTTCTGTGAGATGAAAGACGTCCTTCTGCATATGTGGTTGCTCACACCGGTGCACTTGTTAGTGTATCCATTCAGTCCTGGGCTGCGGGGCATTCAGAAGTGGCTCTGTGGAGACGTCTGCATAGAGGCAGCTGTCAGAACACGCACACTCGATTGTTCACCAAAACATATGCAGACGCGTCCTTAGCCGGTAGATTTGGATGCACAGAGTTCCCTGTGTTCGCAAGAGACAAGGGAATCGCGTCTGTACGCACAGAAGCAATAGCGGACCGTTTCCCTCGGAGTGAACGCGAAAGAGCCGTCTATGTACTCGGAGACACGGGAACGTGCCTCAATGCGGTCACAGAGGCAGCAGCTTTTGCACAGATGCTCTGGTGATTCTGGCACTTTCCAGGCACACTCCTGAAAGTCGCGCACACTGCTGTTCACTCGCTAAACGACCTCTTGGGAAACACGTCTCCGGTCGATGGAGCGCTCAGATTGCTTCTCGTGTAACTGTGAACTGTGTCAGCGCAGGGAACCCGTCTCTGTTGAGCAGATGTCAATCCTGCCTCGCTTTTGCTTTGTTGCCTCTACCAAGATGATTTCCCGTTTCTCTCTTCACTGGAGCACGCAGACACAGCCAACGCACATCAAGTGTCAAGAGACACACTCTGCTGAGCTCAACGCTTGTGCAGATGCACATGTGCGACGAAGTCAACACACGTGCTTGTGGAGAGAAAGAAAGGGACTCCCAGGCGTGTGGAGCGACGGGGAGAAAGAGCGGGCGCTGAGGAACACAGTGTCAAACAGACTGTCTCCACACAAACAGGCACCTGTCTGCAGGTATCCTAGATCTTGATTCTTGAACTTGAGGAAACACGCGTCTGAGCAAAACTCCCAAACGTTTCCAGGAAAGACACAGGCTCTCCCACAAGCACACAAGTGTTTGCCCTCAGCTATAGATCAGGGACAAGCTTGTGAAGAGATGCCCTGCTATTCTTTCGCCTTATGGCATCATGTGTTTCGTTTCTCTTGGAGATCGATTGTTAAACGTCTTTCCTCGGGCGACTGTGAAGCATTTGCCAGCGGAGGAGAAGTAGCACGGAGCAGCATTCAGTACTGCCTACGAGTGTCTTTGCTACCCTACTAGCGGAGCTCCAAGAACAGGCACACATCTTCAGGTACCTTCCAAATGTGGATTCCCCTGCAGCCCCGTAGGCGGGCGTGCAGTACGCCAACCATCAACGGACGTTTTTCCCCTCAAGCCTGTCAGGACGTTGCTCGTCCGTCTTTCCCTCAATAGATGGGAGTAGGCGCGCTTGCGGATGTGTGCGTGTGTGTGGCCACGCGTTTGCTTAGGCATCAGTGTGTGAAAAGGTAGGTGCTTTTCTCTAGCTGCGTGTGCGTGCACGTGGTGCTGGGTGCACATCCCTGGGTGCTCGAGGTAAGGTTTCTGCATGGTTTTCGCTGAGGAATCGTGTGTGTGCACATGGACAAAGAGAAGGCGCAGCAACCAGGTTCCAGCGCCGAAGAAGGCAAAAGGCAAGGTTTCCGGCGCTATCTCCTTCTCTCCGCAGACCTAGTTGCGCAAAGCAAGCCGCTAAGCCGGCGACCGGCAAGAGAGCTACAACGAAGCATGCCGAACGGAGAAAATAGCAGCAGCTCATCTGTTCACACCTTGTTTCTGCCATGTGCTTGAACGCCAAGACGTTCGCGCTTCTGTGAGATGAAAGACGTCCTTCTGCATATGTGGTTGCTCACACCGGTGCACTTGTTAGTGTATCCATTCAGTCCTGGGCTGCGGGGCATTCAGAAGTGGCTCTGTGGAGACGTCTGCATAGAGGCAGCTGTCAGAACACGCACACTCGATTGTTCACCAAAACATATGCAGACGCGTCCTTAGCCGGTAGATTTGGATGCACAGAGTTCCCTGTGTTCGCAAGAGACAAGGGAATCGCGTCTGTATGCACAGAAGCAATAGCGGACCGTTTCCCTCGGAGTGAACGCGGAAGAGCCGTCTATGTACTCGGAGACACGGGAACGTCCCTCAGTGCGGTCACAGAGGCAGCAGCTTTTGCACAGATGCTCTGGTGATTCTGGCACTTTCCAGGCACACTCCTGAAAGTCGCGCACACTGCTGTTCACTCGCTAAACGACCTCTTGGGAAACACGTCTCCGGTCGATGGACCGCTCAGATTGCTTCTCGTGTAACTGTGAACTGTGTCAGCGCAGGGAATCCGTCTCTGTTGAGCAGATGTCAATCCTGCCTCGCTTTTGCTTTGTTGCCTCTACCAAGATGATTTCCCGTTTCTCTCTTCACTGGAGCACGCAGACACAGCCAACGCACATCAAGTGTCAAGAGACACACTCTGCTGAGCTCAACGCTTGTGCAGATGCACATGTGCGACGAAGTCAACACACGTGCTTGTGGAGAGAAAGAAAGGGACTCCCAGGTGTGTGGAGCGACGGGGAGAAAGAGCGGGCGCTGAGGAACACAGTTTCAAACAGACTGTCTCCACACAAACAGGCACCTGTCTGCAGGTATCCTAGATCTTGATTCTTGAACTTGAGGAAACACGCGTCTGAGCAAAACTCCCAAACGCTTCCAGGAAAGACACAGGCTCTCCCACAAGCAC